>NC_071400.1:72330657-72641484 GCF_022682495.2 Desmodus rotundus
TTTCGCTGATATGTCCCATAGAGCAAGGGACATAAAGGAAAGAATAAACAAATTGGATCTCATCAAAATAGAAAGCTTCTTAATAGCTAAAGAAAATAGCATTAAAATGAAAAGAGAATCAACTGTACAGGAAAACATATTTTCCAATGATACCTCAGACAAGGGTTTGATCTCCAAAATATATAAAGAACTCAAATGACTCCACTCTAGGAAGACAAAAAACCCAATTAAAAAATGGGCAAAGGACTTGGACAGACACTTCTCCAAGGAGGACATACAAAGGTTCCAGAGACATATGAAAAGATGCTCAGCATCGCTAGCCATCAGAGAGATGCAAATTAAAACCACAATGAGATACTACTTCACACTGGTCAGAATGGCCATCATAAACAAATCAACAAACAATAAATGTTGGAGAGGATGTGGAGAAAAGGGAACCCTAGTGCACTGTTCGTGGGAATGCAGACTGGTGCAGCCACTGTGGAAAACAGTATGGAATTTCCTCACAAAACTAAAAATGGAAATGCCCTTTGACCCAGCAATTCTGCTGCTGGGATTATACCCTAAGAGCCCTGAAACACCAATCCAAAAGAACCTATGCACCCCAATGTTCATAGCAGCACAATTTACAATAACCAAGTGCTGGAAGCAACCTAAGTGCCCATCAGTAAATGAATGGATCAAAAAAGTATGATACATTTACACGATGGAATACTACACAGCAGAAAGAGTGGAGGAGCTTATACCCTTTGTGACAGCATGGATGGAACTGGAGAGCATTATGCTAAGTGAAATAAGCCAGGCAGTGAAAGACAAATACCATATGATGTCCCCTATTAGTGGAACCTAATCAACACAACAAACAAGCAAGCAAAATATAACCAAACACATTGAAATTAAGGACAATCTGACAGTAAACCAGAGGGAAGGTGGGAAGGGATAATAGAGGGAAAGTACACAAGGGTTTTTAGGAACACCTATAAAGGACACATGGACAAAACCAAGGGGGTGGATGGAATCAGGGTAGGGAGGTGGGGATGGCTGGGGTAGGGGGAGAGGTAGGGGAAAAAGGCAGACAACTGTACTTGAACAACAATAAAATTTAAAAAAGGAAAAAAATGTTTTCTTATGAGGAAACAATGGGCACTTAATGAGTGCAGGGCCTTAAAAATGCAAAACAGATATTAAGGTGCCATGTACATTCTTCTGTTTGGGGAAACTGGCTGCTAGAAGGAAGGTAAGCACTGAATCAACTGGAACACAAATTAAATGATGGTAGTGTAGTGTTAAAAGAGCAAATACTCATTTTTCTTGTCCATGGCTTCTAAACAATCTTATCATTGGTTTATCTCACAGGGCATAGTAGTCATATAGTGTATCTGTTTTCTAGTGTGCATAACAAATTACCACAAACTTAGCAGCATACAGCAACACACATTTGTTATCTCACAATTCTGTAGGTTAGAGTCTGCACGCAATGTGCCTGGATTTTCTGCTCAGGTTCTCACCAGGGTGACAACAAAGGGTCGTTATCTGGGACCCAGGGTGTTCTGCCAGGCTCACTGGTTGTTGGCAGAAGTCAGTTCCTTGGGGCTGTAGGACTTAGATCCCATTTTCCTGCTTGCTGTTAGCTGGGGACTGTTCTCAGCTTCTGGAGGATGCTCCTAGTTCCTTGCCATGTGGCTCCCATAGGCAGTTCACATGAATGTTTATTTCTTCTGGGCCAGCAAGTGAGTGTCCCTCTGAGAGGAAGCTCTTCTGTGACTCTAGGCAGAGAAAACTCTTCGCTTCTAAAGGGCTCACTGGATTAGATGAGCTTTACTGAGCATAATCTCCTTTCTTAAATTCAATTGTGCCATATAACATAATCATGACAATGACATCCTATTATATGCATAGGTCCCTCCCACATTCAAGTGGAGGAGAGTATATAAGGGTATGAGCCATTGAGGGTCATCTTAGAATTCCATCTACCAAATATAGTTTACAAAACATTTCCACATAGTTTATAATTTCACTCTCAGAGCCTTATGCCCCTTTAAACAAAATTAAAACCAAAATACAAATGAGACAAAGAAAGTAAGGAACCATCAACTACATATGGGATGCCTACTGTGTTCCAGGACAATACCAGTGCTTCTTAGGCAGTGTCTGTTTTCATTTTCACAAAATGTTTAAGATGGTACACTTATCCAAATTTTTTGATGAGAAAAACTAGACTCAGACTAAGCAATTTGCCCAATATCACAAAGCATATAAGAAGTGTGCCAAGACTTGCACCCAAATCTTTTGATTCCAATTTCCTTTTTAAATTTTATTCAGAATAACAACGAAATACTTTGTGTGATGTGTGGTTGACAAAAAAGACTAGCCTTACTGATATAAAAGAGTCTCTGGGTGTGGCAGGTGAGTAGAAAGCAGACAAATGTGCAAGTGTGACTCAAATACAATGGTGGTACTCAAAAAAGAATATAAGACCAGCACATTGGACTAACTTTGTGGAGGACAATGTGAAAACACCTATCAAAATTACAAAAGCACATACCTTGAACTTTGAAATTCCACTTCTAAGAATGTATCCTACAGATATATTTATTCATGGAAAGAATGAAATACATACCAAGTTAGGTTTTTCAGAACTCTTCACAATAGAAAAGGATAAAAACATCCCAATTGTTTATTTATATGGGGCTGGTTCAAGAAACCATAACACATTCATGCAATGCAATGCTATGCAGGCATAAAAAAAATAAGGGGGCTCTTTATGAATGAAGATGAAGATTATTTTGCTATTTTGTTAATTGAAAAAGTAAGATACAGAATGGTATGCATAGTATGTCACCATTTTTATAAAAGAGGGAGAACGAAATATATGTATATATAATGTATATGCTTGTGTGTGAATAACTTGTACATGCATAGAATATCTCTGGAAATACACACACACATGAAAACTGATAACATGATCCACCTCCAGGCAGGGGGATTGAGAATGAGAATTGATTACAAAAAATAATTGATTACAAACTTTTCACTGTATAGACTCATGTACCTATTTGACTTTTGAACTATATGAATATGAATATATGTTATATGAGTTAAGTGGTCTACTTGTGTGATAAAATGATACAAAGGGAAAGGGAATAAAAGGCTCAAGAGAAATGGAAAATATTTGCATGTAGAAATGTTTATTAGGCAAGGGACATGGAGTTATTTCTAAAATTTTTGTTTAAGGAGTGAATATTTAAATTTACATCACTCTCTATTAAGTCCTAATATAACAGCAAAGAAAAATAACACCATCTATAAATTCACAGTGAAGAAAATGGCATTTAAAACATCAAATGGGCTTAATTCATTCCCTGGTAAGAGATTCAGGAAAAAGCTTGAGAATGCTGAATAATATGGATCTAAAACCATATTTTGATTTTAAATGTATATACCTATATATATGATAGCTAAGATAGCATTTACTATAACTATATATCCTTTTTGCTGTGAGTCCTTGTTAATATGTCATAGAGTGAACAATGCTTTGGAGTTTGGGTATCCTGAAAAGTCACATAGTATAAGAAAACTTACGGTTGTTGGATTTTTAAAAGTTATGTAAAAACTCAGAAGGAAATGATTATTTAAAGGAGCTATGAGTTAGGAAATTAAACACTTCTTCCTAGAGAAAAAAAAAGAAAAATAATAGTAAGTAGAAGCCACTAAGAGAAGTATGAGGCACAGAAAGAACATTTAGAATGTATATGAACAATGAAGCACTGTAAGAAATCTGATAGAACCAAGACAGTAAATATGAGAAAATCACTTACATGAAAGAAGTTACTATCTTTGGTTCATGCCAGGCAGGTAAAGTAGATTCAGTTTACTATCTTGGAACTTAAAATTTCCTTGATATCTTTATGGTTTTAACCAGAACATAGTAATACTAATTTGTTTTCCAAAACCAGCTACAATTCTTGGGAGCTGAATCAGGTGTGTAGGCTGTCACTGATTCACTAGCAGAACATGGGATAGAGAAGGAATTTAAATATCAGTCATCTTGCCCTACGTGGGGCTTGTCTGATGCCAAGAAAACCAAGTTTATCTTCAAACCTTCAACATAAAGCTTGGGGCTTCTGGACAGCATTTGCATTAAAGGCATCCGGGTTTTACACACAACTTCTCTAGAAAGCAGTTTCTTTGAGCCCCCCTCTTCTGAGGCTGTCTGCTGGTATTTAGTGTCAGAAGGGAGGCCCAAATGGGGGAAAAACTGTAACAGTAGAAAAAGGAGCAGACCCAGAGATCAGATAGGATGCTTTCCTTTCTCCTATTTGCTCTGTCCTTTAAGATGTAATTGCCTCATTTCAGAACCAAGAAACTGAGATTTATGTATATGTGGATTATGTCCTTTGTACCTAGGCTGAGACCAGAGAGTGTCTAGCAAGAAGCTCATTGTTCTATTATGCCTATGCTTTTCTCATAACCCTGCCTTTCCATTTTGTACTAGAACTGCCCACCCAGTGGACCCTCTTGGACCATTGGTAGTTTTCAGCTGTATTGGGTGGACTATCTAGCCCAAAGTATGCTCCTCCAGCATTTCCATAAAAAGGTCTTTCTTCGTATTTTTCATTTGAAAATCAAAAATATCCCTGTAGGCACTATGACAACAGGGGCTCAAGGTCTCAGTGTGCCCCAGAAATTGTATATATCCTTTCCACCCACACTTTCTGAAGAACTCAGTTTCTGAAAGGTGTCCTTTATTTTTGTCCCTTCCTCTCCCTCACAACCCTCAGGGGGTGGAAATTTAAGTAATTAAAATCTGAAAGAAAAACTCTAACTTGCATTCCAACTTCAAGATGAAATTATTTTGCTGCAGAAAGTGCCACTGCACTATATCTAAAAGCCAAGACCTATAATGGGGCCTGCAAAGTTTTGTTGAAACAAATTAACTCAGTGTATTGTAGCCTCACAGTTTATAGGACACTACTAGCTTTATGGAATTCTATGTTTAATCAATCCACTGGGGACAAAGAAATCTTTTCAGTTTGGTCACTGACTGCTTATTTGATGGATTTAAGCTTGGAAAATCCAAATGAACCCTAAATATTTGCGTTCACATTGCTTGAGCAAAATTAGGCAAAAGGGCCATAGAGAGCTGTAAGGATTTAAAACTGGAGTCCATCTGTGCTAATTGTTGCATATTTAAAATCCCAGAGGACGAAGGGTGCAGGTATCCGTCACATCTCTAGGATACTAGAGAGAGAAAAGACAACATTCAAATAAGAACAACCACCTCTATGCCTCAGAGGAAGATTTGGAACTATGAAAGAATAAATAGCAGTGTGTTTTGAAAACTTCTTCAGTCATTTGAGACTAAATTTTCCACTGTTTATTATGAACTCTGTGAATTTGAAAGATATTTTCAAAATCAGTCTTTTTGAAAAATATTTTTTGATGTTTATTTTTTTTATTGTTATTTAGTTACAATTGTCTGCAAAATCAAGTCTTAAGACTCAACTCTGGTGACCCTTGTTTCTTAGATTGTAAATTTCAGAAATTGTGAAAGGTAGATATAGGAGTAATTCTTATTAAAGGTAGATACAGGGCAATTCATCAAACTAAAATATAGGTCAGGTATAGGCCTTAATTTGGGCTCCCCCAAAAGCAAACCCTGAGACTGGAATATAAGTAGTTTGTTTGGAAAGTAGTTGAAATACCCAGTACGTAGGGTGGAGAGCTGGGACAGGGAAGGGAAAAGAACCAACAAAGCTGTGGTATTTTCACTGTGGGAGATTTGAACTTGGGTCCACTGGAAGCCAATCGAGTACCTACACCTCATAGTTATTTTACCCAAGAGGCCAGGGAGCTACAGTGCTTAGACACCAATTCCTGTCATTTATTGTCTGAGCAATACTCCCAAGGGAGCATTAATTTCTTAGCACTTCTGGCCTGCTGCATAAATGGCAAAGTGGGCTCTGGAGGCCAGAGAAAACTTTCAGGCCTGTACTTGGAAGTAGTAAGAGCAAAGGGAATCTGGGCAGGGCACCATTAGCAACTGCTAACCTCTCTTTTGTCACTGCAGTTTTCCACTGAGGTAGTGACTCTAACTGCATTTGTGAATCCTTATCCATGTCATTGCTGACCTCTAATCCCCAGCCCTTTGCACCGTGCTCTCACGTGGCATCTCCTAAAACATATTGGTCGAATGAATCAACAAATGATCTATTCCATCCATTATTATTATTACTGTATTTTAAAGGAAGCAAAATCTCATGACACAGTTTTGAAATTGTTTCCAAATGTGTTCGCCTCCCAAAACAGCATCTAAAAAACTAAACAGTATGGCCAAGGGTGGGAGGAGATAGCAATTTGCACTCTGTTAGTGAGTGCGTAAATAGGAGTAGGCTTCCCAGACCAATTTGTCAATATTTATCAACATTTTAAAGGTACATACTTTGGGACTCAACAACTACACTAGCAGGAATTTATCTTACAAACATACTTGTGTAAGGATACAGAAATATGCACATAAGATGTCCACTGCAGCTCTCTTTGTAATAGTGAAACCCTAGATAAAAAGTTAACTATCCATAAACATCCTAAAGGTTAAAGAAGTTATATAGTAAATCCACACAATGAAGTGCTATGCAAAGCACGAAGGCATTAGAAAGAATTAGGTATAACCATATAGGATGACAGAGAAAAAGTCCAAGATATATTAAAAGAAAGCAGCCAATTCTAAAACATGTTCACTGTGATCCTATATGTGTCAAATTATGGGGAGGTTAGATATTTACAACACAGTTACGCTTATTAGGGAAGGTAAAATACCTAGAACATCTGAGTTTCCAAATCTATGAGACATCATAGAGTCATTTAATTTAATCTGGCCCTTAACTAAATTGGTTGACTATTTTGGCAACTATATGTTACATTTATTTCCTCCTTACCAGAAATTCCATAAAGTGGGTGGTAACGCCATCTGTAGGAGTCACTGTCCATACCCTATTCCTATCCCATGGCCCACCCCAGAGGTCTCCTACAGGCCCTCCTTCCTGCATATCCTCTGGGTGCAGAAGCCTACTAGACCTGCCTGAAGTGTGGGTTGCAAGTGCCAGGAAATGACCCTCATGCAGTGAGTGACAGGAGTTGGTAGATAAATACCCCAAATTCCTCGGCTCTCTCAACATTTTCTAGGTGTGTTCTACATGGTCTCTCAGGAGCTCCCCAACAGGACAGAATCTTTGCCAAGAGCAGTGAGTGACCTACTCATCACACACCCTTAGTTTCTCCTTTCCTTATCCCACTTTCCCCACTCCTTCATTGGGCTTCCTGTAAAATCCTCCCAAACAAAATAATTGCACCTAAATCCTCATCTGACAACCCGTTGACCAAATGTTTACCTCAGGGTCTGCTTAGACTACATCACCATTTAATAGGCTAAGAAACTGAGACTCTTAAAAGGTTAGGTGAGGCATATAAGGCCACATGGCTACTAGGTTGAACTGTATGAAAATGTGATTTCTAAAGGTCATAGTTAAATTATCAGGAAACTCATGTGGTTTAACCTAATAGTATTAGGGCAGAAGCTTGAATCCAGATTGAAAACAAAGTTTCGGGTTTAAAAAATGATCCTAATAGGCGTGGCCCAGGGCAGAACAAGATGTGCTTCAGTGACAATAAAGGTATGTTATACACACTTTCCACACTGCTTATGAGCTTGGGCTTTGGATTGAGTGAAACTTGGGTTCAAATCCTACCTCTTATTAGTTTGCAATGTTGAACAAGTTTCCTAATTTCTGGGAGCCCCCCATTTCATCACACATACAATGTAGCCACCTCATAAATTTCCTGTGAAAATCATATGAGATATTATGTAGCAAGAGCCTGTCACATAGTAAGCCCCCAACAAATGAGTACTTGCTCAAGTTGGGAAAATCAAAAAATTTGGTTTTCTTTTATTATAGTGGACAGAAACAAGCTTGAGCATAAAAGGGCTTGCTCTGGGTCACGACACCAAACAAACAACATGTGTAAACTGGCCTTAGGTAACTAAATTCGGGGACTTTGGACACTTTCTCTTACCCATTATTTCTCCTTCTCTCTGTTTCGTTCTTTGAGACAGTCTTTAGGTGTCCGAGCCTATGGCTGTAACTGACTAAGGATGTAAAGGGAGCTCTCTTCCAGGGAATGTCTCTGAGGGGTCTGGCTTTTACTCACACATTCTGCACTAATTCCTGTGGCCAAAGAAAAATGGTCCAGCTTGACTCATTTACCCACTTACTGGGACAGGAAGAGGGAGGCTGCTACCAGCAGAAGTATGTAAAAGGAGTTCTTGGCAAACAAAAATAAAACCTGTTTATCTCAATTTTAGCAGTCATTATCATAGACAGGAAACTTTTTTAAAAATTACAGTAGTCCCCCTCCTGCTTATCCATGGTTTCAATTTCCACAATTTCAGTTACGTACGGTCAAACATGGTCCAAAAATACTAAATGGAAAATTACAGAAATAAACAATTTGTAAATTTTAAATTGTGCACTGTTCTGAGTAAGCACAGTGAAATCTCTCACTGTCCTGCTCTGTCTTGACTGGGAAGTAGATCTTCCCTTTGTCCTGCATCTCCACACTATACAGGCTCTCTGCCTATTAGTCACTTAGTAGCTGTCTCAGGGACCAGAGGCACCAATTTTATTATTAGTTATTTTTGTTAACCTCTTACTGTGTCTATTCATAAATTAAAATTTATCATAGATATGGATGTACTGAAAAAACACATAGCATATATAGGGTTCAGTATTATCTGCAGTGTCAGGCATCCGCTGGGGATCTTCAAACTTATCCCCCAACGATGGGGAGTGGAATATTGTAATAAATTTTAATGTTTAGTAAACTTGTAGGTTTAAAAGAAAATTGAGCATAAAGTACAAAGAATTCTTATATACTTCCTCTCCCACCCTCCCCCCATGCGAGTTTTCCCTGTTATTAACATCTGGCATTGGTGTGGTGCATTTGTTACAATTGCCAAACCAACACTGATACCTTATTATTTACAAAAATTCATGGTTTATGTTAGGGTTTATGCTTGGTGTTGTACCTTCTATAACTTTTGCCAAATGCATAATGTCATGTATCTAGCATTGTAGTATCACACAGAGCAATTTCACCACCCTGAACATCCCCTGTGCTCCATCTGTTCATTCTTTCCTTCTACCCTCCCCCTACCCACTTATCTTTCCACTGTCTCTATATTTTTGACTGAAACACTGTTTTGAATAAACACCTGCAGAGAATTTTAAAAATGGAACATTAAGTTTTTAAAAACCTTCCATGATGGCATGGATACTATTTTATAAACTAGTAAACTTGCTTTTTTTTAAATAGACAACTTCCATAACATGTTCTCTTGTGTTGTCACACACTGTCTTACCCCAATTTGCCTCTTCTCATCATTCTGCACTTGAACACCCCACTCCCTCAGTCTTGGCATCTTTCGAGCAGCAAAACCCATTGC
The DNA here is from genome assembly GCF_022682495.2 of Desmodus rotundus. NCBI lineage: Eukaryota > Metazoa > Chordata > Mammalia > Chiroptera > Phyllostomidae > Desmodus > Desmodus rotundus. The sequence goes on from NC_071400.1 coordinate 72,340,160, forward strand.
ATTTCAATTAATGTAGTGTTTATGAATTGAAAATCAAAGCTGCAGTACTTGGCATGGTGTTAGATTATTGGATAGGTAACTTTTGGATTGGCAAGAACAGCGAGGATCTTCAGCGGGGTGGTAGTAAGAGGCATGTTGTTTGGCACTTGTTTGGTTTTCTTTTAATTTTTCTTCCAATTTTATTTTCAATTCTAATTGCAGTGGGAACTGATTTAGCAGCTGTAATGTTGCTTGCAGACTGTTGACATTGCTAGCCATTTATTTCTTGTCTTCATTGATTCCTTCAGTTCCCCCAAACTAATTTTCTCTTCTAAAGCTTCTTGTTCAAAAATAAACAAAAATATATTATAAGGAAACCCTATAAGTAAAATTCATGCTGCATTCTTCATATTAAAAAGCACTTTGGGGATTGCCTTTATTTCTGCCAACAAATAAACATTTTCCCAAGGCTTAAGTAAAGGTACCACTTTTATAGTCTATAAAGAAACTGGCAAAGTCTGGTACTTTATTAAAATGCTGATGCTATCATGTTAAAAAAATTATACAGATAACACATAAATATTATATTGCTTGAATAATCTGTTTAAAGATGTTGCAGCACCACTTTATTACATTTTTTTTATTGGTGGTATGTTTAACAATGTTAAAAAGCTTCACAGTGATTTTCATCATATGGTTCTCTGTGAAAGAGAGAGAGAGAACCAAGAATAATACTGTATTTTTTAACTCCACAGTAAACTGCTGAGTTTAGCCAGAATGGATTGGATATATACTGTGGCAAGGTGCTATGACTCATGAATACAATGGCATAGTCTGTATGGTAGATTGGATTCTCCAAAAGCATACACTGGGATGGAGTTTGGGGTACATGAAGGTCTTAGGGATCAATACCTTGAAGGAAATGGGGGGGGGCAGGGGGCAGCAGGATTGGTCAGAGAGAGAAGTTGAACTGCAATGCAAGTCTGATAGAGTCTTCCCCAACCCAGCAGGGAGCTCTAGAGCAAGAATTGTCCATCAGTGGTCCTGAATCTGGCTGAATTGGCTGGGACTCAATATCCTCACTTTGTTGAGTCATTGACTGTGAGCTACCAAGAGAGAGGCATGACAGAGGGCCAGGGTGCTGACTGTGGTAGAAGCAGACCCTGAAAGGGTCAACCATACTTCATACAGCTGGGCAGCAAGTCCTTCATTGAAGGGAGATTGGGCAGGACATCCCTGTGTCTACCCATAGTCTGGTGGGAAGACCATACCCAAGTATAATTTATCACAATACAGGATAAACTATAATAGACGGTTTTGCAGGTTGCTATGGAAGCACAGAACAGGCATTGGGAGTCTAGGGGCTGAAGAACTGGGGGAAGATTTGCATTTTCAGAACCTATTTTTTCTGAGGCTCCCTAAGCATGGAGTTCATTTGATACCTCACTGGATCGGAAATTAGAAGAATTCAATTATTTCCCTCTTACTGCAAGATTGAAATTAGTTATTAAAAGTAATTTAAACATAGAGCCAGGAAGAAACTTCAGTAGGTTGGGGGGCCCTGTGTGAACCACTAATTCAATGGCAAGACTCAAATTTGTCAGTTGAAAGAAGAAAAAAGAAAAGAAGTGGCAAAGGTGGTTATTACCACACATAAAGCTTGTTTCTCATCACTGAAATTTGCAGACACTAACTCTCATATTTTGCCTAATGTGATGAAAAGGCCATTGTATCTATATGTGACAATAATAATAATGACAACTAGAGCTGGGCTGGCTTCGTGGGCATACAACCTATACAATAGCATAGGACCTTGTGCTAAGAAGGGGGGCCACATTTCATGTAATGTTCTGCTGTTTTTGCTGTCTTGGGATTCTTAATAATTTCAGAACAAGGAACTTATTTTTTTCATTTTACCCTGGGCCCCAGAAATTATGTAGTCAAGCTAAAGTATAAGCAATTGCTTAATTTAAGAAGCAGGTTTGTTTTCTGGGTATATGCAAAAATCAAATTGTTATTATGAATTTGAACTTTTTTAAGACCTAGAAACCAGGAATATTTTGCCTTTTTATCTTGTACTTTTATTTCATTAGAAAACTATGTGTTCATTGTACAACATTTAATAAGCATGTGAAGTATAAAGAAAATCAGCCAGAAATATTCCTTCTTCATGCCCCTTCTATGATGCAAAGATATTATTAATAGTATTTTTATTAATCTCTCTTTGATTATTCTTGTAACATTTAAAACATTCCTGGAGAGGTGTATTTCATACCACATTCCAAAATTAGGGATATGGAGAGGATACAGAGCCACAGGAATGCTGAAAATGTTTTTTTTTGGGGGGGGGAAATGGTAAGAAATGATCAGGGTAATGAGAAGTTAAAGATAGAATGTGTGTTTTTTAACACAGTTCCAAGCAGTCAGTAAAAATGCAACAATGTTAACTCTTCTCCTTGGGGCTTCCCTCCCTCAAGTGTAAGCAGAGTGGGCAGGTTCCAGAGGGAGCAGACATATTAGCAGTGTTTTGTTCACCACTGTATCTCCAAGAAAATATTTGTTCAATTTCTATTGAATTGGAGGAAGATTTTGATATGCAGGCAGGTAGTAACAGAACACTCAGGCAATAGGAACAAATAGATGAAACTGAGAAAGAGGAGGTGTATTTGGATGGCTCAGTAAGAATGAAGCTGTGATGGGCTGAATGATGGCCTCCCAAAGATAACCATTATCTTAATTCCAGGCACTTGCCAATACCACGTGGAAAAAGGGACTTTCCAGATGTGATTAAGGATTTTGAGATAAGACTATCTTGGTGGGACCAATGTAAACACAAAGATCCTTATAAAACAGAGGCAAAATGGTCCCAGGCACAGAAGGCAATGTGATGATGGAAGAAGAGAGAGAAGACAGAGAGAGAGAGAGAGAGAGAGAGAGGAAGAAGAGAGAAAGAGAGGATGGAGGGAGGGAGGAAGAGAGTCAGAGAGAAAGAGAGAGAGAGGAGAGAGAAAGGGATGCTAAAATGCTAACTTTAAAAATGAATGATGGACCATGAGCCAAAGAAGGCAAGTGGCTTCTAGAACATTGAAATGCAAAGAAACAGATTCTCCCTTAAAGTTTCTAGAAGGAATACTGTCTTGACGACTCATTTAAGGACTTCTGAACCTAGAACTGTAAGAGGAAAAAAAGTATGTTGTTTTAAGTCACTAAGTTTACAGTAATGTATTATAGCAGCAATAGGAAACTACTACAGAAGTGAAAGGTCAACTCAGGGAAATGGGGCAGGTAATTCTGGAAAGATCAAGTTTTCAAGTAAATGAAAATCTTTTTTTTGATATATTTATTGATTATGCTATTACAGTTGTCCCATTACCCCCCCTTCACTCAACTCCATCCTGCCCACCCCCTCCCTCACACATTCCCCCCCTATATTCATGTCCATGGGTCATACTTATAAGTTCTTTGGCTTCTACATTTCCTACACTATTCTTACCCTCCCCCTGTCTATTTTCCACCTATCATTTATGCTATTTATTCTCTGTACCTTTACCCCCTCTCCCCCTCCCACTCCCCTAGTGATAACCATCCATGTGAGCTCCATTTCTGTGGTTCTGTTCCTGGTCTAGTTGTTTCCTTAGTTTGCTTTTGTTTTTGTTTTAGGTGTGGTTGTTAATAACTGTGAGTTTGCTGTCATTCTTACTGTTCATATTTTTTATCTTCTTTTTCTTACATAACTGCCTTTAACATTTCATACAATAAGGGCTTGGTGATGATGAACTTCTTTAACTTGACCTTATCTGAGAAGCACTTTATCTGCCCTTCCATTCTAAATGATAGCTTTACTGGATAGAGCAATCTTGGATGTAGGTCCTTGCCTTTCATGACTTGGAATACTTTTATCTAGCCCCTTCTTGCCTTTAAGGTATCTTTTGAGAAATCAGCTGACAGTCTTATGGGAACTCCTTTGTAGGTAACTGTCTCCTTTTCTCTTGCTGCTTCTAAGATTCTTTCCTTCTCTTTATTCTTAGGTAATGTAATTATGATGTGCCTTGGTGTGTTCCTCCTTGGGTCCAGCTTCTTTGGGACTCTCTGAACTTCCTGGACTTCCTGGAAGTCTATTTCCTTTGCCAGATTAGGGAAGTTCTCCTTCATTATTTGTTCAAATAAGTTTCCAATTTTTTGTTCTTCCTCTTCTCCTTCTGGCACCCCTATAATTTGGATGTTGGAACGTTTCAAGATGTCCTGGGGGTTCCTAAGCCTCTCCTCATTTTTCTGAATTCTTGTTTCTTCATTCTTTTCTGGTTGGATGTTTCTTTCTTCCTTCTGGTCCACACCATTGATTTGAGTCCCAGTTTCCTTCGCATCACTATTGGTTCCCTGTACATTTTCCTTTGTTTCTCTTAGCATAGCCTTCATTTTTTCATCTAGTTTTCGACCAAATTCAACCAATTCTGTGAGCGTCTTAATAACCAGTGTTTTGAACTGTGCATCCGATAGGTTGGCTATCTCTTCCTCGCTTAGTTGTATTTTTTCTGGAGCTTTGAAGTGTTCTGTCATTTGGGCCATTTTTTTTTTGTCTTGGTGCGTCTGTTACTAAAAGGGGCGGAGCCTTAGGTGTTCCCAGGGCAGGGTGGGGTAACACTGGTCGCCTGGCTGTGATGCTGTACATGGGGGAGGGGCCGAGAGGGAGCAATGGCGCCCACTCCACTCTCCACCGGATTTCAGCCACTCCCTCGGCCACCCACAATCAAATTGGGCCCTTCTGGCACTGGTTCCCGAGTGGGTGGGCTTGTGCACACTCTAGGCCCCTGTGGGTCTCTCCAACGACCTCTCCTGTGAGGCTGGGAGTCTCTTCTGCTGCCGCCCCAACCCCAACAGGTGTTTTCAATCAGAGGTCTGAGTCTTTATTTCCCCTCGCTGGAGCCCTTGGTTGCGCGGTCTGCTTAGCTCCCCACCATTCGTCCTGGTTTATCTGTGCTCGAGTGTGGGGCCTCAGGGTACTACCCGCCGCTCTGCCTGCCCCGTTCTCCGCCACTCTGAGTCCGGCCCTCTCGGTTTATCTGTGCGCGAATGTGGGGCCGCAGGGTCTGCTAGTGGTCAGACTGCCTGCCCCTTTCGTTCATCCCACACTCCGCCAGTCTCGGTCCCGCCATGGCCCCGGGAGTCCTCTCCGCCCCGGTTTCCATCTCTGCCCCTCCTACCGGTCTGGATGAATGTTTATTCTTTATCTACTTGATGTCGGACTTCCTTGCCGTTCGATTTTCTGTCAGTTCTGGTTGTGCGAGGAGGCGCAGTGTGTCTACCTACGCCGCTATCTTGGTTCTCCGAAAATCTTTTATTTATAGTATAATAGTGAGCTAGTCTCAAACCCCACCGATATCAAGAAGGGGTATAGACTGTAACATCATTAGGCATTTTCATTCATCAAAGAAGATTGTGGCATCTTCCTCAGGAAGAACTTAAAAGCTGGAGATGTTTTATTTACCACTCTAGTACAGTTTAGGTGGAATTCCACTATAAGCAGGGCTAACACTAGACATTTATGAGTTGCACAGATCACAAATGACATTTCACTAGAATTGTTTGTATTTCCCTATGATTTGAAAGGGTTTAGGACTAAAGCCCAGGGTTTGCTACAGGTAACATGTTAAAAAAAAAATGGGTAGGATAATTGGACAGTCCTTTCCTAGAGTTTGGATCTGGAATTATATGACTAGCGTTCCTATTAAGATATTCAACAACAGATTTATGAATGGAGGAAACAGACAAATTCAGAAGAATAAAAGGGCAAGGCAGAAGTGGACTTACCAAACATTACTTTTCCATCACTATTGTGTCCCTTCCGCTATTGGAATCTTGCTGCTTTCGAAAATCCTAACTCCCATAAATGACAATGGACACAAATATAATTTTTTAGCCAAGTCCCTAGCCCCTTTTTGTTAATGGGAAAAATAAAAGTACTACTGATATATTTTTTGTCTGAAATAATGCTTTCTATAATGACCAATCCTGCTAATTTAACCTCCTAAATACATCTCTAATCTGTTCATTTTCCTACATAACCTGCTACCACCTATGCTGTTGAGGGTACTGACAAGAAACATGTGACACATTCAAGTTAGGATAATTGAAAGAGGAATGGTTTACAAAGAGGTGATTGCATAGAACCCACATAGAATAGAAAATAGAGAAACCCTTGTGAAAGCAAAGCTATCACAACCCGTAGGCCTGAAGAGATGAGGGGCCAGAGAACTTACCTGGAAAGAGAGTCAGGTAGAGAAGGTAAATTTGAGAGTAGTATGAACTTCTAATTAGGGACACAGCCAGCCAGAGGCACCGCGGGAAGGAGGGAATTGGGGAAATAAATACTCCGATCTCATCCTCCTCCTAATTTCCAGTCTTCTACAGGGACCCCCCATTGGCCAAAGTCAACCAGAAGCCAGAGGGCATGAGATCTTGTTTGTGTAATTCATACAGTTCAGCTTCTCAGGGCATAAAACAAGATAGAGAAGGTGGAGAGTAAACTTGGAGGGGCAAATAGAGAAAACCCAGCACATCGCCCTCGTACAATCTATTATCATCTCTCTACTAAACTGCAGCATAAGTGGTTTCTCATCATTCATTTTTGTTTCAATCCAATATATTCTCCAAACTGTAGTTGAAGTGATCTTTTGAATATGCAAATCTGATTATGGCAAATCTCTGTTTAAAACCCATCAGTTACTTCCCAAAGGGACCCAAATCCTTACCATGGCCCGAAACCCACCCAGGGTCGCTTTCCCCTTCTTTTCCTCTGTTCCTGTCACACACGCCTTCTTTCAATCTCTAAAATCCACAAGGCCTTTGCAGGAGTATTTTTCTGTCTGGACATTTCCACCCCCAACCCAACCCTTGGCCTAGTCAAGTCTTTTGGGGCAGCCTTAACTGGCCTGCCCCACCAGACTCCCAGTGTATGTTAAATTCCCACTTCACACACGTCAGTGATTTCCCTGAAGGCACTCACCTTCATTTGCAATTCTATATCCATCTCTTGGGACCCTTTCCTGATGATGCCCTACTTGGTTTTGTTCCCCTGGTGCCTCCTGTGCTGAGTTGAGCACTGGGCCAGGCACTTAGAAGGCACTCAGCAGGCACTCAAAGAAAGAAAGAATGGATGAGTGACTAATATTAAAATTATTTTGCAATTGGGCTTGTTTCTTTGAATTCAAGCAGAAGTTAAAATGCAGATGGAAAAGAAAATTAACGTTAAAACCCAGTTATATAGGAACTTGCTAAAGAAAGCCATTTTTCCTTACCAAAATGTGTTCCATCCCTTCATTTCTGAGAACTATGATGCCTTCCATCATTCTCCTGCAACCATTTCCTCCAGCATTGCTTCAGTGCCTGTCTCCCAGAGGAGGCAATACTTCCCACAAGTGCCTGGTAAGGTACAATAAAACTGCCGCTGTGTTCCAGACATAAATGATGACTTTACTGGAAGTCTCTCCCCGCCTCCCTCCTAAGCATTTGTCCTACCTCTCGGGTCACAAAGGATACAAACTCATGACTCAGGAAATTTCAGCTTGGAGACTACCTGCAGTGTTTATTCCTTTCAATCAAAAGTCTACTGTAGAAAAGATCGTAGCAGTACAATTATTCGTGTGTATATTGATAGTAATGACTTTTAATGGTGGGTTTTATAACTTCAAATCATCCCAGGTTTTAAAAATGAGCCCTTAATGTGTTAGAATTCTAAACATTCATGTTTAGTTGGTCTATCCACAAGTCTACTACTAATTTAGTTGTCTTGATTGTACTATTCATATGGAAATAGGCATCCTTTGGTTAGGCATCAGAGCCTCAACTTACTATCCCAAGTGGTCTTGTACGTGATAAACCCATTCAAATGGTATTCCTTCTCAATTTAAAACTTTTGTTCTAGAATTGAGGATTCTTAGAGTTCTTTTTAACATTTGTTACATTTCTTTCAGAAAAATTAACTATAAGGAAAATACTTCACAAGCTAAGGGAGAGAGAGTTTGCTCAGGTTTTTCTTCTAATCAAAAGCATCACATTGGGTAGAGAAGTTGCATTATCAAAATGCCCAGAATCATTTTCCAGTCCTTTTTATATTCTCAAGTTCATGATCATAAAGAATGTCTAGAGATTTTTATGCCTCCTGGGAATGAGGAAATAATTTAGTTGTGAAACTGTTAGCTAGGTCTACCCTCTCCGTGTTACCTGGGTGTTTTTGTGCATGTGGCAGGGCTACATTCCTTCAGTTGACCAAAGTCTTGTCCCTGTTTGTTTACATTTAAGCAGGTAGCACTTCAGCCCATCCCCTCAGCCATTCTCACCAATGCTACCTGCATTTCTCTTTTGGCGTAGAATACAGTCCTCACAATGGTATCAGCCTTGGTCTGCTTAATGGTTCAGCATGGAGCACTTTTTAAACTTAAACTAGCTTCACTCAGAAGTTCCTCAAATGTTCCAATAAGTCCTAGCTTTCCCCCACTCCCCAATGCCCCAGGATCCTCCAGCTCCCACAATCCTCCAGCCACCAGGATCCTCCAGCCAGGGCATCTGTCACCCTTTTTCCTCCTTTCCCTGGAAAAAGTGCTCTGTGGCTCACACCAACCAGTTACCTTATTTAGGCTAAAAGCAATCTGTGGATGAAACCAAAAACTTTATCCTAGGAACTCACACACTAGTTTCCATTCTGCCCTTCCAACAGGCTTTTAAGGCAGCTACTCTACTAAAAATTTCTAGGCTCTATCCCCATTGGGTTTAAGGTTTTATTTTTGGTGAAGAAAGAAAGACATAGAATGTTTATAGAATAGAAATAAGGAAACCAAACTGCTATCTTGATTCCACACTTAGATACGGTTCTCATTTGAGGGGGGACAAAAGAAATGGCATTATTATGGGAGGCCTTTTGTCAGCACCCTTGATAACCAAAGCTACCCACATTCCACAGTGACCAAATCTAGCAAGTGACAGTGTGATTCATTTGTTTGAAGACTTGACTGGCTAAGTCTGGTGACAGTTTAGAGCATGAATGTTAGGCTCAAGGAACAGGTTCAAATACCATCTCTACCCATGAGAGTAACTGTGTCACCTTGGGCAAGTGATTTGGCCTCTCTAAATCTGAGTTTGCAGAGGTCGGAAAAAGGCGGCGAGATAGGTGGAAGCGGAGTCCACTTCCCTTCCACACCAGTGAAACACCTAGCTGGTCTGAGGAACAGAGCGAACAGCCAATGGTATTGCAGCATAGATGAAGATCAGAGACCAAAGATAGAGGACATTAAAAGATTGGACGGTAAGAAGAGTGCTTAAGGACAATAAGCTCCCTGGGACCAGCGCAGGGAACAGGGCAGCTAAAGCCTCTGCCCCGGGCGCAGGGTCTGCTGCAGGATTCTTGGGAGAGAGCCAGACTCGGCTGTGTGAGAGGCCAGGTGCTTGTTTGGACCAGGGGGGCTTGAATAGGAAGAATGTCATCAAAAGAAAAAGAGAAAATAGAGGCACTCAGTGGCTAATTAGAGAACTCTCCGCAGCAGCCTTGGCCTCTGGCGCCCCTCCCCCCTCAGCTCCTGGACTGTGAACCAGGATAAGCAGCCCCAGCGCTCACCTGAAGCGCGCCTGGAATGCACCCAGATTAGCGGACTGGGCGCCCACAGCTGAAACCCTGGCTGGGCACCCACACCTGAAACCTCGGGTGGGTACACACCCGGTTCAGTGGTTGGCTGCCCCACCCACAGGGCCACAGGAGCGGACCGCCCATGCACACCACGCCAACAGCCACGGATCGTCCCCACAACCCGATCAACCCCCAGGCTGCCGGGCAGGCGACCACACCTAAAAGCACCAGTTCTGAACAACTCCTACCTAGTCCCTGCTCACAGAGCCCCACAGGGCCCACTGGCTCTCTGGGAGGAAGGCAGAAGGCCCAGCAGAGGGGAGCTGCAGGGCTAGGGGAGACTGCATAATCAGGAAAGACTTGACCCAGTGGCTGACCTACCCCATAGCAGCACCGAGAGCCCCTAGCATCTAAGACAGCAAAGAGCAAGAAGGTGGAGTGTGAGTTGCCCCTAGTTGGTGCAACTCAAGAACAGCACAACTGGCGAAATAAAGGCCTAGTGGGGAGCAGAAGGACCCTGAGGAACTGGACTGGAGGCTGAATGACAGAAGAGTATGGCTCAGGAAGGGAGAAAAGTGAAACCAATCCTTCCAACCACCCCCTCCCGTTTCACAGACAGGAAGACCAGCAGAACTAACCTAACCGGTTTAAAGCCAGCAGAAGACTTTTTTTTTTCTCTTTTTTCCTCCTTTCCCCCTAAATTACTTCTTCCTTTCTGTACTTCTTTCTTTTTTTATTCCTTCTTCCTTCCATCCTTTACTTTTTTATTCCTTCTTCCTGCCTTCTTTCCTTCCTTCCATTCCTTTTCTATTACCTTTTCCCCTCCTTCCCTTCTCCCTTTTTTTTTCTCTTTTTCCCACAGGTGACACAATAAAACCTGGAGCACTGAAAAGATCAGAGTTAGACCGTGTTAGACCCATAAAAGTCAGTGCAAGACCAGTGAGCACAGGAGATTAAGGAGACAGCACCACTGAATCCCATTGGCATTCTACCATAGAAATTCATACCATAAACCCAGGGAGTCAGAATAGATCAATTTAAGAAGCAGAGGCTAACAAGAAGAGACTCACAAACAATGGGAAGACAAAGAACCAATTCCCAAATGAAAGGAAACGAGGAAGCCCCAGAAAGAATGCTAACTGAAAAAGAGGCAAGTCAACTATCAGACACTGACTTCAAAGCAATCGTTATCAGGAAGCTCACTGAGATCATACAGAACTACCAGAAACTACAGGGAAACTACAATGAACTCACTACAAACTATATCAACAAGAAAAAAGGAAATAGAAACTATCAACAAGGGCCAAGAGGAAATACAGAATACAATTTCTGAATTGAAGAACACAGTAGAAGGAATGAAAAGCAGACTTGCTGAAGCAGAGGATCGGATCAGCGAGCTGGAGGACAAAGTAGAAAAAAACACCCAGAAAGAGCAAGAAAAGGAAAAGAGGCTCAGAAAGAATGAAGAGGGATCAAGGGAAATGAAAGAAAACATGAAATGTAATAATATCCGTATAATAGGAGTACCACAAGGAGAAGAAGAAGAGCAAGGGATAGAAAACCTGTTCGAAAAAGTAATGATGGAAAATGTCCCTAATCTGATGAGAGAGAAAAAGTCACACAAATACAGGAGACACAGAGAGTCCCAGCAAGAGGAACCCAAAGAGGCCCACCGCAAGACACATCATAGTTAAAATGGCAAATTACAAGACAAAGAGAGGATCGTAAAGGCAGCAAGGGAGAAACAGGAAGTAACATACAAGGGAGCCCCAATAAGGTTAGCAACTGACTTCTCAATGGAAACACTTCAAGCCAGAAGAGAATGGCAAAACATATTCCAAGTAATGAGAACCAGAGGCCTGCAACAAAGGCTACTTTACCGAGCAAGGCTCTCAATCAAGATAGAAGGCCAAATAAAGAGTTTCCCAGACAAAAGAAGTCTAAAAGAATACACTTCCACCAAACCAGATCTGCAAGAGATGCTAAAAGGGACTGCTTTAAGGGAAGGAAGGGAAAGAGAAAGAGAGAGGAACACAGGTAGGAAAAAATGGCAATGAATAGCTACCTATCAATAATAACCTTAAACGTAAATGGATTAAATGCTCCAATCAAAAGACATAGAATAGCTGAATGGATAAGAAAACATGACCCACACATATGCTGCCTACAAGAGACCCATCTCAGGACAAAAGACCTACACAGACTGAAAGTGAAGGGCTGGAAACAAATTTTCCAAGGAAATGGACAGGAAAAAAAAGCAGGGGTAGCAATACTCATATCAGACAAAATAGACTTCCAAAGAGGGGCCATAAAGAGAGACCCAGAAGGTCACTTCATAATATCCAAAGGAAGAATACACCAAGAAGACATAAACATTGTAAATATATATGCTCCCAACATAGGAGCACCCAAATACATAAAGAAAAGCTTGGAGGACTTCAAGAAAGATATTGACAGCAACACAATTATAGTAGGGGACTTTAACACCCCACTATCAAAAATGGACAGGTCTTCCAAACAAAATATCAAGAAGGATATTGTGTCACTTAACAATACCCTAGAGGAAATGGACTGAACTGATATATATAGAGCTTTTCATCCCAAAGAAGCAAAATACACATTCTTTTCAAGTGTCCATGGAACTTTTTCAAATATAGACCACATGATAGGACACAAGGCAAGCCTAAACAAATTCAAGAAAATTGAAATCATACCAAGCATTTTCTCTGAACACAAGGGACTGAAACTAGAAACCAACCCCAAAGGAAAAAACCCCAAACACTCGAAGTCATGGAGACTGAATAGCATGCTATTAAACAATGAATGGGTCAAGAACGAGATTAGGGAAGAAATCAAAAACTTTCTGGAAACAAATGAAAATGAACTCACAACAACCCAAAACCTATGGGACACAGCAAAGGCAGTCCTCAGAGGGAAGTTCATAGCAATACAGGCCTACCTTAAAAATATACAAACATTTCAAACAAACAACCTAACCCTACGCCTACAAGAACTGGAGGAACAACAACACAGACAGCCCAGAGCAAGCAGAAGGAAGGAAATAACCAAGATCAGAGCAGAACTAAATGACATAGAGACTAAAAGCACAATTGTAAGGATCAATGAATCCAGGAGCTGGTTCTTTGAAAAGATAAAAAAATCGACAAGCCTTTAAGTAGGCTCATCAAGAAAAAAAGAGAGAGGATCCAAATAAACACAATTAGAAATGAAAGCAGAGACATTACAACTGATACCACAGAAATACAAAGGATTGTAAGAAATTACTACGAAGAACTGTATGCCAAGAAATCTGAAAACCTAGGTGAAATGGACACATTTCTAGAAAAATATAATCTTCCAAAACTGAATGAAGAAGAAGCAGAAAGCCTGAACAGACCAATAACTACAGACGAAATTGAAGCAGTCATCAAAAAACTCCCAACACACAAAAGCCCTGGACCAGATGGTTTCACAGGAGAATTCTACAAAGCCTTTAAGGAGGAGCTAAACCCCATTCTTCACAGACTATTCGAAAAAATCCAAACTGATGGAAGACTCCCAAACTGTTTTTACGAAACCACCATCATCCTAATCCCCAAACCAGATAAAGACACAACGAAGAAAGAAAACTTCAGGCCAATATCGCTCATGAACATAGACGCTAAAATTCTCAACAAAATATTGGCAAACTGCATCCAGCAATACATTAAAAAGATCATAAACCATGACCAAGTGGGATTCATCCCAGGGATGCAAGGATGGTACAATATTCACAAATCAATAAACATAATACATCACATCAACAACAGCAAAGACAAAAATCACATGATCATATCAATAGATGGGCAAAAAGCATTTGATAAGATACAGCACCCATTTCTGATAAAATCGTTCAGCAAAGTGGGAATGGAGGGAGCATTCCTCAACACAATAAAGGCCATATATGAGAAACCTACAGCCAACATCATACTCAATGGGCAAAAACTTAGAGCTTTCCCACTAAGATCAGGAACAAGACAAGGATGCCCTCTCTCACCACTCCTATTCAACATAGTACGGGAAGTCCTAGCCACAACAATCAGACAAGAAAAAGCAATAAAAGGCATCCAAATTGGAAAGGAGGAAATGACACTGTCACTGTTTGCAGATGACATCATAGTGTACATGGAAAATCCTATAGACTCCACCAAAAACTACTCGACCTAATAAATGAATTTGGCAAAACAGCTGGATACAAAGTCAATACTCAGAAATCAAAGGCATTCCTGTACACCAACAATGAATCTGCAGAAACAGAAATCAGGAAACAAATCCCATTTGATATAGCAACAAGAAAAATAAAGTACCTAGGAATCAACCTAACCAAGGAGGTAAAAGACCTGTACTCAGAAAACTACACAACATTGAAGAAAGAAATTAAGGAAGACACAAACAAATGGAAGCATGTACCATGCTCATGGATTGGAAGAATTAACATCATCAAAATGGCCATACTACCCAAAGCAATTTATACATTCAATGCAATCCCTATTAGAGTACCCATGACATATTTCACAGATATAGAACGAACATTTCAGAAATTTATATGGAACCATAAACGACCCCGAATAGCTGCAGCAATTTTGAGAAAGAAGAACAAAGCAGGAGGGATCACAATACCAGATATCAAACTGTATTACAAGGCCACTGTAATCAAAACAGCCTGGTACTGGCATAAAAACAGGCACATAGAACAATGGAACAGAACAGAGAGCCCAGAAATAAACTCAAGTCTTTATGGTCAATTAATATTTGACAAAGGAGGCAGGAGCATAAAATGGAGCAAAAACAGCCTCTTCAACAGATGGTGTTGGGAGATCTGGACAGCTACGTGCAAAAAAATGAAACTCGATCACCAACTCACGCCATACACAAAAATAAACTCAAGATGGATAAAAGACTTAAATATAAGCCGTAACACCATAAAAGTCCTTGAGGAAAACATTGGCAGGAAAATCTCAGACATTCCACGCAGCAACATCCTCACAGACATGTCCCCTAAAACAAGGGACATAAAGGAAAGAATAAATAAATGGGACCTCATCAAAATAAAAAGCTTCTGCAAGTCTAAAGAAAATAGCACCAAATTACAAAGAGAACCAACAGTATGGGAAAACATATTTGCCAATGATTCCTCCGACAAGGGCCTGATCTCCAAAATATATAAAGAACTCACACGACTCCACTCCAGGAAGACAAATACCCCAATTAAAAAATGGGCAAAGGACTTGAACAAACACTTCTCCAAGGAAGACATACAGAGGGCCCAGAGACACATGAAAAGATGCTCAGCATCACTAGCCATCAGAGAGATGCAAATTAAAACCACAATGAGGTACCATCTCACACCAGTCACAGTGGCCAGCATAAACAAATCCACAAACAAATGTTGGAGAGGATGCGGAGAAAAGGGAACCCTAGTGCACTGTTGGTGGGAATGCAGACTGGTGAGGCCACTATGGAAAACAGTATGGAATTTCCTCAGAAAACTAAAAATGGAAGTGCCCTTTCACCCAGCAATTCCACTGCTGGGATTATACCCTAAGAACCCTGAAACACCAATCCTAAAGAACCTGTGCACCCCAGTGTTCATAGCAGCACAATTTACAATAGCCAAGTACTAGAAGCAACCTTAGTGCCCATCAGCAAACAAGTGGATCCAAAAACTATGGTATATTTACACAATGGAATTCTACGCAGCAGAGAGAAAGAAGGAGCTTATACGCTTTGCAACAGCATGGATAAAACTGGAGAGCATTATGCTAAGTGAAATAAGCCAGGCTGTGAGGGACAAATACCATATGATCTCACCTTTAACTGGAACATAACCAACAAAAGAAAAAAGCAAACAAAATACAACCAGAGACATTGAGGTTGGGAACAGTCTAGCAGTGGCCAGGGGGGAGTGGGGTGGGGACGGTGGTAAGAGGGGATTGCAGGAACTGTTATGAAGGACACATGGACAACATATCCGAAATTTATATGGAACCATAAATGACCTCCAATAGCTGCAGCAATTTTGAGAAAGAAGAACAAAGCAGGAGGGATCACAATACCTGATATCAAACTGTTTTACAAGGCCACTGTAATCAAAACAGCCTGGTACTGGCATAAAAACAGGCACATAGAACAATGGAACAGAACAGAGAGCCCAGAAATAAACCCAAGACTTTACGGTCAATTAATATTTGACAAAGGAGGCAGGAGCATAAAATGGAGCAAAAACAGCCTCTTCAACAGATGGTGTTGGGAGATCTGGACAGCTAGGTGCAAAAAAATGAAACTCGATCACCAACTTACGGCATACACAACAATAAATTCAAGATGGATAAAAGACTTAAATATAAGTTGTAACACCATAAAAGTCCTAGAGGAAAACATTGGCAGGAAAATCTCAGACATTCCATGCAGCAATATCCTCACAGACACATCCCCTAAAGCAAGGGACATAAAGGAAAGAATAAACAAATGGGACCTCATCAAAATAAAAAGCTTCTTAATGGCTGAAGAAAACAGCATTAAAATACAGAGAGAACCAACAGTATGGGAAAACATTTGCCAATGAAACCTTAGACAAGGGCCTGATCTCCAAAATATATAAAGAACTAACATGACTCCACTCCAGAAAGATAAACACCCCAATTAAAAAATGGGCAAAGGACTTGAACAGACACTTCTCCAAGGAAGACATACAGAGGGCCCAGAGACATTTAAAAAGATGCTCAGCATCACTAGCCATCAGAGAGATGCAAATTAAAACCACAATGATGAGGTACCCTCTCACACCAGTCAGAGTGGCCAACATAAACAAATCCACAAACAAATGTTGGAGAGGATGCGGAGAAAAGGGAACCCTAGTGCACTGTTGGTGGGAATGCAGACTGGTGAGGCCACTGTGGAAAACAGTATGGAATTTCCTCAGAAAACTAAAAATGGAACTGCCCTTTGACCCAGCAATTCCGCTGCTGGGATGATACCCTAAGAACCCTGAAACACCAATCCAAAAGAACCTTTGCACCCCAATGTTCATAGCAGCACAATTTACAATAGGCAAGTACTGGAAGCAACCAAAGTGCCCATCAGGAAACGAGTGGATCCAAAAACTATGGTATATTTACACAATGGAATTCTACGCAGCAGAGAGAAAGAAGGAGCTTATACCCTTTGCAACAGCATGGATGGAACTGGAGAGCATTATGTTAATTAGTGAAATAAGCCAGGAGGTGAGGGACAAATACCATATGATCTCACCTTTAACTGGAACATAATCAACAGAAGAAAAAAGGAAACAAAATATAACCAGAGACATTGAAGTTAAGAATAATCTAACAATAGCCAGAGAGGTGTGGGGAGGGGACAGTGGGGAAAGGGGATTGCAGGAACTACTATAAAGGACACATGGACAAAATCAAGGGGGAGAGTGGAGGTGGGGGAGAGGGGGTTTGACTGGGCTGGGGTGGATGGATGGGGAGAAAAGGCATACAACTCTAATTGAATAACAATAAAATTTTTTTAAAAAACTAACTGAGTTTGGTCTATAAAATGACCATAATAAAAAGCTCTCTCCTCTACTTATTTAAAATATTAAAGGAGATAAATATTTTAATTATACATTTAAATTTTTTAAGTTTCAATTTGTGCAAAATACATATAAAAATATTTACTATTTTAATCATTTTAAGTATACAGTGTTAACTATATGCACATTGTTGTAAAATCAACCTCCCGAATTTATTCATCTCACAAAACTGAAACTTTACACCCATTAAACACTAAATTTCCATTCCCACCCCTCACATCCTGGCTTTGGCAATCACCATTTTGTTTATGGTTTCTATTAATTTACTCTTCATAACTCATATTTCTAAAATCATATAGCATTTGTCTTTTTGTAACTACCTTATTTCATTTAGCATGATATCCTTAAGGTTCATCCACATTGTAACATGTGGCCGAATACCCTTCTTTTCAAAGGCTGAATAACATTCCGTTGTGTATATACCACATTTTGTTTATCCATTCATCTGTAGATGAACATTTGAGTTGCTTTCTGCACCTTTGGATTTTATAAATAGTATTGTCATAAATATGGGTTTACAACTATCTTTGATACTCTAATTTCAATTCTTTTACATATATGAGGTCTGCCCAGAAGATATCCAGCCATGTAATATGAAAAATAGAGGCATTTATTGAAGCAGATACAAGATACAAGAACCATTGTACATAGGACAATGACACCTTAGTCCCCTTCAAAGTAGGCATCTTGAGACCTCACACAGTTCTGCCAGTCTCCATCAGCTGCCCCATCGTATTTTCCTGAATCTCGTCAATGGTCTGAAATGTCTTCCCTTTCAAAGGTAATTTTAGTTTTGGGAAAAGCCAGAAGTCATAGGGTACCAAATCTAGGCTGAAGAGGTGCTGCATCACTTGAATGATTTGATGTTTTGCCAAAAAATTCTGCATGAGACGTGATATATGAGTGGGTATATTGTCTTGATGAAGCTGCCCATCTCAATCATCCAAATAGTTTCCAGGGAGGAATGTTCAAGCTTAACGCAAAATTTGATGCAGATTTATTGCTCTACTTGCTCAGTCATTTTGAATGTGACGGCCACACAGTACACATGCTCAGTCAACAAAGTCTACTGCCCCCACTGACTAGTACAGTGAAGTCATCATTATTCACACATATGCATTCTAGTCCACTCTCCTTGGCTGCCAGGTTATATCAATGTTGTACAAACCATTGTTATATAAACAATGGCTGGACTTTTTCTGTACAGACCTCGTATATCCAGGAGCAGTATTTCTGGATCTTATGGTAGTTCTATTTTTATTTATTTATTTATTTATTTATTTATTTATTTATTTATTTTAAGAACTGCCATACTCTTTTCTATAGTGGCTGCACCAATTTCCATTTGCACTAACAGTGTACAAGTGTTCCAATTTCTCCACATCCTCACCAACACTTGTTATTTTGTTTTTTGTTTCTCATAGTAGCCATGCCAATGAGTGTGAGATGACATCTTATTGTGGTTTTGATTTGCATTTTCCTAATGACCACTGAAATTGAGCACCCTTTATATGCTTTTTGGCCACCTGTATATCTTCTGTGGAGCTATGTCTATTCAAGTTCCTTGCCCAATTTTAAACACTTTTATTAAAATATACTTGGCATACAATAGTGTATTAGTTTCAAGTGTAAAACATAGTGACTAAACATGATGATGTGATCACCACTCTAAGTCTAATAACCATCTGTCACCATGCCAAGTTATTACAATATATTTTGCTATATTCCCTGTGCTGTACACTACATATCCATGGCTTATTTGTTTTATAAGTGGAAGTTTTTTTAATATATTTTATTGATTATGCTATTACACTTGTCCCATTTCCCCTCTTTATTCCCCTCTGCCCTGCATACCCCCTCGCACCCCCATTCCCCCCTTTAGCTCATGTCCATGGGTCGTACATGTAAGTTCTTTGGCTTCTACATTTCCTGTACTATTCTTAACCTCCCCCTGTCTATTTTCAACCTACCACTTATGCTAATTATTCTCTGTACCTTTTCCCTCTCTCTCCCCCTCCCACTCCTGGAGGACATGCTATTTTTAAGATTCCCTCCTTCTCATTAATCTTAAGTAATGTAATTATGATGTGCCTTGGTGTGTTCCTCCTTGGGTCCAACTTCTTTGGGACTCTCTGAGCTTCCTGGACTTCCTGAAAGTATATTTCCTTTGTCAGATTGGGGAAGTTCTCCTTCATTATGCTTTCAAATAAGTTTTCAATTTCTTGCTATTGTTCTTGTCCTTCTGGCTCCCTTATGATTCCAATGTTGGAATGTTTAAAGATGTCCTGGAGGTTCCTAAGCCTCTCCTCATTTTTTTTGAATTCTTGTTTCTTCATTCTGTTCCGGTTGAATGTTTCTTTCTTCCTTCTGCTCCAAACCATTGATTTGAGTCCTGATTTCTTTCCCATTACTGTTGTTTCCCTATAGATTTTTCTTTATTTCACATAATGCAACCTTCATTGCTGCCTGGGTCTTTTTTATGCTGTTGAAGTACCCAGAGAGTTCCTGGAGCATCCTGATAACCAGTGTTTTGAACCGTGCATCTGATAGGTTGGCTATCTCTTCATCACTTAGTTGTATTTTTTCTGGAGCTTTGATGTGTTCGTTCATTTGGGCCATTTTTTTTTTTGTCTCGGCACACCTGTTACATAGTAAGGGGCGGAGCCTTAGGTGTTCACCAAAGCAGGGCAAACCATGTGGCTGCATTGTAATGCTGTATGTGGAGGAGGGGTCCGAGAGGGAACAGTGCTGCTTGCTCTGATCTCTCCCGGCTTTCAGTCACTTACCTGGCTACCCACAATCAAATTGGGGCATTCTGGTGCTGATTCCCAGGTGGGTGGGTTTGTGTACATTCTAGGACCTTGGAGGTATACGTAGATACACTTTGCCTCCTCACACAACCAAAAGAAGGACAACAACAAAGTTAAAAACAAAAAACAACCAGAACTGCCAAAAAATCAAACTGTATGGAAGTCCGACAATGAAGAAATTAAAGAAGAAACATTTACCCAGACTGGTAGGAGGGGCAGAGATGGGCAGCGGGGTCAGAGAGGGTGTGTGGCAAGGTGGTGGCTGGCAAACCAGGCAGGTGAGGTGGCAGCTATCGGTCCCATGTTTGCATGCAGATAAACCGGGAGAAACAAGTAGACAGGGAGACAGACCGTGAAACCCAAGGTTCCTGCATGGGAAAAGAAAGCCTCAAATCCTCTGGCTGTAAAAATGTGTGGAGGTTGTGACAGCAGGAGAAACTCCCAGCCTCACAGGAGAGTTCGTTGGAAAGACCAACAGGGTCCTAGAATGTACACAAACCCACCCACCTGGGAATCAGCACCAAAAGGGCCCACTTTGCTTGTGGGTAGCAGAAAAAGTGACTAAAAGCCAGACAAGAGCCTAGCAAGTGGCACTGTTCCCTCTATGACCCTTCTCCCACACATGGCTTCACACTGCACCAAAGTGGGTTGGCACACCCTGGCGAATACTGAAGGCTCTGCCCCTTACAACATAACAGGTGTGCCCAGACAAAGAAATATGGCTCAAATGAAAGAACCGATCAAAACTACAGAAAAACAACTAAGCAGTGAAGTGATAGTCAACCTATCAGATGCAGAATTCAAAACACTGGTAATCAGGATGCTCACAGAAATGGTTGAGTATGGTCGCAAAATAGAGGAAAAAATGAAGGCTATGCAAAGTGAAATCAACAAAAATATACAGGGAACCAACAGTGATGGGAAGGAAACCAGGGCTGAAATCAACGATTTGGAGCAGAAAGAAGAAAGAAACATTCAGCCAGAACAGAATGAAGAAACAAGAATTCAAAAAAATGAGGAGAGGCTTAGGAAAATTGGGGATAACTTTAAACATTCCAACATTGGAATCATAAGGGTGCCAGAAGGACAAGAACAATAGCAAGAAATTGAAAACTTATTTGAAAGCATAATGAAGGAGAACTTCCCTAATCTGACAAAGGAAATATACTTTCAGGAAGTCCAGGAAGCTCAGAGAGTCCCAAAGAAGTTGGACCCAAGGAGGAACACACTGAGGCACATCATAATTACATTACCCAAGATTAAAGAAAGGGAGAGAATCTTAAAAGCAGCAAGAGAAAAGGAGAGTTCCCTACAAAGGACTTCCCATAAGACCGTCAGCTGATTTCTCAAAAGAAAAGTTGCAGGCAAGAAGGGCCTGGAAAGAAGTATTCAAAGATATGAAAGGCAAGGACCTACATCCAAGATTACTCTATCCAGTAAAGCTATCATTTAGAATGGAAGGGCAGATAAAGAGCTTCCCAGATAAGGTCAAGTTAAAGGAGTTCATTATCACCAAGCCCTTATTATATGAAATGTTAAAGGGACTTATCTAAGGAAAAGAAGATCAAAACTATGAACAGTAAAATGACAATAAACTCACAACTATCAATACCTGAACCTAGAAACAAACAAACAAACAACTAGAACAGGAACAGAGTCACAGAAATGGAGATCACATGAAGGGTTATCAGCAGGGAGGAGAGGGGGGAGATTGGGGGGGAAAGTACAGGGACTAAGAAGCATAAATGGTAGGTAGAAAATAGACAGGGGGAGGTTAAGAATAGTATAGGAAATGGGGAAGCCAAAGAATTTATATGTATGACCTATGGATATGACCTAAGGTGGAGGAATGCTAGTGGGAGGGGTTGTTCAGGACAGAGAGGAATAAAGGGGAGAAACATGGGACAACTGTAATAGCATAATCAATAAAATATACTTTTAAAAATAAAAAGTTTTCTAGGTTAATGCTGCCAGAAAAGACCCCCAGGATCTTCTCCATCCATGCCCTGTGGAGGGTAAATGATTAAACCTACCAGTGTTGATAGGCTTGTATTTCATATTGGTGACTTATTAATCACTTGACCTTTTCCACAGTACACTTAACATAGTAAATTATACTCCTTTCTATTGAGGCCTGGGTGACTTACATGACTCTTTGCAACTTAGCCAGAACTGGGTTCAGTATAAGTCAACCATTGGACACACTGCAGCTGACTGTGCATTTTTACCATGAAGTGAGATAGTTTAGTGGCAGCCTAGAAAGAAAGCGCCAGGAAATACAGAAAAGGAAATAAAGGAGGAAGTACCAATTTCATTTCTCACTCTACCTTCAAAATCTCTCATAGCTAAGAGAGAAGGAAAATTTCCCAATGCTATGAAATTTTAATTTGTTTTTTCTACACAAAAGATAGCTAGTAGAACTACTTTCAATTAGTAAAAATAAATCCAATGCTTTTTTTTAGTCCCTGCTTTTGATACTTCTTCAGCTCTGATACTGTTGACTCCCCTCCTCTGTGAAATTGTATTTCTTCTGTTATACTGTTTCTTCCCAAGAATCCAAGCACTTTAGCTGTTTCCGTTGGTACTTCAATCTCTTCCTAATTATGACTGATTCTCTAATCCAGTTCAAGAAACCTATAATCATTTGTTTATTTAACAAACATATAGAGAGTACTTACTATGTTCCAGACACTTTCTAGGTTCAAGGGTTGAAGAGAAAGTCTATAAATAAAACAAATAAAGAGAATTCCAGGAAGTGATAAGGGTTATGAAGCCATTCATTCATTTATTCATTCATTCATCATTCAATAAATGCCTTTTGAATACCTACTACACACCAGACATTGTTATAGATGCTAAGAATTCTCTTTTATGG
Organism: Desmodus rotundus; assembly: GCF_022682495.2. Lineage (NCBI taxonomy): Eukaryota > Metazoa > Chordata > Mammalia > Chiroptera > Phyllostomidae > Desmodus > Desmodus rotundus. The sequence continues at coordinate 72,363,058 of NC_071400.1, forward strand.
ACCTCAATTGTGGCTCTCCATGGTGAGCAGTATGGGAAAAGCAATTAAAGGCAGGAGCTCAGTGAGTAAAGTGAGGCAACATCTAAGTATGAGTTGATGGGGGAGTGGATTGGAGGAGGAGACCGAAGACGTGGAAAAGAAAGGGAGAAACTGAAATAAATTTTGAAAGAAAAGTGACAAGATCTGATGACTAGTGAAACATGGAGAAAGTAGACTGCAGAGAAAAAGCCAGTGCCTGTATTTGGGTGACTAGGGGAACAGGGACCCTTCCCACCATTCATTTTGCCTTTCTCCTGCCAAAAGTGTCCTGCTTTTCCTTTGAGGGTTTTTCCTACCTCTCCGTCCTCAGTTAGGAGATTGATTCCCATGCCCGCTTGATGGTGGGACCTAATTGGTCAAATTATTCAGTGACTCTCACTGCCTGACTACAGTGATTTGTTCATGGATGGTCATGTGCCTTAATACAAAGCCAATGAGAGAAAGGAAGTGAATCTTAGAACATGGGCAAGACCTATTGGATAAGACTCCTCTTTTCCTGGATGTTGATGTACAAGGTTAAGTCTGGAACAGTGGCAATTGTTTTTGCTACGTCAAGGGGAGACCATTGCGGTGGGGGGGGCACTTTGTAGAAGAACCTAAGGATGATGCCAGTACCACAGTATACACAATAATGAAGTTGGGAGAAAGTGGATCTTCAGTGACATCATTTGAGTCTGACTTTTCAGTTATGTAAGCCAAAGATTCTCTATTGTTTAAGCTGGTTTGAGTTTTCTGTCACTTGCTACCAAAAGAATCCTTACTATTGAAGTCCCCTTTAGCACATAGTGCAGTGTTGAGTCTCTAAGACACCAGTGAGTACTTGAGATCTTAAGTGGCTCAATGAATGGATATCTTTTGATTAACTTTTGAGTTACACATTCAGTGTATACAGGCACTGTGCTATATCCAAAGGCAATTTTGTTTCTGTCAGACAAAAGTTTCCAGTGACTTGTTTATTGATATTTAATGAAGAAGGGTAAAATGAATCTTTAGACAGAGGTTTATAGAAGGACTATAGAAGGAATATAGAGGTTTATATTTGTCTTCAGACCCTCCTCTGTTGCCTGAAGTGTTCTTTTGTGTTTGTTATGGTTTCTCCACCTTAGTGATGAAGTCAGCCCTGGCTTCTTTTTTTCAGTAAGGTTATTCAGTGGCCAGTGCTAAGGAAGTGGGTCTTAATTTTTAGGTGTAAAAGACTCAGGGAGCTTATAAAAATACAGATCCCTGCAACACGCTCCAGAGGATTCAGATTCAGTAAGTCTTGGGTAGGGCCCAGGAATCAACAGTTTTAACATTTTTCATATACTCCCAGGTGATATAGATGTGGTTGTCACTTTGAGAGTCACCATTGTCTTAGGTTACAGTCACCCAAGGCAGATACTGATCATGAGCAAATGATTTATTAAGGAAGTACACCCAGGAGAAACCTGTTGGGAATAAAACGAGTAGGAAATGGAAGGGGAGGAAACTAGGCAAAGTACTGAGGAGGGTAGGTGCAGCCTGATCCCACAGGGAAAGTCAGGCTGTAAGTGGTTATCTCTGAGTTGTCCCCTCTCCTCCGGGGAAGGGAACTGGGCTTTTGCATTTCTGCACTAACAGCCAGATGATTCCAGTAGCTTTTGAGAAGTCCTCTGAAGTCACAGGCATGGACTTTGGAAGCAAAAGCATACTGAAGCTGGGGGAGGGCACACAGAAAACGTAAGAGGGATTGGAGGGGATTTGGGTGGAGCACCTACACTGTCAGCTCAAACCTTTTAAGAGATTTCATATTTAGTACAGGTGTATCTGCATTTTAAATATAACTAAGGGAGAAAACAGTGTGCACCAAGTGCAAAGGGGAGAGTTACTTAAAAGTAGGATTTTGTTCATGATGGGGCTTTGGGGATCTTAGTCTACAAATAAGTCTAGTGCCACTGAAATCTGCAGTCTTTTAATAGGTGAACTCTTTGAAATAATTGGTTGCCTTTTTGTTTTGTTAATGGTTTCTTTTGCTGTGCAGAAGTTATTTAGTTTGATATAGTCCTATTAATTTATTTTTGCTTTTAAAAACTTGTCTTATGAGAATGGGCTGTACACATCTGCACGTAGAGAACTTTTTAACCTCCTCCTTTGATCTCTTTGTTCTGCTTCCCTCTCCCTCCTTATAAAAACCTCTGCCTGCACTGATATGTGGACATAGGTATTGAGACATGAGTCCTCCATGTTCCAGATGGCTGGCACCTGAATAAAGCATTTTCCTTTACATTAAAAAAAAAAAAAACACCTCATAGACACAGGGTTCCCTTGCTTCCATAACCTCACCAGCACTTATCGTTTGTTGATTTGTTGCAGACTGGTGCAGCCACTGTTGGAAAACAGTATGGAATTTCCTCAAAAATCTAAAAATGGAACTGCCTTTTGACCTGGCAATTCCACTGCTGGGATTATACCCTAAGAGTCCTGAAACACCAGTTCAAAAGAACCTATGCACCCCAATGTTCATAGCAGCACAATTTACAATAGCCAAGTGCTGGAAGCAACCTAAGTGCCCATAAGTAAATGAGTGGTACATTTACACAAATAATTGTGGTACATTTACACCATGAAATACTATGTAGTAGAAAGAAAGAAGGATCTCCTACCCTTTGCACAGCATGGATGAAACTGGGGAGCATTATGCTAAGTGAAGTAATCCAGGTGGTGAAAGACAAATACCATATGATCTCACCTTTAACAGGAACCTAATCAACAAAACAAACAAATGAGAAAAATAGAACCAGAGACATGGAAATAAAGAACAAACTGACAGTGACCAGAGGACAGGGGGAGAGGGATAACAGGGGAAAGAAGAGGAAGGGTAGCCAAGAAACATGTATAAAGGACCCATGGACAAAGACAATGGGGGAAGGATTGAATGTGGGAGGTGGGGGTGGTTGAGCAAGGGGGGAATAATGGAGGGGAGGAAGTGGGGACAACTGTAATTGAACAACAATAAAAAAAACCCTCATAGACACAGAGAACAGTATGGTGCTTACCAGAGGAAAAGGGGGATGGGGGGAGGTAAGAAAGGGTAAAAGGGGTCAAATATATGGCGACAGGAGATTTCACGTTGGGTGGTGAACACAGTGCAATATACAGATAATGTATCATAGAATTGTATACTTGAAATCTGTCTAATTTTATTAATCAATGTCACCCCAATAAATTTAATAAAAGTTTTTAAACACTTGGAAAGGACAGAGGCTATGCCTGCCTTATTTGTAGCTGCAGCCTCAGTGGCTATCATAGATATTAACTGAATGAATATAAAATAAATGATTTGCAATGTGATATTGGAGTATAAATCTAGTATCTATGACTGTTTCTGGAGTGACTGATGGTGTCTTTCATTTGAGTTTAGAGCACCCTCCTTATACCAACAGGAATAACTTTGGTCCAGTTTCAGACAGTGTCATTCTTAATTTTATTCAGTGATTCAGTAATAATTTATATGCTTAAACAATCATAGCTACAGGATGAGGCTCAAACCTGAATTGCCTAAATTAACCCTCCATGTTAACCTCTGCATTGTATTCATGCTAATATTCCTCTAGAGTGTATTTTCCTCTTTTATATCTGTATCATTTTGAAACTAAGTGCGAGCCCAACAACCTGAGAGCCTCTAATGCAATTGTAAGGAAGTCTAATACTTCAAAGTCACTGAAGATTTTCACTGACACTTGAGAATCAAATTTGTTTAGCATCAACCCCATCCTTGTGTGTTTTAGATGGTTCTAAATTTTTAAAAGGCCTATCAATTATATACTCAAGGTATATTTACATTATGATAAAGATACATAATTATTTCATTGCTAATTTTCCTAGGATTGAAAATACTGCTGTTTGGCTGTCAAAACCCATTCTCCACCTGCTTCTCCCTTGCCCACCTTCAAAGAAGAGGCAGGAAAAGTGAGCTACCCATGTCCCCAGCTTCCCTTGCAGATGAGGGTTGCCAAGTGACTCTGTTCTGGCAGTGAGATGGAAAAGGATATTTTCTTTCTTTAATAAGAGATGATAGAGGAAACAAAATGGCTTGCCTGTCTTGTCTTCCTGATTCCTGCCTTTGAATGCAGTTTGATGCTGGAAATTGTGACAACCATCTCATGGTGAAGAAGCAACAAGCCTGAGAATGAGAAGATAACATATCAAGTACAGCAGAGTGGAAAGAAACAACCTAGGTCACGGAAGATACTGATGAGTAGCTGATCCAGTGTTAGTAACCATCTACCTTCAGACTCCTTGCTCTATACAAAAGATAAACCCCCTAATTTGTTTAAACCACTGTTATTGAGTATTCAGTTATTAATGTCTGAAAAAAATCTAACTGATGCACCCAGTTACTTTAACATTTTCTTCATGGAAACTCAAACAGAACTAAATTATTGACACCTGACCATTTATATTTATGCTTATTTGTTGGAAGAATATTAGATTTTTTGGAAGAAACCCAGAGAATACTTATCTCCATTTAAAAGGTTTGGTCATCTTAATTGCAGAAGAAGAGAGGGGCCACCTCTAGTCACAATGCATGGTACAAGTTCTGAGGGATGTGTATTGGGATAACTTCTTTATGACTACATACCACACTGGGAGCTGGAAGGGCTAGGTTCAGATTAGATTTTCAGCTAAATATGTGACCATGAACATATAGCCATTTCTGAACTTATTTCCTCATCTGTGGTACAATTTGTAGGATGCTTTCTTTGAAAATAACAGAAAACGCAACTTAAAAATGTCTTAAATAATAAGGAAATTTATTTCCTTATGCAATGGGAAAGTGTAGAAAGTCGGCTAAATGAGGAATTGATAATGTCATCGCAGGCATCTCCACCCTGATGCTCCTCGGTTCCACCTTCATCTTAGGTCTGACTACCCTTGAGGCTGCAAGATGTCTAATGACAGCAACTGAGGCTGTGTATGCCTCTTTATTCAAGGTCAGTGCCATGGTTGGAGGTTGAGAGAGTGGGGAGAAAGATTATTTCCCATTCGAAGGAGGAAAAGTCCTGAGTTCTGTGCTGATTGGAAGACCTTGAACCATTCAAGGCCAGTGACCAAGGAATGCCAAGAGCTGATTGTTAGGCCAACTATTGTGGCAAGGGGGCTGCATTTATTAGTTAATTAATCGGGGCCCACCTCTACAGGTGAGATGGTTACAATCCCACCCTAAACCCAGAGCTGCTACCTCACGGTGGAAGGGGTAGAATGAATGGCTCTTGGGAGAGCAACCACTACATTCCCCCTATCTGTAAATGACTGACTTGGACTAGCTGACCTCTAAGGCTCTTTCCAGGCAGTGATTCCATGAGCAGGGTGCAAACTATCTTTGCAGTTGTCTTTTTTATTCAACTCCACTTTCTTTTAAAATTGTCTGTTTCTACCTCTGAACATAGCCCCTGTGGAAAAATAACTCCCAAATGAAGTTGACAAACCTCAGCAAAGCTCAGACTGGAGCTGGGGAGAGGAAGTGAAGGTAACAAGGTGACTTGTGAGGGTCACTGTGCACTTCAGGGCAGAATGGAATGATGTCTTATTCATTAGGCACCAGGTAGACAGGCTAACTTGGGGTGAGTGACTTAGAACTGTGGGACCCTCAATGGATGCGATGTTTCTCAGGCTGTAAAGCTCTCTTCTCCAGTGAACTCATGAGCTCTTTGGGAAAGGAGGACAACCTTCTCATAAAATTATGTTTTTCCTCTGATTTGCATTTTTAAAAGGTTTAGTACTCAAATCCTTAACCCTGGCAAATCTCTCAGCCTCTTGAGGGAGTGGTCAAGGGTTTGCACAAAACGTTTCTGAATAGAAAATAGGCCGTGAGTCTCCACCCACTCCATACACTTTGGTAAATATTATCTTTCTTTTTTAATTACCGCACTGAGAATTTTACCAGATGATTTCTAGAAGCTTACTTATAAACTAATTGGGCACTTCTGCTGTGCAGAGAAACAGACTTTTTTTATTGGTCAACTGAGGCATATACCTGTCTGATGGCATTGGCTCATTCCACACAAGTTCAAACAAAAATTTTCCTGTTGAATACAACCTATTACAACAACAACACCCAGAACCTCACTCGTTGGCTGACCCTGTGCATACTCCTTCTAGTTGTATTTTTATGCTGAATTATGTAACACTTATAGGGAGTAGAGCAGAGTAGGTCCTGTGGCCTTGGCAGGTGAGGGGAATTTACAAAGGGGCTTAAAGTCTCTGTATGTCCCTGCCTTCCTGACCTCTCTCTAGGCTGTTTGTAGCAGGGACAGGGGCTAGATAATTCGTTGAGTTTGGGCAGAATATGGGAGAAGTTGTCTCTATAAATTGCCGTTTGCTGTTGCACACCTTCCTGGACAGTTTTTGTTTGGTCCTTTATTTGTAGGTGGACGACCCCCCTTTCTCCAGCCCTCATTTTCAGTAAACAATGGCAGTGGCACTAAAAGCATCAGTCGCCTAGCACGGTATGGACTGACAACCTCTCCACCTTTCTTCTAGCTTTCCCATTCATTAGGGCTCTTTCCCAGCAAAAATTGCTAAAGGCTTCCTGCGGTTACAAAAGAAGTGGGTGGGGAGCGGTCGGGGTTCCAAGCCTCTCGTTGCAGACAGCCGAAAATGTGCGTTCGGCCGTGGACCTTCGGTCTCGGCCCCTTCCGCCGTCTGGTTCGCGGAGGTGACGACTCCGAACAGCCCCCACCTACACACGGCAGCCCCAGCAGCCCGAACAGCCCGCGGGCCACTCCCCACCTCTTCAAAATCCCCTACACCCGCCCGTTCGCCGTGACGTGTCCCGCGGCGCACGCATGCGCTGCTCGGCTGCTCAGCCTTATTGCCTTTCCCTGGGCCACTGGCCTCCCGACGGTCTGGAGTGGGCGGGGCCTGTGAGTCCGGAGGCCGCGCGGCCGTAGAGGGAGGAGGGCGTGTGTGCGCGGGGTGGGTGCGCGAGGCTCACGAGCTAGTCAGGGCTCAGGCAGAGGAGGAGGAGCTGAAGGCAGCGGCCGCGGCTCCCTCTTGCACCGAGAACGAGTCCTGCGAAGCCTCCTCCCACTCCCAGGCGGGCGGTGGCGGCGGCTGGAGGAGGAGAAGGAGGAGGGAGCGTCTCTGCCGCCGCCTCCTGGTCCCCAGCGCCGATCTGCCGCCGCCACCTCCCTCAGCGGCGTTCCTCCCTCCATGGTCCTGCAGCGGCCCCCCCTGTAGCCCGAGCTGCCCGGCGTCGCGCCAGAGCCAGCCTCGGCAGAGGGAGCGGTCGTGGCCTCGCGGCCCCCGTGGGCTGACGAGCGGAGAGCGCGGCGACGGGCGGTCCCAGAGGATCCGCACGCCGGGCAGCGCGGCCCGAGCAGCGTGAGGAGCAGCGGGCGGGCGGGCGGCGCCGGGCCCGGGCCGCCCTCACTCCTGTGCCCCGGCCCCGCCGCCCGCGCCGGGGCGGTCGCCCGCAGAGGAAGGCGCCGCAGTTTCTGGGCCTTGCAGCCCCACTCGAGCGTCCTCAGCACCGAGGGCTCGCGGGTCCAGAGGGGAGAAGGCGAGCCAAGGAGCGGGCACCGAGCTCTTTAGCGCCCCCACCCCCGTTTTCGGAGCCCTCCACGCTGCGGCCGCTGTCCCCTCCGGACCATGGCCGACGACGACGTGCTGTTCGAGGATGTGTACGAGCTGTGCGAGGTGATCGGCAAGTGAGTCTCCACGCGAGGGAGCGGGAGTGTGGGAAAATGCATTTCAGTGATGTCCGGGTCCTCCCACACCCATACCCGCTCGGGGCCTGACCCCTGCCCTCCACCCCCTCCCCGTCTTCGTCCACCTCACCCCGGAGTATTTATAGACGTGTACGTGGACCTCCTGTCGGGTGGGGTTCTGGGGGGTTCCCAGTGATCGGTGGAGGCCAACGAGCCGAGAACAGCCATCCCATGAGGCGTGGGGCCGGCTGAAATCCGCTGTCTGCATTTTATCTGACGGTTGCACAGGGACGTGGCCGAACCGATTTTATAGTTGCTTCCTGGGAACAGCTGGGGTTATTGTTACCTTGCGTGTACCATAGACCATTAACAAAAAGAGCAGCTGGTGTGGAGAGAAAGAAAGAGAAAGAACATCCAGGGTTTTTAATTGTGGGGTGTGTGTCTATTGTGCAGGTTATTAGATAGATGCCTTTGTGTTCACCCTATAGCCGTATTGGAGGGGGTCATTTAAGACGGGGTGCGTTCAGTTTCAGCAAATTCTTCACCTGGTGTAGACAAACGTAGAATGAGTTGGGGGGATCAGAATTTTTAATGCCTCGTTATGCAATGACTATAAAATCAGTGTTCGAGGCTTCCCTCGACTGTTGTTGGGATGGTGGTTAGTGTGATAGAGCCGTCTGCTTTGAGTCACTGGGCTAGTCTAGAATATAGAACTGACAGTCCAAATGCTCATCCTTTCATCTGTGTTGTACAATTACACTAGGGAAAAGCAGGGAATCAGATTAATCACAGTACTGATTGAGAATTAAATCTGCAGTTCCTCATCTAATTGTCCATTCCTTAAATCTGTTTTGAATAGTTCCCTTTTCATTCTTGTCAAACAGTATTCCAAGTGCACAATCCTGCTAATTTGCTTGTGAGGGAAATGCTGGCAATCCGAAGTTGATTTCCTAGTTCAGTGTGTATTCTGTGGCTTTCGAAGTTGAGATAAGATTTAAGAGCAATTTTAGATTATTTATGGATTGCTAGATGGCTACCATTGAAACATTTTACCTCTTTTTGGAAGTGGTGCTTTATTGTCTATTTTAAGATCCAAGACCTTAGAGCAGTTGGCTCTTTCTCTTTTAAGTTGTCTGCAATGCTGGATTTCAATTTGTTTAAGTGCTGATAACTCATTTTTCTCCTCCCATGTTGAGGTATAACTGTTGCCTCACCTGGTGATTGTGGGTAGACCTTGCTACACACTTTCCTCAGACTGAATTGATAAGACGACATGTTACTCCTTGCCCCTATTGTTTGTTACATGACCAGCCTGTCTACTAGAAGAAGAATATCCAAATGTGCTCCTGGTGAAGTGATTGTGGAAGTGCTCTAGAGCAGCACTGTCCAAAAGACAAAGAATGCAAGCCATATATGTAATTTTACACATGTAAATTTTCTAATAGCCACATTTAAAAGATTAAAAACAGGTGCAATTAATTTTAATAAAATATTTAACCTCATAGATTCAAACTATTATCATTTCAACATGTGATCAGTGTAGAAATTATTAATGAGATGTTTTACAGCCTTTCTATCGTACTTAGTCTTTGAAATCCAGTGTGTATTTTATACCAACAATACATGTCAATTCTGACACTAAGCTAAATTTTCATAGGAAATACTTGATATGTATTTAGGTTTCATAAAATTTGCATTTGCAACAGTAGATTCACATACACAAGTTTTTCCAAGCATACCTAAAAGTTTTCCAATAATGGAATCAAGTATCTCTTTCTAAATTTAAATTTAAATTTATTAAAACTAAATAAGATTAAAAATTCAGTTCCTCTGTTGAACTAGCCACATTTAAGTGCTCAATAGCCATATGTGACTAGCACAATTCTAGAAAGGCAAATATATTTTTTTTAATCCCCTTGGTTTTTTCATTCTCCACACCCAGTAAAGGTGATTAGGTGTTTCCTCAAAGCCCCCAGATGATTGTGTGTGTGCATGTGGTGAATGTTGTCTATTATGTCTTAGTTGTATTTGATTTAAATGAGCCAGAAATGTCATAATTTGGAACTGTGAGATTAAAATGTTAATTATATTGTGATGATGGAATATAGCCATCATTGAATCTGTGTTAGTTACTAGTTCTGATTCCTTAAGGTCTGGAAGAGTTATGATATTGCTCTTTGGATATCTAAAAGAAGTGATCACCTTCACATTAGCACAGCAAATATTCTGCTGATTTATAATTGATAGAATATTGTCAGAAAACACCTGATATGACTAAATTAATCTCTTCTGTTGATTCAGAGCTGCATAATCAGGGAGAACAAGCTAATTTTGAGGTGATAGGTACTCTCTGGCTACCTTAACTACTGTGAACGTGAAATCTCATTCATATCCTACAAAACATCTGACTTGGTCAGTGTCATTTGTGTCACTCCATGAAATAATGAATTCAAGGTGGCCTTCGTGGCAAAGAATGTAATGATGGTGTTCCTTGCCCTGTGTAAAGGTTGAAGGTTTCTCCAGTAAATTGTCTCAGCATATATTGATCTGGAAATTGAAATTCACTTGAGATTTTCTTGCAGGGACCTTGACACCGTACATTTTAACTTAGAATTTGTTCAACTTTGAATTTAAATAGAAAGGCCTTGAAGATGTTCATTTATACTGAAAAGATTTTTGTTGATTTTTATCCAAGTTCTCTGGAATTGTGATTTTCTCGTATGCCAAATTAGTATCACAAGTTCGTTTTAACCCCTGGGTTTAAATTTTCACTAAGGTAATTTTCTTTTGTTGTTGAATTTGTTGGGGTGACATTGGTTAATAAAACCATACAGGTTTCAAGTATACAACTCAATAAAACAACATCTGCATAATGCATCATGCACCCAAAGTCAAGTGGCTTTCTGTCCCCATTTATCCCCATTTGCCCACTTCACCTCCCTCCCCCGCTTTCCCTCTGGCTGCCGCCATACTGTTGTCCATGTCTATGTGTCATATATAGATTTCATTTTTCAAGATCAGCTGACCAATCAGTCCTTCCCCTACCTCACTACTCCCATCTACTATCTTCAAAGGCATAATGTGCCTGAATCCTTATGAATATTGAAAGAATGCTATCTCTTTTTAAAATTTTTAAACTCTTTTCCCATGTCTCTTATTTTTTGAAGTCTTACAAAAAGCTCCTTTGAATGCCTGTTGTTTCCATAACATTTTGCTATACAACATCTTTCAAGCAATGATGGCACCTTACCATAGTCTCTAAACTTTGTTTTAGCAAGTATAGCAGTTACTGGAAAGGAAAGGTATTATACAAATATAGGTAATTGGCTAATTTTTGTCATGATCATTTACTGTATATTTTGCAAATTTAGTTTTATAGGTATATCAATCAATAATATGACATGAAGGAAATTTTATGATTCATCCAAATTAAAACACAGAAACGACCACCTTCATAGTATAACAGTTTCTGTGAAAGAGAATAGCAAAATGCACACTGTTTTCACCTTGTGTAGGCTGAATACTCGCCTGGGTATTCAGTAACCTGTAACTTCTGGCTTTCCTGCTTTGGTAGGACACATACTAAAATTGGAATGCTGTAGCATGACCCTGGCTCAAGGATGACATATAAGGCATGTTGTATTTGTGAAGCATGCTGGATTTGCTTACACGTCAGGAACACTTTATCATATTTAATTACAGTTACTTATTTATGGGTCTCTCTACCTATTTAATAGGGAGCTTCTTGAGGGCAGGGGACATATCTTGTACATCTCTCTCCATTACTGAACACAGGTTCTACAATGTAATAGTCATTCATTAGCTATAGAATGAATTGAGTAGTTTTAATAAAATCTCATTAAAAGGCAAAAAAGCCTATTTATCAACCTCAGAGCAATTGTCCCAAAGGGCTGTATTAGTTTAAAGTAGTGGTTCTCCACCTGACTGCATACTAGAATTACCGGGGGAGCTTTTTAGATAGATCAATTGCCATGCCCCTGTGTCAGAGCAATGAAATCAGAATCTCTGGGAATGGGTTCTGGTCATTGATAATTTTTTTAATGCCCTCTAAAATGATTCTAATATGCAGCTACAATTGAGAGTCACTGGTTCGTGTATGTAGTATTTTGGGACTGGCTTTTCAGAGGCTTATGGTTTTTAAAAAATGGAATGAACATTTTTGGTGGAGGTATTGAAACCAAAAGAACAAAACATGGATTTTATTTTCTCTACGCTGTGTTTCTGAGCCTTGTTGAGTAAGAATTTTGTTTCAGCCTGTTTTTGGCTTTGATTTCTTGAGTGTTTTTAAGATTCACACTGATTCATGACACTCATCAAATGATAGCATGGTGATTGTCTGGTGTTTGGAACAACACAGAACAAGAATTGCTTCAATAACAGTTGATGATGGCTATCCACTAGGATGATTCAATTTAATAATAAGAAATATATCAATTTAAAATAGATTGTGTTTGTACATACACTCACTTGGGAGTATGGTTAAGTGGCTTATATACTTCAAAGCCCATACTTGTGATTCCAGTAATGCTATTTACCAGAAAATTGAGTTAAATGCAGCCTTTATGTATATGCTGGATTAATAATGTATAAATATTTAATTTAACATAGAGAAAAATTCAGCTTTACTATTTTTACTAATTACTTTGACTTTCACATATATCAGTTGGCCCACTGATTTGGTTTGCTAGTATCACGGTGATGGTGGGGGTGGATATTGTATTATGTTGGAACATCTTTCCTAGAAATTTTATTTAGACATTGTAAGTAAACTAGTTTTTAATATTAGGAAGATGTCACGTGTGAGCCTGAAGGAACTAGCAATTGTCCATAAATGAGTAGCTATTCCATGAGGAAGTGCTTGATCAAGTGCCACTCATGTAACAAAGTAAAAGAAACACAATCACCAACTAACCTGCTCGTGGCCCAGAAGGATCCAAGCTATGGAGGTTAAACTGAAGTTCCACAGAGGAAATACCTGTTAAGCATAGGGTGTGGATTCCTACACACAGCAGGCCTTATTGGGAGTCAGTAAGCAGTATTCATCCTGGTGATGGAGTTTGATTCTGGGACCATTTTAGAGGGAACTGAGCTCTACTCAGTTGCTTTTCTGCATTGGCACTACCTCACTCTGAGTCTCGTCATGTCCACATTCTACAGACTGCTTTAGGACTTGGACTTTCTGGAAGTGTGGGTTGCATGTTGTCTTCATAAGTACTTACTGTGACTCCCTTACTTTCCGTGACTGTGACATGCTTCTGTGTCCTTGACATATGCAGTTCACTCCCCTCCGCTTTCCCCTTGTATCTGCAACAGTTTCACCTGGCAAAGTATCTCTGATGTTCCTTAAATTGTGTTCCTGGATATTTTCTTTAAATTGAACATTCTCTTGCCATCTCCAGCTGTAGCTCTACTCAATAAATTAAAGGTGCAGGTATACCTTACTTTCTGAAATTGTTCTTGAGTTAGTGCATTTTCATAAATGTTTTCATATTTTAAATGTGGCAGAAGCACTGTTCAAAGGGACTTTGATATAAGATTGTTTAAAAGAAAACAATCTGCTCTGGCTGGTGTGGCTCAGTGGATTGAATGCCAGCCTGTGAACTGAAAGGTTGCTGGTTCAATTTCCAGTCAGGGCACATGCCTGGTTTGCAGGCCAGGTCTCCAGTTGGTGGTGTGCGATAGCCATCGATGTTTCTTTCCCTCTCTTTCTCCCTACCTTCCCCTCCCTCTAAAAAACACACATAAAATATAAAACAGAAAAGAAGTCTTTATAACTTAATGCCTACTTCATAAGGGGAATTGGCACGTATGCCTTCACATGTCAGGTGTTTTACATGTATTATCTCTTCTACTTGTTCCCATTTTACAGAAGACTGAGATTCAGAGATGTGTGAGTAACATGCCCAAGATCACGTGGAATTCTAACTGGTTCTAAAATCTATTTATTTCATGCTGCATTGGGTTTCCTTAAAGTAAGGGACATGTCTTCAGAGTTTACTTACTGCAAATTTTAATTATTCGACTTTCTAGTTAAATTTCTTACCTCTTCAGTAGAGGTTCCATACTACTGTTCTGTTCATTGTTTCATCAATTTTGTTTTTCTTTTGATCATTCTCTTTAATGAAATATCAGCCTTTGTCACAAAACTAGTAAGTGCATGCATTCTTTAGCAATGGAAATATAGAATCTTGGCCATCCATCCAAAATAGAATTTGTTTTGGAACGTTTTCTACCCCTTTTATAATCCAAGTTTGTCCTTCCAGTTCTCCTGCCCCAACAGATAGAATGGTTGTTTAATTACTCCTAATTGCCAAACCAGAAGTAATGAGGTATCAGAGGTAGGTGTTGGTTGGTAGTGGGGTGGAGTGGTTTCCACAGGGTAGTTATTCCTATATCCTGTTATAAAAACACTGAAATTGTTCTCTCTGGTCCTGAAAACTGTGTACTGAGCCACAGCTGTTGAACTGTAAGCATCTCAGCTGTTTGCCAGCACTGTGCACCTAAATAATCAAGTGACTGAATTATTGCTGCAGAGCAGATACCTGACCCCAGCCAACAAGCTGATGAGGTATACAGCTCTCACATTTGGGTTTTATTTTTTTAGTTGCCACTAACAGTGCAGACTCTAAAACCACCAACTATGGCTCTGGATTTATGCTACAGGGTTCAAGGTGCTATGAGACCTGCTCTCTCTCCATTCTTTCTCTCCCGAGACTACCCAGTCTCTTGGTATCCCCTCTTTCAACTGAGTAAAATGTAATTACCCTGATGGCCATTATGGTACTGTAGTATGATTGGTCAAAGAGCCCTAGTCAGTATAAGAAGAGTCTCTCTTTGACTTTCTATACCAGGAAGATTTCATTTCTAAAGCTATTTGACTCTGTTTCTATTACTTCCTCATTATTAATTAACTAGTTTTTATGAAATAAGTTGTAACAATGACTTAAAAATATAGATGATACAAAAAGGTAAATGGCAGGTCTCTCTCTATTCTCCAACCATCTGTAACCCCATTCTCTAGACGTCACCACTGTCCAGTTCTTGTATACTGTTGTAATGTTTTTGATTAAAGAACAGAATAGGGGGGTGGGGTGGAGGGAAGGGGAGAAAATGCAGACAATTGTAACTGAATAAAAATAAATAAATAATTTTTTTAAAAAAGAACAAAATAGGATCATATTGGTATACTATACTAAAATATTCATTTTCAATTGAAAAATAGTATATTTGATTACCATTCATTATCCATCTATGTACCTAACTCTGTTTCCTCTTAAACTGCTGCCCAGTATTCTATGGTGTGGATTGGTACTTAACTTTGAATTGAGCAACGCCCATTTCCAAGTGGACATTTCTGGAAATACCTCATTGGAGTTTGGATGAGAGATCTGGAATGACAGTGAAGATTTGGAAATCATCTGTGTGGAGGTGAAACGATAAGTGAATGAATTCTTGGGGACTGACTGAGCTGGGGATTGTAGTTTGGAGTATAATTCACAGTGTTCGAAGAATCAGGATAGCTTGGCATCTCAGAGTTTCAAAGAGGTAAGGATAAGTAATAATGTAAAATGCCAGCACACTCTGAGGACCAAGAAAAGGCTTGTCTGTAACAGAGAGACTTTTAAAATGTCTATCAAAATAAATGTAATGTTTAATATTCAGTTCATGGTGTGACTGAAAAGCAAGGATCTGGTTTCATTTCTGTGGATGTTGGTAATATACTATATCTCTCTGAATCTTTTTCAACACCAACATAGTTAGAGTCAAAAGGGAGTATATTATTTTTTCAGTATAATTGTGTTTTGCAGATTGTGATGGCTGGCTTTTAGGTAAAACCATTTGGTTTTCCTAAGGTTAGGTCTTTATGATTCCAGAGCTTGGTGCATAACTTTCAAGTAAATGGAAACCTTAAATGAAATGAGAAAGAACATTTTAGATACTTTTAAGTTCTTGATATTTGTCAAACCTTGTTATTTTCTTTAATCCTTCCCCTATAGGGAACAGAATTCTTCTTTGCCTCAAGGTTTTTGGTCCCAGCGGGATAAGTGTAGTACTCTCCTTCCCTCCCCCCAACTAAATTTATTCATTGGCTTTTTTTAGGTTTCCACATCCATTCTCAATAAGAATTTATTGTACCTAAGCCAATTTTTTTTTGTATCTAAGTGCATATTATTTAACTTCAGCATCTTGTGTTCTCTTACTGGGCTGTTGCATATTGGGGTTTTTTTTTTCAATCTTTTAAATTTTTTTAATATACTTTTTTTGCTTTGTTGCATTGTTTTGAATATCTGAATCATTTACAGATAGGAATGATGATTGTCCTCCCCTTTTGGTATAGTTTAATGATATAAAAAATATACCATGTTGAGCCTGTATCAGGCTTTTAACTTTAATCCTGAATTTAGAGTATTTTGGTGTGTTTTAATATATAATGAAAGTATTGCCATTTAACCAAATGCAGATTTAATGTTTTATTAAAACACTCTAGAGTCTAGCTGTTACTCAATTTCAGAGGTCTCTAGCCCTGCTATGATATGCAGATTACCATTATACCACTGCTGTTTTATAGGATCTTGTTCATGTTTTTAGAAAACTTCATAGATTTTTGGCCTTTCTGCTTGCCCTTGGTATATACTTTCCTCCAAACATACGGATCAAAATTGTTTTGTAGCTTGTAATTCAGCCCCCTACGATGTGATCTGGTAACCTTTGGGCACAGCATGGACATTTTCTCATTATTTCTAGAAGGAATGATAGCTTCTTCATAAGCCATTTGCATGGATTAGTGATAGTAAAGTACAGCATAAGTATTTTTCATTTCTAGAATGTCTCTGAGATACTCAAATTACTTTTGGCAGCTATGTAGATAAGTTTCAACAATTTCCAAATATGCACTTTTTCAGTGCTTAAACACAGGCTCTATTACATAAAAGATACAGTGAAATGAACATTCTTTTCTACCCCATGCATGAAATTGTTAGTGATGTTAACATTCATTTGTTCCTTTATGCATTTATTTCTAGATGTGTGGCCCTGGGCAAGTTAGTTAACCTCTCTGAGCCTCAGTTTCCTTATCTGTAAAATCAGGGTGATATCTTGAGAGGGGGTGTTGTGAGGATTGAATAAAATGATCTATATAAAATGTCTAAGGGTTGTTATTTTAATTGCTATTAATATTATTCACCAGATACTTGAGTTATTCAGTCTAAAGAATCTCTGTCAAAAGGAGAAGCTGACAAATAGTTCATATCTAATCTAACTAGACCTTAAGCTCTGTTAAGGCCAGGGCCATATCTGACTTGTTCACCTAGTATCCTCAGCATAACTCACATAAGGTAAGCACTCCATAGTTGTGGAAGGAGTATGTTAAGTGAGTAATCCATAGACTATAGCCACCTAGTAGAAGGGAGTTGGGGAAATCTTTGCAGAGGATGTGAGGCTTAAATGATTTGTTGGTCTTCTTGGGTGACTCATTTAATCTTTTAGGCCTGTTTCCTTATTTAGAAAAAGGAGTCTAGGAATACAGTTAGAGAAAATAAAGAAATCTTAAGAAAGCTAAAAAGGGAGGGGTAAGATTGAGGGCGGGAGGTGGGCGTGGGTAGGGCAGGGGAAAGTGGTGGTGGGAAAGTGGAGACAACTGTATTCAAACATCAATTTAAAAATTAAAAAAACTACATGGACAAAATTAAAACATAATTTTACTTAAAAATGTACAAAAGATGTTACTAAGTGAAACATTTATTATATATTATTAGATGTAAAAACTTATGAAATTTTAATTCTCTTATATTTAGTCTATAAAAACAATGTAGTTTCTCTTAGAAAAAAAGAAATCTAAAAAATGTTTATTGTTTTATTTTTAATTAATAAACCTTATTTTTAGAAAACTTTTAGGTTTACAGCTCCTATTGTTAGCTTTAGTGACACAGGTAATATATGTAAGAAATTCAAATAATAAATATAAAGTTAAAGTTTTCAGGGACAACTTTAGGAATTCTTTGATTTTTTTTTCTTCTTGGTTCTCAACTTCTGTGGCTTGAGTGCCCATTATATGTTGCACAAGGTATTAAATTTTTTATATTCTCTTAATTTAACCTTGGCCACAACCCTTCCCTTTGAGGCAATCACCCCTCCACATTTTACAGATGAGGAAACTGAAGAAAAAGGAGATTAGTAATTTACCCTGGGCAGAGTGGCAATAGTAAGTGGCAGCATGGGGATTCACACCTGGGCATATGTGACCCATCTAAACACCTGTTCTGCAATACTGTTTTACTGCTTGTCATTTAGTATGAGCAGAGACTGGTTATTTTTTAAGGTATTCTAAATAAAAGGCTTTAACAGTCTGATTTTGTATATTTTAGCAGATTAATATAATGACTTTTTTGGTAACAGCCTTGAGATATAATTCACATACCATACAATTCAGCCATTTGAAGTGTACAATTCAGTGGTTTTTAGTATGTTCACAGAGTTATGCAGCCATCACCACAATAAATTTTTGAACATTTTCATCACCCCCAAAAGAAACCCTGTATACTCCCATCCTTCCCTAACCCAACAACTAATCTCTACAGATTCTGTCTGCAGATGTTCCTATCCTAGATATTTCATATAAGTGGAATCATACAATATGTGGTCTCTTGTGACTGTTTTTTCCCTAAGCATAACGCTTTGAAGGTTCATTCATGTTGTAGATGTATCAGTACTTCATTCATTTTTAAGGTCCAGTAATATTCCACTGTGTGGGCATACCACATTTGTTGACCAGTCGATGGGCCATTTGGGTGGTTTTCACCTTTTGGCTATTATAAATAATCCTGCTGTGGACATTCATGTACAAGTTCTTGTGTGAACATAAGTTTTTCTCTTGGGTATATACCTAGGAGTGAAATTGGGTTCTCTTGGGTTCAAATCGTATTGTAATTTTTTGAGGAATGGCAGGCTGTTTTCCAAAGTGGCTGAGCCATTTTATATTTCCACCAGCAGCATATGAGCTTTTGAGTGCTTTTTAGTCAGGTGAGTACTATCAGAGTTTGCCTGTAGAGTCTATTCAACACATAAATAGGGCATAAATTAAATTTTATGATTTGTTGGCTAACTTTTTATCTCATGGGCATATTTGTAGTGCTTTTCAACAATTTTAGGTGTTGTAGATGATGAGTTGGCAAACTATCTGTAAACTAACAGTAAGTATTTTAGGTTTTCTGGGCCATATGGCATCTATCACAGCTGTTCAACTCTGCCATTGTAGCATGAAGATAGCCATATGAGAACAAGTGAGTGTGGCTATATTCCAGTAAAACTTTATTTACAAAAATAGGTGCTGGACTTGGCCCTTGAACTATACTTCGCTGATTCCAATGTATATTAAAAATAAAAATGGAGCTTATTGTCCAGTTGTCATTCTTGTTTACCCTCAAGGTTGGGAAGTTCTTTCAGTGGTCTGAGTAGCCCCATAGTGAGTAGGTTGTTTCTGCAAAATGTAAAAATATTCAGACTGGTCCACTGAACTGTTTCACTGTTACATAGGGAAATGCTATACATTTAGTATTTCTTCTCTTTTCTTTCCTTTTCTTTTCCCTCCTTTCCCTTCCTTCCTTCCATCTTTCATTCCTTCCTTCCTTCCTCCCTCCCTCCCTGTCTTTATAAAACTCCTTTGAGTTTTCTTTTTGATCCTGGGTTAAAAAAGAAAACCAGCAAAATTATTCTACTTTGACTGGAAGCAATATAAATGTGAGTTCCTGGAAAAATTATTTCTTTCATTCTACCTTATTGCCTGTAGAATGGATGAAAATAGAGCTGAGAACATACTACAAATTATCAGAAATTAATGATTATTTTAAATATTGGCTTTAATAAAGTTAGGGGGGAAATCACTAGCTAAATCCCGATCCCTAATTAGAGAGTTATGATGTGTCATTGGTCTGTTTTATGACTTCACTAAGAGGCCCTGATAGAGTCATCGTTTTGAATTAGGAGTGTGTGTGTGTGTGTGATATGAAAATAAAAATTCTTCTTTCACCTTTAATTGGAAACTAATCAACAAAACAAACAAGCAAGCAAAATATAACCAGAGACATTGAAATTAAGAACAAACTGACAGTAACCAGAGGGGAGGTGGGAGAGGATAATGGGGGGAAAGGGGGAAGGGTTTTCAGTAACAACTATAAAGGACACATGGACAAAACCAAGGGGGTGGAATCAGGCGAGGGAGATGGGGATGGCTGGGGTAGGGGAGAGCGGTGGGAGGAAAAGGCAGACAACTGTACTTGAACAATAAAGTAAAAAAAAAATTAAAAAATTTATTTTAATTTACCTACATAATTTTTTTAATTAATTAATTTATTTTTATTCAGTTACAATTGTCTGCATTTTCTCCCCTTCCCTTACCTACATAATTTTAAATAGTTTCTATAATAATAAAGAAAATAAAAGTTATCAAATTCTACTTTATGTCTGAGGTCCATTTACTCAATGTATTTTATGGTAGTAGACACATACTATTTAGAATGCTTTGCGGCTTTTAAAATTGTCATTGCTTATGTACACAGGAAAGAGTATTTTTTTGAGAGAGACAGTTATTTGTTTATTTCTTTTTTCAATTATTTATTTATTAAGTATATTTTATTGATTGTGCTATTACAGTGGTCCCGTTTTTTTCTTCCCTTGTTCCCCCTCCACTCTGTACCCCTCTTCCCTCCAGCATTCCTACCCCTGCTTAGTTCATGTCTATGGGTCACAGTACATATAAGTTCTTTGGCTTCTCCATTTCCTATACTATTCTTAACCTCCCCCTATCTATTTTGTGTCTACCAATTATGCTTCTTATTCCGTGTACCTTTTCCCCCATTCTCCCCTTCCCCCTCCCCGCTGATAACCCTCCATGTGATCTCCATTTCTGTGATTCTATTCCAGTTCTAGTTGCTTACTTAGTTTGTTTTTGTTTTTAGGTCAATTTGTTGATAGTTGTGAGTTTGTTGTCATTTTACTGTTCATAGTTTTGATCATCTTCTTTTTCTTGGATAGGTCCCTTTAACATTTCATATAATAATGGCTTGGTGATGATGAACTCCTTGAACTTGACCTTGTCTGGGAAGCACTTTATCTGCCCTCCCATTCTAAATGAAAGCTTTGCTGGATAGAGGAATCTTGGATGTAGGTCCTTGCCTTTCATGACTTCAAATACTTCTTTCCAGCCCCTTCTTGCCTACAAGGTTTCTTTTGAGAAATCAGCTGATTGTCTTATGGAAACTCCTTTGTAGGTAAGTGTCTCCTTTTCTCTTGCTGCTTCTAAGATTCTCTCCTTATCTTTAATCTTGGATAATGCAATTGTGATGTGCCTTGGTGTGTGCTTCCTTGGGTCCAACTTCTTTGGGACTCTCTGAGCTTCCTGGACTTGTAAGTGTATTTCCTTTGCAAGATTGGGGAAGTTTCTTTCATTATTTTTCAAATAGATTTTCTATTTCTTGCTCTTCCTCTTCTCCTTCTGGCACCCCTATAATTTGGATGTTGGAATGTTTAAAGTTGTCCCAGAAGTTCCTAAGCCTCTTGTTTCTTCATTCTGTTCTGGCTGAATGTTTATTTTGTCCTTTTGTTCCAAATCGTTGATTTGAGTCCTGGTTTCCTTCCCTTCACTGTTGGTTCCCTGTATATTTTTATTTTATTTCGTATAGCTTTCACTTCTCCCTTTATTTTGTGGCCATATTCAATAATTTCTGTGAGCATCCTGATTACCAGTGTTTTGAATTCTGTATCTGATAGGTTGGCTATCTCCTCAGGTGCAGATAGGTCGCTTAGTTCTTCTTCTGAAGTTTTAATCTGTTCTTTCATTTGGGTTGTATTTCTTGTCTGGGCGCACCTCTTATGTTGTAAGGGGAGAGCCTTGGGTATTGCTAGGGCCAGGCAACCCACTTGGCTGCCTTGTGGCACTGTATGTGGGGTAGGGGTCAGAAAGGGAACAATGCTGCTCACTCAGCTCTTGCCCTGCCTTCAAAAAACTGGCATTCTCCCATTGCCACAACCCCCACAGGTTTTTGCAGCCAGAGGTTCTGAGGCATTATTTTGCCCACACTGGAAACCTAGGCTGCTCAGTCTCTCACTTCCCAGTTGTTCCTCCCGGTTTATCCGCTTGTGAATGTGTGACCATCTGGTCAAACTCCCGCCACCTTGCTGTGCACCCTGGCTGTCCATCTCCTCCTCTCCTACCAGTCTGGATGTTTCTATTTTAACTCCATGGTGGTCAGGCTTCCATACAGTTCAATTTTCTGGCAGTTCTGGTTGCTTTTTGTTTTTAAATTTGTTGCTTCCATCTTTTAGTTGTTCAAGGAGGTGAAGCATATCTACCTTTGCCTCCATCTTGGCCGGAGCTGTGCAATTCTATTTATTTATGTATTTATTTGTTTATTGATTGATTTGAGAGAGACGAGAAGGGAGGGAGAAAGAGAGGGAGAGAAACATTGCTGTGAGAGAGAAACATTGATTGGTTGCCTCTCCTGCATGCCCAGACCAGAACCGAACCTGCCACCCAGGCATGTGCCCTGAACGGGAATTGAACTGGTGACCCTTCGTTTTGTGAGATGATGCCTAACCAACTGAGCCACACAGGTCAGGGCTATTTCTTTTTTCCTCCCATTTTTTAAAAAGTTTTATTAAAGGTTTTATTTATTTATTTTTAGAGAAAGGGGAAGGGAAGGAGAAAGAGAGGGAGAGAAACATTGATCTGTTGCCTCTTGCACGCCTCCATCTGGGAACCTGGCCCACAACCCAGGAATGTGCCCTGAGTGCGAATCAAATTGGTGACCTTTTGGTTGTCAGGCTAGTGCTCAATCCACTGAGCCATACCAGACAAGGATTCCCCCCGCCCCATTTTAAAGTTATTTTTATTTTTCAATTACAGTTGACATACATTATTATATTAGTTTCAGGTGTATACCCGTGATTAGACATTATTTTAGTATCTTACTAAGTGATTGTCCTGATAAATCTCAAACCCATCTGACAATATACATAGTTACTACAATATTATTGACTATATTCCCTATGCTTTACTTTACATCCCCATGATTATTCTGTAACAACCAATTTGTACTTCCTAATCCCTTCACCTTTTTCATCAAACCCCCAACCCCCCCCTCCCATCTGGCAACCATGATAATGTTCTCTTTATCTATATGAGTCTGTTTCCATTCTGCATGTTTGTTTGTTTTTTGTTTTTGATACAATTGTTGATAAATATTTATTGCCATTTTATTGGGTTTTTTTTAATCTTTTTTTCCTTAAAGAAGACCTTTTAACGTTTCATGTAATACTGGTTTGGTGGTTTTGAACTCCTTTAGCTTTTTCTTGTGTGGTAAGATCTTTATCTGTCCTTTGATTCTAAACATTAGCTTTGCTGGATATAGTAATCTTGTTTGTAGGTCCTTGCTTTTCATCACATTGAATATTTCTTGCCATTCCCTCCTGGCCTGCAAAGTTTCTTTTCAGAAATCAGTTGACAGTCTTCCATATGGGAGTTCCCTTGTAAGTAACTAACTGCTTTTCTCTTGCTGCTTTTAAGATTCTCTCTTTGTCTTTAACCTTTGGTATTTTCATTATGTGTCTTGGTATGGGCCTCTTTGGGTTCATCTTGTTTGGGGCTCACTGTATTTCCTGGACTTGTATGTCTATTTCCTTCACCAAGTTAGGGAAATCTTTTGTCGTTATTTTTTCAAATAGGTTTCCAGTTTTCTGCTCTCACTTCTTCTTCTGGTACCCCCATGATGTGAATGTTGGAATGCTTGAAGTTGTCCCAGAGGCTCTTTATACAATCCTCATTTTTTTTGGATTCTTTTTTCTTCTTGCTGTTCTGACGGGGTGTTTTTTGCTTCCTTATATTCCAAATCACTGACTTGATTCTTGACTTCATCTACTTTACTGTTGACTCCCTGTAAATTATTCTTCATTTCAGTTACTGTATCGTTTATTTGTGACTGGCCCTTTTATATGCTGTTGAGGTTCTCACTAAGGTCATTGAGCATACTTAAAGCCAGTGTTTTAAATCTGCATCTAGTAGATTGCTTGCCTCCATTTTGTTTACTTCTTTATCTGGAGTTTTGTTCTGTTCTTTCAATTGGGACAGATTTCTTTCTCCTCATTTGGCTGCCTTTCTTTGTTTGTTAATATATATTTGGTAGAGCTGCTATGTCTCCCAGCTTGATAGAGTAGCCAAATGTGGTAGGTGTCCTGTAGGGTCCAGTGGCACAGCCTCCCCAATCACCCTAGCTAGGCATTCAGAGTGTACCCCTTGTGTGGGCTGTGTACAACCTCCTCTTGTAGTCAAGCCTTGATTGCTGTTGGCATGTCAGTGGGAGAGAATTACCCCCAGGCTGATCAGCTGCAAGGACAGGCTACAGCCGCTGACTGCCCACCTCCAACTACCATGGAGGATCAACTGTGCAGGGGCCCACCCCACCAAGCAGGACTTACTTCAGTGGAGCTCTGTTGGCTGCTGAGTCTGCCCCTTGAATATGTCGCTTGTGGAGGTGGTTGGGTGGTGATGCTTTGACTTGGTGTATAACTGTCCACTGAGTTTGCTGGTTCTGGGGCCTCCCAGGAGGTGAGGCCAAGGCCAGCTGCCACCTGTGTTTTGCCCAGGACCACCTGCCCTGAACTAAAAAGTGATATGCAGATGGCTGCTACTTGTGCTGGCCTGGTAGTGCCCAGTCGAATCCAAGTGGTGAACCAAGACTGGCTGCTGCCAGTGCTGGGCCTGGGGTCTCTTAGCAAGAGCTATTGGGTACGCTGAGACCAGATGCTACTTATTTGAGAGATACTATGAAAATATGAAGCATGAACCAAGGAAGGCCATTTGTATGGAAAAGCTATTGAAACTGACTTGGGTGGGCCTAAAAGTTGGGTGAGGCAGGGCCAAAAAGTGTGAGCCAGGTTGGAGTGTCAGATGTGGCACCCATCTTCTGGCCCTGTGCAGGGAGGGCTCATGAAGGAACAATTCCAGCACCTCTGTGTGGGAGAAAGCTGCCCTTCCAGCCATCGCCTTGATGCTGGACAGTTTGGTTCCTTCCTGTATGTCCCTTGGCACCCTTCAAGCTGCTGCCCCGGCACTGGAACTCAGAGGGAGTGAGTCTGAGTAAGTCCATGCATAAGCCTTTTAAGAGGAAGTCTGGGACTCCAGAAGCCCTCCAACTCCCTCAGCCTCAGTCCTCACTGGTATTTACTGCCAGAAGGTATGGGGACTTCTCTTCCTGGCACTGGAACCCCGGGCTGGGGGACCTGGTGTGGGGCTCTCCCTGCTCCTCAGGAAGGACCTCTGCAGCTGAGATATCCCTCCCAATTTTTATCCATCACACATGGGTGTGAGACCAGCCTGGTTTGTGTTTCCACCCCTCCTATGAATCCTGATGTAGCTTTTTCTTTAATTCCCTAGTCGTAGGACTTCTTTTCAGTCAGATTTCAGGTGGTTCTGAATATGGTTGTTGTGATGTTTAGTTGTAAGTTTGATGTGGTTGTAGGAGGAGGTGAGTACCATGAGTACCATGTTTACTGATGCCGTCATCTTGACCAGAATTCTAAGAAAAGAATATTCTTTGAGCTTATAGATTTCATAATTTGTTTGCAAGACTGTTCTAAATTTTAATAATGTTAAAACAGGGATTTTATATCATAGCTTTTGTCTTTGAATTTGGCCATATAACAGATGAATCAGTTCTTCATAATGTGAAAATTAGAACCGAGACAAGGAAAATCACAGAATATATATTTAGGAAATAGCCATATACAGGATTTATGAATATTAAAATAATTTTATATAACTTCCCCAAATTTTATTATGTCCACATCTTAACATTGAGCAAAAAGAGGTGGAAACATCCTAAAGTTGTAGTCTGTGATAGGATTGTGCACTGAATCTAAATTACCTAAATTTACAGAACAGCATTTCATCTACTGGATTACGTTACATTGTCATGTGGTGGAAAAGTGATCATGGTGAAATATATTTAGACCACTTACTTCAGTGAAAATACTTCCTAGGTTGGCTTCAGAGGACAGTAAAAGGTATCTTTTCCTAAGATAATCCTCAGAACGTATTGTTTATATTGCACTGTTTAGGTTAGACATTTTTGCTGAATTCCATCTGAGCCATTAGTTACAAAGCAAAATGGTTAGCCTTTATTAATATAAAAGTTTTACTTGTCTTCTTAGGCTTAATATATCATATTAACTGGGTTATTGTTCTAACAGTAATATATGGCATTGAATTTGAAATTATCTTTTTAATGAATAAATTTTAAGTCAGTCATTTGTAAAATAATTAGAGACTTATAAAACAAAGGTGTTTTCATTGAGGACTTTCTTTAATTATATTTCATACCAATTTTTTCTTTTTTAAAAAAATTATTTTCAGGGAGAGGGGAAGGGAGGAAGAGAAGGCGAAAACATCAACTGGTTGCCTCTCGCATGCCCCCTGCTGGGCACCTGACCCACAACCCAGGTGCATGTGTCCTGACTGGGAATCGAACCGTCGACCATTTGGTTTGCAGGCCAGCACTCAATCCACTGACCCACACCAGCCAGGGCATATATTTCACATAAATTTTTAAAAATTCTTCAGATCACAGTTTAGAGTAATCTCCCATTATAATCAACATATACAATACTTTTAAATGCATGCTAATAAGAATGGGAAACCCTCTCTAGACCATATTTATTTAAAGTTATGCTTCTTGCCTTCTTTTTAAAAACATTTCTCTCTTATAGTGGATGTGAAAATGATTTCTGTAAATATCTATTCAAATGAATACACCTTCATTATCATCACTGCAAAAAGAGCCTGGGAATTGGAAGTGGGAGCATCTAGGCTTGCAGCTCTACTTTTTGGATTATCTCCATCAATAGTATTTCTCCCATTGTTGAGTTTCTATTGTACTGCTGAAAGGGATCACCGCACTTCCACATCTGTGACCCTCTTACAGTAAAGGTCGAATATACTTTAAATTATGATCTGATTCCAGTTCAGGCTTCTTGGTTAGACTTGACTGAGTAGCTTCAGAATTAGGCCCATGAATGTGAATATGGACTTGAAGATCTTTGAATATTTTTCCCCATGAAGATATATTCATAGACATAGTCCTGAAAAGTTATGTATAAATTATAGTGTATAAACAGTTTAAAACTTACTAGGAAAAATAGTATTTTAAGGAAAATGTTTAATAATTTTGGCCAATCATTATCTAGTTTGTTTTCCTCAGTTTCTTCATCTTGTGAAAGAAGGATAGTAAAGGCTATATTATCCACCTCATTGTATTTTTATTAGCATAAAATTACACAATTCTTCAAAGTCTTAAACTGCCTTGTGTATATTGCTATTTTGATTTTTATCAAAATGAGGTACTTCTAATTAGAAATGGGCTTTGTTGAATTTTCTTTGATTTTGCAAGAATCATTTACCTTTGTGTTTAAAACTGATTTTATTTTCTTGTTTGATTTCTAGAGCTTAATACTTCTCAACTCTTTATAGGACTTAGAACATGTTAGGTGACAATGTTGAATAAAGAGATTTGCATGAATTATGTGTATTTTACTGATGGGACAATGTTTACACTGAAATCAAAGCAAAGAAAAATTCCCAACTAGTATGGTTCCCTTTGCTTCTCTTTAACTTATTTCATTTTATTTGAGCTTTGAAGTTTGAAACTTAATACAAGTAACAAATTTTTGTTGCCAAAATTTGGCAGCTACTTAAAACATTGACCTTTTTGTTTAGTAGTAAGATCTACTGCAGCGGCTCTCAAAGTATAGACCTCATCCTGACCAGTATTAACATCACCTAGGAACTTGTTAGAAGTGCAGTTTCTTGGGGCCCTACCCCACTGCTACAGATCATAAGCTTTGAGGGTCTGGCCAAGGTATCTCTATTTTAATAGCTCTCCAAAGGATTCTGAGGCACACTAAAGTTAGAGAACCACTAACTTAGAACTCTGGATCAGGGCCTAGTGAAGTGTGGCCCATCAACCAAATCAGTCCACTGACTGTTTTTACAAATAAAGCATTTGGGGAATGCAGCCACCCTCATTCTTTTAAATATTGCCTGTGGCTCCTTCCTCACCTCAGGGGCAGAGTTGACTAGTTGCAGCAGAGGACTATATGGCCCACAAAGCCTAAAATATTTACTTTCTTGCCCTTTACACAAAAAGTTTGTTCTTTTGGGTTTTTTATAAAAAGTTTTCTGATCCCTGCCTTGAGTTGAAACCTTGGTGCTATTTTCTTGCCTATAATACTGGACTGCAAACATATGAAATCAATAGGTAAACACCTATTTTTGCCTTTACATAGGACTCTTATTTCTAAAAACCCATTTTTCTCCCTGATATCCAACTATTACTCAGTGACTGGAGTAAATGAAAATAATACACTATACTCTTTCCCTGTGTTTAGTAATGGTGATAGACTATTTAACAATTCTTTGACATTTCCTCACTGATTCTGCACTGATATGCCCTTGATTTTTCTGTACTCCAGAGTAACATAACTTAATTACAACCATTTTAGTTCCTCAAGAGAAAGCCCACCTTGAGACTGCTAAGCTTAGGAATTCATGTGAGTTTTTTGGTGTACTTTAAACCATTGAAATAGTGCTGTTTCATCTGGAAAATTTTTACCCTTGGCCTGGAATGCTGTAGCCACTGTATTTTACAACAGAGTTTGTGAGCATATAGATACCAGATATTGTGGGTAATCTTAGAATGTTTACTGGATGAGTTTTTGTTGGCCTTCCCATAATCAAGAGTGGCTGTTTCTACCCTTAAGTGGAATATCATAATACACTCTTGATATTCTTTTGTAATTGACTTTCAGTCAAGGTGATTGGTGATCAGTGTCATATAAAATACAAGAATGGAATTTTGACCTTGTCCTTATTGATGTACTTGGAATCTCTCTCTACCCACACCACTGAAGGAAGTGTAATAGCTTTGGGGGGGGGGGAATGGAGACTTGCTACTAGAACTAATGGAGACTTTTCATAGTCTCCATTAGTTCTAGTAGCAACATCAGGCAGAAGTGTTGTTTTGCATCTGTGATTCCAGGGTTGTACATGACTGATGTTTTTAATTAAGAAATATGACTTGACCAAATGATAGTGAGCTGTATTACTGGTGAGTTTGTTTGGTCCGTGATTTCTTTCAGTAAATTCTAGTTGAATACTTTGGTAGGGGATTCTGGGTAACACACAGAAAATAGTGAGCTTGAAGCTAGAAATGGTTGTTAGATCTTTCATTTAAACTTTCCCAATCAACTTAATTCATACCTTTTGACCTGCTTACTCATTGCAGAGGCGAGGTACAATGAGAGGTGCAGGCAAAGGCCAGCCCTCAGAGTGTGACTACTTAAGGTCTGTTGCCAAAAGTAACCCATCTACAGGAGAATTTGAGCTTTAATGTTTGTACAATATAGTGTGGAAATGCAGTGTTGTTAAAATTAAATTGTTATTTATAGTGATGAATAAAATGTGAACTCTGTAAAAGAGAGCAGTGTTCTGCAGCCTTATTGTCCCAGTCAACACAATAGCTACCCATATGAATCACCCGAACAATCTCATCACTTCCGTTTTATCTACCTGAAATAAGGGTCAGAGGTGGGTAGTGATGAAAGCTGGAGATCGTGCTATACTTTAGGCAAGAGAAAAGAAATGTTCTGGTAACTCTTGCCATGCTGTCCTTCCCTGTATGCACAGGAGTCCAGGACAGCCCCACAGAGCTAGAAGTAGGCTTTAATCCCCTTGCTCGTTGACAGCTGGCCATGCTTGGAAGCTGGGTACTGCCTCCCTAAAAGGAACTGCTGTAGACAAGTCCTGCAATTGGGTGGATTTTGAGCCACTTTAAAGGCTGTGATGTTCAGACTCAGAATTTCTTAGTAGGCACAGAGTGTCATTTAAGGGTACTTGTGCTGCAGGGATAAGGTTCGTTATGAAATTAGAATAGACACTGCAACAATGCCTCCGTGTGACGTAGATTTATTGGAGCTTATGTACTTTTAAAACCGTGTGTGTGTGTGTGTGTGTGTAATCTTTAATATATATTTTAAGCTTTATTAGGTCAGAATTCATGGCTGTCATAGTCATTGCTGACCTCTACATCTAGGACAGCATCTAGCACATAGGCATTGCTCATTACAAAGTTGTCGGACCAGTTCAGAGAAAGAGGGGAAGTAGTTGAATATATTAGGAATGATAAAGTCTGGCCCATAATGCACAAATAAGTTCATATTTTCATTTAGTGCTAATATTTTGCTGCTTCAAAAACCATCTAATTCTCATCATGTCCCTTTGAGATAGGTTAATAGATACAGAATTGTACAGTATATGC
Source organism: Desmodus rotundus (assembly GCF_022682495.2). Classification (NCBI taxonomy): domain Eukaryota; kingdom Metazoa; phylum Chordata; class Mammalia; order Chiroptera; family Phyllostomidae; genus Desmodus; species Desmodus rotundus. The sequence goes on from NC_071400.1 coordinate 72,393,149, forward strand.
TGAACATAATGGTGGAACCCTGACTATAAAATCATTGCTATAATTAAACTAGATAAAGATAAGAAGTTTCTAAGGTTAAAATGGAATGGAGATTTTTATAATGACTAAAATTACCAATACTTGCTTACCTGATCAATCTAAAACTGCTCCCTCATTTGTAAAGTGCAGACAATAGAATCTACCTAATAGGATTGTTATAAGGATCGAACGAGACAGTAGGTATAAAGTACAGTTCCTGGCATGTTGCAAGTGCTTAATAAATATGAGTTGCCTTCATCATCAAGAGTAAGTTTTGAGAACTTCCATAGTGCCAGGCTCTGTGCCAGGTACCTCCTCATTCCCAGTGTTGTTTCAATTGCCCTTTCCTCTCTCCTTGCTGCCTCACACCTGGTTCCATCTGGGGCATCTGGGATGACTCATGAAGCTGGGCTTGACCTTCAGTCACCTAGCCATTCCCACCTGACCTTGAGCAAAGTTAAGGGGACCATATGCTGAATTCTGCCATCTGCCTAATACTGTAGCCACTAGATACTTGTGGCTACTTAAAGTTCATCAAACTTAAATAAAATGTAAAGTTCGTTGTATATTTTTCAAAGATTTACAAATGGCCAATAAACATATTAAAAGTTGCTCCATACTGTTAGTTATTAGGGAAATGCAAATCAAAATCACAATGAGATGGCACTCCACATGTACCAGGATGGATATAATAAAAAAAAAGACAGACAATAACAAGTGTTGACAAGTATAAGGAGAAATTGGATCTTTCATATACTGCTGGTGAAAATGTAAAATGGTGTGGGCACTGTAGAAAAACACTCTTGCAGTTCCTCAAAAGTTATAGTTTCCATACAGCCCAGCAATTCTACTCCTGGATATATACCCAAGAGAATTGAAAAACACGTTCACACAAAAACTTGTACATCATTGTTCTCAGCATCTTTATTCACAATAGCCAAAAGGTGGGAACCACCCAGATGACTATCGACTGATGAATGGATAGACAAAATGTGGAGGTTGTATTGTACACAGTAGAGTAGTATTTGGCCATAAAAGAAATGAGGTACTTCTGCATTCTACCACAAGGATGAACCTCAGAAGCATTAGGCTAAGTGAAAGAAGCCAGACACAAGAGCACATACTGTATAATTCCATTTATATGAAATGTTCAGAATGGGTGGATCTATTGAGACAGACCAGTTTAGTGGTTGTCAGGGGCTAGAGGAAAGGATGGCGAGTGACTGCTACTGGGTATGGAGTTTCTTTCTGGGATTATTAAAATGTTCTGAAATTAGATAATGCTTGCTGGTCAAGACACATATTTGTGACTGACTAAAAATAAGCTGAATTGTATACTTTAAAAGAATGAACTTTATGATATGTGAACTACACTTCAATGAAGATGTTATTTTTAAGAATTCAGCTCCATCATTGCATCAGCCACATTTCAAGTAGTCAATAGCTAAATGTGGCTAGTGGCTACAAACTGGATGGTGCAGACTTAGAACATTCCCATCACCAAGGAGACTTCTGTTAGACAGTGATGATCTAAAGGAACTGAGTTGCTCAGTCTGGGACCCAAAAAAGGTGGGGTGGGGAACCACAGTCTAAAAATTGCAGAGAGAATGGAAGACAGATTATGTGATTATGCTTTGGAGAAATGTTACTTTTGAATAATTTTACTTTTTGTTGCCTTCAGAATGTTCCAATGGGTGACTGCAAAATTATTTTTATTTAATTCTCAAACAAACCCATGAGGTAGGTACTATTCTCAAATTTTACAAATAAATTAATTGGTGATTTACTGAGTTTAAGAGATCTGCATAGCTAGAAAGGGCTCAGCCTTTCTAACTAACATAGGTTGTATTGCTCCAAAGGTAGTTCACTTCTGTGTTATATTGTTTCCCTCTTTTTATGATATTTGAGTTTCTTACAATCCGCTCCCGCTTTGTTGCTAGCCCAATAGAGTTATTTACAGCACCCTAAATGCACAGTGCTTTTTGTGCCTTAGGAGATGCTAGTCTGTTAGCTAACCCTCTATCCTCTCCAACATTAGTGTGTGCCTGTGCCCTACTTACCTGAAAGCACAGCTCAAATAGATCTTCCTTTGTGAAGCTATCCTACCCTTCCAGGTTTAGCAGCCTTTTTTTTTTTTCTGTTTCCATTTCTGTAGTTAATTTCTAAATATTCCCCAAGTTAAAAAATATTTATCCACTAAGGAAACAATTATGTCAAGCAGTTTTGGGGGCTGCTGTCTTACGTGATTGAGGTTTTGGAACAGATTCTTATTTGTGACACCATGACACATTGAGCCCTATTTATAGCTGTTGTGTTGGTGACTCTTAATAAGGAAATGGACTTCTCCTCCACGCCCTTGGATTCATTTTATACATTAACTTCTTTCCACTCACAATAGTCTGCAATCTCCGTCCTCACTGCTACAATACTTGGCAGAACTTTGCCTCTTAATGTAATTTTCTGCTTAGATTCTATGAACTTGTTAAAATACTGCCATGTTTTCATAGTTTTCTATCAACAAAACTCTTGATATTAAAAAAGATACCTAATTGAATTCTGGAACTCTTTCATGGCTTTCCCTGAGTCTGAGTTCACCTTTTTCTAACCTTATGCTAACATTAGTTTACTCTCTGGTTTCTCCAGTAGCTTCTGGAGAAAGGTTGAATGTGAAGTAAATTTTGAGACTATGTGTAGTATGCTGAATAAGATATCCATGTCCTACTTCCCAGAACCTGTGAATATATTACCTTCCATGGTAAATGAGTCTTTGCAGATGTCATTAAATTAAGGATTTGGAGGTAGGGAGATTATCCTGGATTATCCACGTGGGCCCAGTGTAATGACAAAGGGTCCTTACAGAGGGAAGGCAGAAGGATCAGAGTCAGTAAAAGGAGACATAACTACAGAACCAACCCAAGGTTGGAATAATACACTTTTAAGATGAAGAAAGGGGCCATGAGCCAAAGAATGCAGGTGGCTTCTAGAACCTGGAAAAGATTCTTCCCTGATGCCTCCAGAAAGAACACAGCCAACACCTTGATTTTAGACATCCAACCTCCAGAACCATGAGAGAAGAAAAATGTGCCCTCGTAGGCTACTAAGTTTTTGCTAATTTCTTTTTTTACAACAACAATAGGAAACTGTGACTATGCCATGTAGGAAATGTCTTTATTATGCCCTTTGGTTTAGTTTATATAGACATAATATAGTTTATATAGGTAGTAGGATATAGAATTCTAGATTGGAAATAATTTGCTCTCAGGGTTTTGAAGACACTGCTACATTGTTCTCTGTAAAGTTGCTAATCTTTTGTGACCTTTTTTCCCATTTTCTCCTTGCCAGCTTTTTAGACTTGTTCTTTATCACTGGGGTTCTCAAATTTCAGGATAATATACTTTGGCGTAGATCGTTCTTTATTCACTCTGTGGGCCACTCAGTGGGCCTTTCAGTATGAAGACTCATTTTCTTTAGTTCTTGAAAATTATCTTATATTCTTTGATCATTTGTTCCTGTCTATTTTTTGTTTTTTTGAACTCATATTCCTTGGATTTCCACCCTCCAGTTTGTTTTCTCTCATATTTTTCATGGTTTCTCATCTTGTTTTATTTTCTAGGAGGTCCCTTCAACTTATTTTCCAGTTCTATAATTCATTTCTAAGATTGGTTTTTCCCCCTGATTGGTTTTGTTTCTTGGATGCTTTATTTAGTGTCCTCAAAGAAAAAGAGAGGAAAGTGGAGTTATAATTATTTTCTTCTCCCTATATTGTCTGTTTTCTCTAATTTTCTCTTCTTGTTTCTTAGTGTTGATACCAATCTTTCATGTTAGAGGAAGGAGCTGTCTTTCACCTGGCTATACAGAATTTTACTTGCTCCTTGTTTTTAGTAAGGCATTCTATCCCATTTCTTTTCTCAGCTATGGCTGGTGTTCTTGAGTTCAGGGACTCTGGTTCAACCTCTCCAGAGAGTAATTTAAGTCTTCTGTGTGGAGAAAAGGCAGTTGCACAATCCTCTGGCTGAGGAGGAAGAATCTGAGAGTTTCACTGCCTTTTTTAAGGATTTTTCAGCACCCCCCCCCCTTTAATTCCTATTTTCTTCAAATGTCTCTGGAAGCTGCAGTTCTTGTGCTTTTACCTTCTGTTTTCTGGTGCTTTCACAATGAGCTAGCTTATTTGCTTCTGAATAGATTGCCCCATTGCAGGTAATTGGCAGAAAGAAGAAAGATACAACCACCATGTTACTTACCTCTCTTCCAAATGCTTTTCACTTTACATTTTATGAACATCTCTCCTTTGTTGTTACATTCTTTCCCACTTCCTTGATCTTGTTGGTTTATATCTTTTCTAATTCTTCACTCTAATGGTTTCTAGAGGTAGGTATTTAAAAATGCTTGTATTCAATCAACTCTATTTAATCAACCTCTTCTGCCCTTGAAACCCTTTCTTTTCTTGGATTTCCCATTACTTCTTGGACATCTACTTTGGCCATTAGAATATGAGTTGCTCAAGGGCAGGGACAGGGCTTTTTTTTTTTTTTTTAATCTCAGCATTTGCATAATGTCCAGAGTATAGTAGTATGGTTATTAAATGAATCAACTTTAAATGTATGCCCCAACCCACACATTTACAAGTCTGCCTTGGCCTTTACTTTTACTTGTGCAGAAATTGCAAATCAAACAGTGAAATCTTTCTGACAGATAAGTTAGGAAGCTATCCTCTTTCCTTGATCCTTATTTTTTACCCACGGTGTATCTAATACAGGGCCTCACATGTGTCCAGCCTTCCAGAACCTCAAGAACTCATCAGAGCTTTAATCCCCCTATGGCTGTCTCATTCTCCAGATCTCCCTTTTGCCTGGTTGGCTTGTCTCGTTTGCCCCTAACCAGTATTGCAGGTTTAGGCAGCTGTGTTGTTTGATTGTTTGCCAGTGATCCCTATTTTTTTCACCAGTGCTGTAGTCGTGAGGCTTTCCCTTGGAGCTGCAAATCAGGTCAGCTCACTTGAATGGCAAGTGTTCACAGAGCTACAATGCCACAGACTTGTTGTGGGGGGAATGGAAGCAGCCCCAAGATAAAATGCCACAGACCCTGCTTGTTTTACCTAGGATCCTTAGTAGCTAAGGTCCTCATTCTGCCTCGAGAAGTCCTGCCCCACCTTAGATTTTCAATGTATTTTATACCCATTTGTAGTTTGATAGCTTTTCATTTAGTATAAGTACTTCCTCATGTCCTTGATGGCTGTGTATCATATCATTTGGATGTCTCATAAGTTATTTGGTAGTTCCCCTATTGTTGGGCATAAGATAATTACTTGATTCATTTATCTCCCTTTTCCAACATGCTCTAAAGCTCAAAGAGGGTTGGGACTGTTTGCTTACTATTTCATCTTCAGTGCCCGACACCATAATTTGTGTCAAATAAAAATTTTCTTCCAAATTTAAAAAATTATAAATAACACTGAGGAATATCTTACTGCCAAAGTTTTATCCAGATTTCAGATTATTTTCTAAGTCTGGTGTCCTAGAAATGGGATTGCCTGGTCAAAGAATACAGACATGTTTAAGTCTCTTGACATAGGTTGCCATATAGCTCTCTCCAAAGGTTCTACTGATGTCTTCTTTCAGCAGAAAATAGTATTCCCATCTGTTGCACTGTGCATTTAGCAACATTGAACATGCTAATTGCTTAAGTTTCACTGACCTGATAGGCAAAAACTGTTACCTCATTGAACTACTTTGTGTCTTTTTAATAACCAGTGGAACTATTCATTTTCCTAATGTTTAATTTTTTATATTCCTTCTATAAATTGGTCTTTTGGGTATTTTTCCCATTTTGTTATTTCCTAGTCTTTTTCTTGCTAATTTGTATAAACTTTATATGTCAAACATATAAATTAGCCTATTGTCTTTCAAATATTTTGCAAGTTAATTTTTTTTATTATCCTGGTGAATGTATATGTGGAAATTAAAAATCATGCAGGAGAAGCCTCTTTATTTGGTGTGATTAGATCTCATAGCTGGTCTGTTTAACAGGAAGGGGTATCTTTAAAAAGTTTACCTAAGTATCTTCAACATTAAACTTCACAATATACATCAAGTAACTAATTCTTTTATATTGGGCTGCCCTTTTCTTTGAATGAGTCGTAATTGGTTATAAATATGCTAATTTCTTTTTTATATCTCATCCAAAATACATCATCAGTGATTTTTAGTTTTGTTTTCTTTAAAGTGGAGTGAGACTTTAGTCAGCGGTAATTGATGAAGAATCCTTTCAAGTATTTAACAGACCTTCCCAGTCTTTTGCAGGTTTGTCGCTCACATTTAATTCAGCATCATCTTTATCTAGTCTTTCTAGCCAGTTGCTCTCTTTTTGCATTCTCATTCAACTGATTTAACCTATAATTAAGAATTACAGTAACAGGTACACAACTGGCGTAAAAGGGAACAAGTTTGGGAATAAACATAAATAACTCTTGGTAAGTAGGCAACTTAATATATAGAGCTCATGGGCAGGTGTACTACACAGTGGACTGCTATCACTGAGCAATCAGCATGCTAGGGGCATTCGGTAGGTTTCTACACAGGAGTTGGAAAATGGGACAATGTGAAACTGATTAAATGGAGGTTAATTCAGAGAGCTTCTACCATAGTCAAAATTTATAAATCCTTCCCTTTACTATTTCTGTAATTATTTTGATGCTTAGAAAGTCATTCCCTTTCTGGGAGTCATGTGGAAATTCACCTACATTTGTCTATTTGTTTTGATGTCTTACATTTAACCCTGATTCATTTGAAATTTGTTCTTCAGTATGAAGTAAGGATCTGAATAGATTTTCCATCCTCGAATAATGTGCCATGTTTTTCCAGTATAGCAAGTGCTTTCTTAAAAGCAACTGATCAAAAGTGTCATTTCTAGTTCTCAACAATTAGTCTAGTCTTGGGAGTGGAAGGGCATTATCATCCTTGGGGAGTTAGGGCAAGGCAGGTAGAAAATAGAGTGGGATTTTATACACACACATGCTAAGGAAAAAAAGAGAACTGGAAGAGAAAATAGGTAAGAACAGAGTTAACAAGTGAATATTTTTCAAGGAACCCCTTTTTAGAATCCAGGCCCTGCCCCAAATGTTGCTTTGAAGGGGCAGTTAGGCTGTCTCTGTTTGGATACTAGTGGGGTAAAGTAGTTTATTTAGCAGCTAATAAACACGAACAATTAATAAGTAGTTTCTTAATAAAGGATATGCCAACAAGGGAAGAATTAAGCAAAGTTCTACAGATACTGTCAAACTTAAAAGTACGATTTACCCCCATCTATTTTATGAGTTTATGCTGGGAAATTCTTATGATAATATCTCAGTCCTTCATGTAAGCCTTTCTCTGAAATTGACCTCTCACTGCAATTATTGCTTTTTTCTGGGCCAGAGCATTAGGTCAACTAGTGAAATACTGAGTCTGATACTGTGTAAGGCTGTGAACAGCTTCCAAGTCTTATGTGGAAAGTATGGGATTAATATTAAGAAACTACTGTGAAACAAATGTTACTAATGGAAAATTTTATTATGTAATGGTATTTCTGCTGGTTTTACATTGTAACATGTTTTCTCTTTAAGTGACCAATGTATGGATTTACTTTCAAAATATTGTTTGGTGATGACCACTGTATGAATTTTACTTTCAGAATGTTGTGTGGGAACTGGTTGAAATAAGGTGAAGGGATTGTTCAAAGAATATATATGCATGACACATGGACATGGACAAAGATTTGGGGATTGACTATGGGAATGGGGGTGGGCTGGGAGTAGAGGGGCAACGGGGGAAATTGGGACATCTGTAATAGCATAAACAATAAAAAATGTTTAAAAATACATAAAAATAAATAAAGTTTGAAAAATTGTTCGGTGTTGATAGGTTCTATTTAATCTCTTCTAATTGATCTTGAGAGATGAGAGAGAGAAATACATCAATTTGTTGTTCCACTTATTTATGCGTTCATTGGTTGCTTCTGTGTGCCCTGGCTGGGGGATCGAACCCGCAACCTTGGTATATTGGGACAATACTCTAACCAACGGAGCTACAGGGTCAGGGCTGTTGTATTTAGTCTTAACATTTATTTGTACTATTTTAAGTTAGTCACTTCAGAGTGATTCATCAGCATTGCATTCAAGCAAACCAACAACCAACCAATATGAGAGATTTGTTTCAGCTGGAGGATCTTAATCTCTTAAGGCTGTATTCTTCCCTTGTTCTGGAAATTACCAATTGCAAGTTCTCTCCCTCTCTGAGTTTTAGGTTGTTGGGGTTCTTGCTTGCATGCATAGTAGAGCACATGCAGCAAGTGTCCCCTAGTTTTTCAGGCCATCCGCAGCTACCTGTGGATGCTGTATAGTCAAAACCTCAGATGGCTCTCTGATCTAATGGCAGATGGCTAAATTGGAATCTTTGTGTCAGAGCTGTAGTTTATCTTATTTTTCATTCCAGAATAGAAAAGTGAAATAAAGAGATATGTTGAAGGTTGTGATGTTTTTGTGAATTTGAGAAGTATCGACATTTCTCTGATAAATATGACAATAGATTGATGTTGTTTCTGCCTGGTTATGTTTTTTTTTTCTTTCGACTTACATATTTTGTAAGATTTTTAAATTTATTATTTTTATTTTTAGGGAGGGGGGAGGGAGAAAGAGAGGGAGAGAAGTATCTATGTTTGGTTGCCTCCCATGTGCCCCCCCCCCACCAGGGACCTGCCCCTCAACCCAGGCATGTGTCCTGACTGGGAATCGAACTGATGACCCTTTGGTTTGCAGGCTGGCACCCAATCCACAGAGCCACACCAGCCAGGGCTAGACTTATATTTCTTTACCTGGAAGTAGCTGAGGAAAAGTGGCATTTGTAATGGATTGATGGTTTTGGTAGATTTTATTTTGTTTGCAGTGCCTTCAGAGACATGGCTTAAACTAATTAGAAATATATCACTGTTTTATGTAAGCCTCAAAAAGAGTGTTGTTAAGCTTTTAATTCTTTTAATTCAACCTCTGCTGTGCTTAATATATTAAAATAAAAAGTCTTATAGTTTACTGAAAAGGGTAAAAGTGCCCTGATCTCAACTACTACCACATTTGAATCCAAGGTGATTCTTCAACTTGATACATTAAGTTTTGACACTTCATTGCATGTCTATCTAGGACATGTCTAGAATATTTGAGTGCTTTTATCTTAGTAACATACAGATGTATCATACCGAGTTTTATTTGCTTAGGTAGCAGATAAAGACTTCAGAAATATAAAACACTTGAGTATTAGGTTAGGAATTTAACATTTGTACAAGAAAAAATACAACAACATATGGACTCAGCAGGCCTAGAAAAAGATGAATGCTGCCTAGTTGGAAATCGAGGGGCAAAGGAGGGAATTATGAGAACCTGATTTGGGATATGCTTATGGTGAAGAATTTGCCCTCTCTTATAGTCTGTTTGGGCTGCTGTAACAAAAATACCATAAACTGGGTGACTTAAAACACAAACATTTACTTCTCACAGTTCTGGGGGCTAGGAAGTCCAAGATCAAGGTGCTGACAGATTTGCTGTCTAGTGAGGGCCTGCTTCCTGTGGTCATCTTCTCATTGTGTCCTCACATGACAGATGGGGAGAGAGGGCTTTCTCTTTTATAAGGGCAATAATCCCATTCATGAGGGCCCCACCCTCAAGACCTAATCATCCCTCAAAGGCTTCATCTCCAAAGATCACACTGGGAATTAGCGGGACATAAACATTCAGTTCATAGTGCTCTGATTTCTCTTCCACGTGGCTGGTCTTGAAGATCACACAGTATTTTGCTGCAATTTTTATTTCTCCACCATTTTCCTCAGAAGGTGCTACTTCCAGTTTAGCAAAGTCTAGTAGTCTATTAAGTAGCCGTGTACAGGTAACTTTGTACAGGATAACATACAATGTATTTTAAATCTCCTACTTTTGCTTGTATGATTCTCTAAATCATCTCAGATGGTCCTGTCTTCTGATTGTGGGTGTATATGCCCCGTGTCAAAGGTATGCTACAGTACAACATACTTGTTACGTACAGTGCCTTTTAGAAAGTTCTGAACTTTTATCCACAGTAACCAAGTAGGAGGATGGATTATATAACAGGATATATCTAATAATTTTATCTATGACAGGCAGCTATGTTTTTGAAAGATGCTTTCATCTTATTATCTAGCCAGAATGTTTTGATTTTTAACTTGAAATTTCCTGACTGTGCTTGCATGTCCTTATTTGTTCACTCTTAAAACTAAGGTCCTTTAGGATACAGAGAAAAAGGTTGCAATGTTGGTGAGATTGTAAATTAGTGCAGCCACTATGGACAACAGTATGGAGGTTCCTGAAAAAATTAAAAATAGAACTACCATATGACCAAGCAATTCCACTTATGGGTTTTTATCCAAAGAAAGTGAAAATACTAATTAATTGCAGCATTATTTATAATTGCCAATATATGAAAGCAACCTAGGTGTCCATTGATAGATGAGTGGCTAAAAATGTAGTGTGTATGTATACACACATACACACACATACATACATACATACATACAGTGGAATATTACTCAGCCATAAAGAGGAATGCAGTCTTGCCATTTGCAATAACATGAATGGACGTAGAGGGTATTATGCTGAGTGAAATATGTCAGGCAGAGAAAGACAAATACCATATGATTTCACTTATATATGGAATCTAAAAAAAAAAAAAGAACAAACAGAAGCAAACTCATAGATCAGAGAACAAATTGATGGTTGCCAGAGGGGAGGAGGGTAGAAGATGGGTGAAAAACATGAAGGGGAACAAGAGGGTCAGACTTCCAGTTAAAAAATAAATAAGCCACAGGGATGTAGTATACATAACAGGAAACATAGTTAATAATATAACTTTGCATGCTGATAGATGGTTAATAAATTTATTGTGATCACTATGGTGTACACCCGAAAGTAAGACAATATTGTATGCCAACTATACTTTTAAAAAATTGGAATAACTTTTTTCAATATTTTATTTACTTATTTTTAGAGGGGGGGAATGAAGGGAGAAAGACAAAGAACATTGATCAGCTGCCTCTCACATGGCCTGCATCCCAGGCATGTGCACTGACTGGGAATCGAACCAGTGACCTTTCGGTTCACAGACCAGCACCCAACTCACTGAGCCACACCAGTCAGGGCTAGAATACATTTTTTAAAAATCTAAAAACTAAGGTCATTTAACATTTAGACACATTAATTTGTAGCACTTGGATAATAATCAATTGTGCTATTCACATATAGACCTTTTATTTTCTTTAGTTGGGAACTGTTAATATTTTTATATTCAGTGTGTAAGGTACTCCAAAAGTGATCTTTGCAAGCTTGACTTTAAAGATGTCTTTGTAATTTGTTCCACATTGTTAGTGTTTGCTTTGTGAAGTCTATTGCGTTTCCAAGGTTCTATAAGTTACATTTCTAGGTTTTCCAAGAGGTTCTAAGTGGTTTCAAAGTCTCAAAGGAAATTGAAGTAAGCACTGGAAAACTTTAATGAACTTCAGCTGGGAATATGTATGTGGATCCTGTTTTAAAGACCACTGATAGAGAGATTTTAATGAGTATATTTTGTATATTACTAAAACTTCTCTAAGCATTGAAACTTCCAACTACATTTTTATCCTGGGTACTTCACAGCTCTCATTGAGAGTAGGGGTTGTAGGATATTCACTATTTTAATAGTGATAAGTCATTATATTTAGTAGACAATCAAATATCTGCTGATTTAAATTAAACCTGCCTAGTAATTTTAACCTTTTTGTAAATTTTATTCTGTAGAGCTGAAGAGATTTCTTCCCTTTGTGTTAAAAAAATACATATGTGTGATAAACTTCCCCTCCCCCATAATTAAACTACTTTTTCTTTTTTCTCTTAGAAAGATTTACCCAATAGGATACAAACTGAATTCTTCCATGAATGCTAGTGTTATTTCTGCATGGTGGAATTAAAGCTTTGGAAATGTTTGGAATATACCCCTGATCTTTTTGTGCTTTTCCCTCCCTAGTCCCTTATTTCTTTGGTATAAAATCATAAGAATGAACTCTTTCTTAGTAGAATTCTCTATACCACTACATAAGATAATACAGCCATGTTCTGGAAATGAATTTAAATTTAGGTATTGAGTATTTCTAATAGCACATTATAATAGTTGTGAAGAATAAATTACATGTTAAAGACATTAATAATTTACATGTTCATAGTAATTTAAAGTTCACTTTTTTCACACTCATTTTGTATGTGATCTTAACATCAACCCTGAGGTAAGTGGTGTTTTATTATGTTTATTCACCTCACAAATGAAGGCACAAGTTTTTAAAGAAAATATGATTAGTCTGGAGTTGTAGAATTAGATTATATAATTTGATCTGAGTTACTTGACAGGTGTAGAAATCTTGACACTTTTTCTCCATCGTAAGATCTATAAATTTGTCTTAGAATCCTAGAACTCTAGAACTGGGATAAACTTGGGTTGTTAAAAAAGAAAATAGGTTCACAGCATTAAAATACAAAGAGAACCAACAGTGTGGGAAAACATATTTGCCAATGATACCTCAGACAAGGGCCTGATCTCCAAAATATATAAAGAACTCACACGACTCCACTCCAGGAAGACAAACAACCCAATTAAAACATGGGCAAAGGACTTGAACAGACACCTCTCCAAGGAAGACATACAGAGGGCCCAGAGACATATGAAAAGATGCTCAGCATCACTAGCCATCAGAGAGATGCAAATTAAAACCACACTGAGGTACCATCTCACACCGGTTAGAGTGACCAACATAAACAACTCAACAAACAAATGTTGGAGAGGATGCAGAGAAAAGGGAACCCTAGTGCACTGTTGGTGGGAATGCAGACTGGTGCGGCCACTATGAAAAAACAGTATGGGATTTCCTCAGAAAACTAAAGATGGAACTGAGTTTTGACTCAGCAATTCCACTGCTGGGACTATACCCTAAGAATCCTGAAACACCCATCCAAAAGAACCTATGCACCCCAATGTTCATAGCAGCACAATTTGCAATAGCCAAGTACTGGAAGCAACCTAAGTGCCCATCAGCAAACGAGTGGATCCAAAAACTATGGTACATTTACACAATGGAATTCTAAGCAGCAGAGAGAAAGAAGGAGCTTATACCCTTTGTGACAGCATGGATGGAACTGGAGAGCATTATGCTAAGCGAAATAAGCCAGGCGGTGAGGGACAAATACCATATGATCTCACCTTTAACTGGAACATAATCAACAGAAGAAAAAAGGAAACAAAATATAACCAGAGACATTGAAGTTAAGAACAATCTAACAATAGCTGGGGGGGGGGGGGTCGGGGACAGTGGGAAGAGGGGATTACAGGAACTACTATAAAGGACACATGGACAAAACCAAGGGGGAGGGTGGAGGTGGGGGAGGGAGGTGGGTTCAGCTGGGGTGGGGTGGAGGGATGGGGAGAAAAGGCATACAACTGTAATTGAGTAACAATAAAAAAAAAGAAAATAGGTTCTATATTGGGTGTCAGGTCAGTAGATCAGGTGAAAGTTGGAGTTGAAATAGTTTTGTAGGTATACTTTCAACTTACTGGGAAAGAGTGCCCTGACTGATTAAACATGCCTAAAGTGGATATGGGGGATATGGATGACAAATATGTGGCACTCTGGCTAAGTAAACCAAAGGTATCTGATACAGATTTTTTTTTTAAATAAAAATGACATTTATTTACCTTTTTGTAAATACAAATAACAATAAGTGACAAAAGGCAAAATAAAACAAAACAAAGAACTGACATGTTACATCATTGATCAATTCCAGGCACAAGAGCATTTATTAATGAACATAAAAAAATAAACTACATTATTTTTATTTGCTTTTCCCCTAGCTTTAACTATTGAATACATGGATATTTTTGGAGCTTGAGTTCCTAAGAAAAGTCTGTAGCTATTCCAGCTCCTACTGAGTGCATGAGGTCAAGGTATTCTCCCATACGGAAATACATTTCTATCCTTGGGAATTTTGAACTAGACCTCTAGGAACTTAAAAAGCAGTTCCTTTCATTAGGATCCTTCCAACATGGGGGAAAGATTGCCATCATCCATTGAGACACCATCCAAATTCAGGTACTGTGCAGGTGTTCTTACTTCTCCACGTGACTACCTGACTCAGCCACCAGCTTTTCTGCCAGCCCAGCCTGCAGCCTGCAGCCTCTCGAGGTGCACTGAAAGTTGGATCCGCAAAACCAAAGATAAAGCATTTTGACCTTTCTTTCTGGAAGTCAGAGGGCTATTTGGATAGGAAGAGTAAGGAGGTTTTGCATCAAGCTTGCCTTCACACTCAGTACTGGGGGAGGGGCTGCCACACTACCCTGTGCACACCTGTGTTGAGTGTATGGCGTGTACTCACCCATCACCACTCAAGGAAGTTCAGTGAACTAACAAGTCATTCTGGACCAAGCCCCTCAAAACAGGCAAATTCAGTGAACCAAGGCATGTGGTCACAGCCCCAGTTTACCTAGGTCCTTTCCTAAAGGACCATATTAATCTCCTGATAGAGGTTTTTATAGATTACGTTTTTTACTAACATAAATTTGGTTAATTCTCCAGTGGTTTATAGGATTCTGTGTGTATCAGTTAAGGAATTGAATTTTGTTACATGGAATAGAAAACCCAAAGAATAGTGGCCTAAATTTGAGCTTATTTTTCACTCATGAAATGAGAATTCCAAAGTTAAGCATTTCAGGGCTAGTATGGTGTCTCCAAGATATCATTAGGGATGTAGGTGCCTTCTGGCTTTCTTCTTAGCCATACTTAGTGTATGCTCATGGTTACAAGGTAGCTTGTGAGTCATTCCGTCTGTGTTCTAGGCAGTCTGAAAGATGGGGGAGGAACAAAATGGTGCCTGCCACATGAGTAAGATATCTTTAAAGAACTTTCCACCCTGGCTGGTGTGGCTCAGTGGATTGAGTGCCAGCCTGCAAACCAAAGGTCTCCAGTTCCATTCCCAGTCAGAGCACATGCCTGGGTTCCAGACCAGGTCCCCAGTGGGGGGCATGCAAGAGGCAACCACACATTGATGTTTCTCCCTCTTTCTCCTTCCTTTCCCCTCTCCCCCAAAATAAATAAATAAAATATTTAAAAATAAAAGAACTTTCCTGTAAACCACATCCATTGAGGTTTACTTTTACATTATTTATCAAACTATTTCACATGGTCACTTCATCTGCCACAAAGCTGGGACATGCGTTTTTACTTGAGCACTTTGGAGCACAACAACTTGGGGTTTCTGATTGCAAGAAAGAAGCAGGAGAATGGATATTGATTAACAATATTTGCCACAGTTTTAGCTATCTAATCCTTATTCCATCTTGTTCCTATGCAAGGAATATACTCACTCGCTCCTCAATGGGAACACCTCCCATTCAGTTTCTAAGTTCTCCATTTCTTGGTGATACACAGTCTTCCCCATTAGGTTTAGGTATGGCTTCTTGTCGTCTGGTATTCCACAAACTGCCCCCTCTTCCATTGTTACATAGGAAGAAAAGGAATAGAATAACTATAAGGAAAGTATCCATCCCCCCAAAACAGGGAATGGGATAGATAGCAGTGATCAAATCCTACTGGACAGGAAGAGCAAAGACTCACTGTTCAGACAAAAGAGAAAGTTTCTTGCCTACATCCAAGATTACTCTATCCAGCAAACTATCATTTAGAATGGAAGGGCAAATAAAGTGTTTGCCAGATAAGGTGAAGTTAAAGGAGTTCATCATCACCAAGCCTTTATTATATGAAATTTTTATTTTATTGTTGTTCAATTACAGTTGTCTGCATTTTCTCCCCATGCCTCCATCCCACCCCAGCCAAACCCACCTCCCTCCCCCATCTCCACCCTCCCCCTTGGTTTTGTCCATGTGTCCTTTATAGTAGTTCCTGAAAACCCCTCTCCCCACTATCCCCTCCCCATTCCCCTCTGGCTATTGTTAGATTGCTCTTTTTTTTATTGTTATTCAATTACAGTTGTATGCCTTTTCTCCCCATCCCTCCACCCCACTGTTAGATTGTTCTTAACTTCAGTGTCTGTGATTATATTTTTTGTTTGCTTTTTTCTTTTGTTGATTATGTTTCAGTTAAAGGTGAGATCATATGGTATTTGTCCCTCACTGCCTGGCTTATTTCACTTAGCATAATGCTTTCTAGTTCCATCCATGCTGTCACAAAGGGTATAAGCTCCTTCTTTCTCTCTGCTGTGTAGAATTCCATTGTGTAAATGTACCATAGTTTTTTGATCCACTCATTTGCTGATGGGCACTTAGGTTGCTTCCAATACTTGGCTATTGGAAATTGTGCTGCTATGAACATTGGGGTGCATAGGTTCTTTTGGATTGGTGTTTCAGGGTTCTTAGGGAAATGTTAAAGGGACTTATTAAGAAATAGAAGAAGATCAAAACTATGAACAGTAAAATGACAACAAACTCACAACTATCAATAACTGAACCTAAAAATCAAAAACAAAAACTAAGCAAACAACTAGAACAGGAACAGAACCAGATAAATGGAGATCACTTGAAGGGTTTTCAGTGGGGAGGGGGAGAGGAAGAATGGGGGGGAAGGTACAGGGAATAAGGACCATAATTGGTAGGCATAAAATAGATGGTGGGGGGAGGTTAAGAATAGTACAGGAAACAGAGAAGCCAAAGAACTTAAATATGTACAACCCATTGACACGGACTAACAGGTGGGGGGGAATGCTGGAGGGTGGGGGGTGCAGGGGGAAGGGGGTTAAAGGGGAGAAAAAAATTGGGACAACTGTAATAGCATAATTAATAAAATATACTTTTAAAAAGAAAAGTTCCTTGGATGGCCTATCTGGCAGTCCCTGGTTCTGCTCTTTAGGTGGATTTCCTTTGCCTAGGAAATTAATTTGTGAGGGGAGCCCCAGCATTCTTGAAGAGCTCTGTGACTGTTTTTTCCTCTAGGTCAGAAATTATAGTGGAAACTGTACAGTAAGCTTACAGCTGTGAGCATGCAGAACACAGAGTTTATTCTTATATTATTATTTATTAGTTTATTACTTATTTGTATTACAAGTGTAAACCTACTTTTGTCCATCTCTGTACAGTGAAAGTAACTGGATTCTGGGGTGGCAGAGGCCAAATAGCACTCAATCACCAAAGGCAAGGTAGGCATGGTTTTCTTAATGGAGAGCAGGGTCAAATCAGCAATTGAAATAATCTGAATAATACAGGGGGATGGATTTCTTTTGCCCCAGAACAGGCCCTCGACTGTTCTCTAGAAGTACTTTTTCTGTCCATTTTTTTCCATAGCCCCATCTGAGGTACTCATTGGGGAGCATAGTTTTCTTGGTGAATGCACAGCTTTCTCAGCTAGTGTTTTGTTGGTGAAGGTTTGGGGCCATGAATTATTTTAGAGACTTAATACTTGGTGGCTGGTGAAGGGCAATCTTGTGGCTTCTATGGTAATATTATTTCCTTAAAACCTTAGAGGTTTTTATATTTTTGCTTTTAATAAGCCCCATTGGGGAGAAGTCACATCTAGACATAGTTTCTTGGACTGAAAATTCTTATATTTACTGGCCTCTGTGGTCAGCCCTTTTCCTG
Organism: Desmodus rotundus; assembly: GCF_022682495.2. Lineage (NCBI taxonomy): Eukaryota > Metazoa > Chordata > Mammalia > Chiroptera > Phyllostomidae > Desmodus > Desmodus rotundus. Next base: position 72,410,824 of record NC_071400.1, read on the forward strand.
TAGCTTTTAAATTAATAGTGATCTGCCTTGGTATAGGCAACATCCTTAATCTGATTTTTGCTGGTTGGTTTTCTTCCTTGTCCTGAAAAGAACTCTTAAAACAGCTTGGAGCTGTGGTCCTTTCCTGCTAAGATAGTTACTTCTCTGAGTTACTGCTTATAATCACCTCAATTTGAAGAGCAGGGTCTGTTGATGTTTGCAGCCCTACAAGGCTTCAAATTATGTGACTCTCAGTAGATCAAAATTGAAAGCTGCAAGCATAGAATGACTAGCTCTAGTTTGATTTGGTCTCTTACACCACAAGCCTCAAAAGCTGCAAGAAAAAGCCACCATACACCCATATCCTGAAGTTTTCCTGTATTTCCTTTAACTGTAGCCTCATTTGCCATATGGCATTATTAAACTTTGCCACCACCTAACAAGAGTAACCAGCATTAAGAGTCACTAACTTCGAATCAGAGAGTGATGGCATTAGTTCTTCAGACTAATTTTCCATTGATGTGTTTCCTTTTCCTTGATATAGCTATATTCTAAGAATTGATGGGCAGATTGGGGTGCATTCACTTTTTAGACTCTTTAATTGGGAGGAATTAAGACTAGGGGGAGTGCTTTTTTCTAAGGAGAGGAACATTTTGAAAAGACAAGGAAAAAGTATGAGAGAAGAGATATGTGGACATAATTGCTAAGAAGGGAGTTAATCAGTGATGGGCAAATAAATGGTCAAGCAAAAATGGGCAGTGTGTTCTATGTATGATCCTGTTAAAGCAGAATAGATATTATGCCAGCCATTTTCTTACTTCAGCCACCAGGTGATGTAGTTTATACCCAGGGTCTTGGTTTCTATCCACAGTGAGAGGTACCATGGTTAAGTAGAAAGTGAACTTACTAGTCATTATAAGTTCTTCAGGGTTAGCTGTTTTTTGGTTGGAGTCCCAGAAGGAGCAAAAAATGAGAAAGGTACAGAAAGTTTATTTAAAGAAATAATGATAGAAAACTTCCCAAATGATGGGAAGACAATGAACATCCAGATCCATAATACCCAAAGTACCCTAAATAGGCTGAACATCAAGAGTCCTTTACCAAGACATATTATAATCAAACTGTCAAAAGTCAAAGGCAGAATTTTTTAAGCAGCAAAAGAAAAGTGACATTAGATACAAGCCTCCTCTTCTTCCTCCTTTTCCTCTTCTTTCCTCCATTTCCTCCTCTTTCCCTCCCTCTCCCCATAAGGCTGTCAGTAGATTTCTCACCAGAAATGTTGTAGGCCAGGAGAAAATGGGATGATATATCCCAAGTGCTGAAGGGAAATAAATGCCAACCAAGAAGATGCAACTAATCCATTTCTGGGTATTTATCTGAAGAATATGAAAACCCTAGTTCAAAACAATATATGCACCCCATGTTCATTACAGCATTATTTACAATAGCCTAGATGTGGAAAAAACCTCAGTGTCCATCAATGAATGAATGGATAAAGAATATGTGAGATGCACATACACACACACATATGTAATAGAATACTACTCATTCATAAAAATGATGAAACATTGCCATTTGTAACAACATGGATGGACCGTGAGAATATTATGCTAAGTGAAATGTCATGTGGAAAAGGACAAATACCATGTGATTTCACTCATAGGAGTATAAGAAAGAAATGAAAAATTAAAACAAACTCATTGATATGGACAACAAGTTGGTGGTTACCAGAGAGGAAGGGAGGTAGAAGGAGGATGAAATGGGTAAAGGGGATCAGATACATGGTAATGGATGGAAACTAAACTTTTGATGGTGAGCAGCTATAGTGTGTACAGATACTGAACTATACTGTTGTACACCTGGAACTTATGTTATTCACTAATGTTACTTCAATAAAAAGGGTTTTATAAATTTAACAAAAATAATTGGTGTATCTGGCAAAGGTGTACTTCACAAATGAAGGAGAAATAAAGGCTTTCCCAGACTTTCCAAGACAAACAAAAGCTGAGGGAATTCATCACCATTAAACCTGCCTTACCAGAAATGACAAAGGAATTCTTTAAGTTGAAATGAAAGGACAGTAATTAGCAATAAATTCAAATTTTTTAAAAAAAATATGAAAACTCTCTGGTAAAAGTAAGTACATAGGTACTCAAATTCAGAATATTCTAATACTGTATTGGTGGTGCATAAATCACTTTTAACTATAATATAAAAGTTAAAAGACAAAAGTATTAGCAACAACTACAACTATAGTTACAATAACTTGTTAATACATAACCATACATAATATAAAAAGTTGTGAATTGTAACAGCAGTAACATAAAATGTGAGGAGGGTGTAAAAGTAGAGTTTTTATATGTAATTGAAGTTATCAGCTTAAAGTAGATGGTTATAACTATAAACTTTTATTATTTCAAGCACCATGGTAAGCACAAAGCACAAACATTAGTAGATGCACAAAAGATAAAGGAATCAAAGCATACCACTACAAAAACATCAAATCACAAAGGAAGAGAGCAAGAGAGAAAGTAAAGAAAAAAACTACAAAATAGTCAGAAAACAATGAACGAAATGGCAATAGCTGTCCTTACCTATCAATTATTTTACATGTAATTGAATTAAATTCTCCAATTGAAAGACATAGAGTGGGTCTATGGATTAAAAAACAAAACAAGACTCCACGCTGTCTATAAGAAACTCACTTTAGATTTAAGGACACAAACTGAGAGTGAAGGAATGGGAAAACATATTCCATGTAAACAAAAGAGAGTAGGAGTGGCTATACTTATATAAGACAAAATAGACTTTAAGTCAAAAACTGTCACAAAAGCAAAGTTGGACATTATGTAATAATAAAAGTTTCAATCCATTAGGGTGATATATAATTATAAATATATATATATATATGCGCCTTACATTAGTGCACCTAAATATATAACGCAAACATTAACAGAACCAAAGGGAGAAATAGATAGCAACACAGTAATAGCAGGGTACTTCAGTATCCTACTTCAAATAATGGATGGAATATCCAAACAGATTATCCAGGACTTGAGTAATATTGTAGACCAAATGGACCTAACAGATATATACAGAACGTTCCATCCAACAGCAGCAAAATACACAGAGTCTTTTTAAGTAGACATGGAACATTCTCCAAGATAGATCATGTTAGGCCACAGAGCAAGTCTTAAACTTTAGAAGTTAAGATTGTATTTAAATCATACTAACCACAATGCTATAAAACTTCAAATCAGTAATAGGAGGAAATTCACAAACATGGAAATTGAGCAGCACACTCCTGAACAACTGATGGGTCAAAGAAGAAATCAAAAAATATTGAGAGACTAATGAAAACAGAAACACAACATACTAAAACTTGCATCACCAGTCATTAGGGAGTGCACACCAAATGCACAATGAGATAACACTTACACCTGTTAATATGGCTGTTATCAAGAATAATATAAATGTTGGCAAGGATGTGAAGAAAAGGGAACCTTTGTACACTGTTGGTAAGAATGCAAATTGGTACAGCCATTTTGGAAAACAGTATGGAGGTTTCTCAAAAAATTAAAAATGCAGACAATTGTAACTGAATAAAAATAAATAAATAAATAAATAAATAAATAGTTTTTTAAAAATGGAACTACCATATAATCCAGCAATTCCACTTCTGGTTTATATCCAAAGGAAATGAAATCAGTATCTCAATGAGATAGATGCATTTCCATGTCCACTGCAACATTATACATTATAGCCAACCAACATGTGTGGACAACTGAAGTGACCATCAATGGATGAATGGATAAAGAAAATGTGGCCTGTGTTCACACATGCACACACACATGTAATATAATGTTGTTCAGCCCTTTAAAAAAGAAGGAAATTCTGCTGATTCTGCTGTTTGTATGACGTCTGTCTGGAAAAAGTCCAACCATTGTTAATATAATGAGAATGGTTTGCATGACATCGATGTAACCTGGCAGCCAAGGAGAGTGGACTGGAATGCACATGTGTGGACAATGATGACTTCACTGTACTAGTCAGTGGGGGTGGTAGACTCTCTTGAGTGAGCATGTGTGCTGTGTGGCTGTCGCATTCAAAATGACTGAGTGAGTAAACAATGAATCTGCATCAAATTTTGTGTGAAGCTTGAATATTCCTCTGCAGAAACTATTCAGATGATTCAGAAGGCTACAGCTATGGGCAATTGGTGATTGACAGCTTCATCACAACAACACACCCACCCATACATCATGTTTCATGCAGAGTTTTTTGTTGAAACATCAAATCACCCAGGTGACTCAGCCCCGCTATACCCCAGATTTGGCACCCTGTGACTTCTGGCTTTTCCCAAAACTAAAATCACCTTTGAAAGGGAAGCAATTTCAGACCATCGATGTGAATCAGAAAAATACAAAGGGGCAGCTGATGGCGACTGGGTGAGACCCCAAGGTGCCTACTTTGAAGGGGACTGAGGCATCATTGTCCTGCTTATGATGTTTCTTGTATCTTCTTCAATAAATGTCTCTATTTTTCATAGTACATGGCTGGATACTTTCTGGACAGGCCCCAGCGAGTAACGTGGAGGACATGATGCTATGTGAAGTAATCCAGGCACAGAAAAACAAATACTGCATGATCTCACTTATATGTGGAATCTAAAGTAGTCAAACTCATACAAGCAGAGATTAGAATGGTGGGTCCCAGGCATGGGCAGGATAAATGAGATGTTGCTCAAAGGGTACAAATTTTCAGTTGTGCAGAATGAATAAGGTCTGTGGATTTAATGTATAGCATGATGGCTATAGTTAATGCTACATTGCATACTTGAAATTTGCTTACAGAGTAGATCATAAATGTTCTCCCCACAAAAAAAGGTAATGGTTAATAATGTGAGTGGGTGGAAATCTTAATTGATTTGGTAATTTTACTGTGGTAATTGTTTCACAATGTATGTATGAAATCACATTGTATACCTTTAATGTGTATAATTTTTATTTATCAATTATATCTCAATAAAGCTAGGGAAAATATACAACAATCCCAGGAGGTAGGTGGTATTATCTTTATTGTATAGATATGTGAAGAAAGACTCAGAGTTTAAGTCACCTGTTAAGGGTTACCAAGTTCTTGACTGGTAGAGCTGGGAGCCTAGGGAAGTTTGAACTGTTCAGCCACCTTGCTATAATTTTACACAGTCCCTGCCATTTGAGAACTCAATTAATAGGGGAAGTATTCACAATATATGCCAATCAAACCATAATGCTGTATGCCTGAAACTTATACCATGATGTATGTCAATTATTTTTCAATAAAACTGGACAAAATTAAAAATAGGGAAAGTAAACTTGTAAATAATTGAATTATTTCACTCTTAGTTTGCCATACTTGTTATTGTTCCATAATGTCTGTAACCATAAGTTGCATATGTGAAGCAGCTGTGGCATGCTAATTCAGAATATCATTTTTGAAGCAGTAAATGAAAATGGGCTATCAAGTGAACCAAAATGGTGTGGAACTTCTTGGAAACACTCATTCAACAAAATGTGTTGAGCAGTTACTATGTTCCAGGTTCTTCTGAACTCTAGAGATGTTACATGATTTTACAAATAATTGTTTAAAATACAATTGTGAGTGCTGTGAAGGAGAGCCAAAGGGTTGCTATGACAAAATATAGAAATAGAAAGGGAACCCAGCCTACTTAGAGTGAGAATTGGGGTAATGATCTAGCGTCTAAGTAAAGATATCTTTAAGACTCCACAACATACTTTAGTGTTTTATTAGTGAGTTTTGTTACTCTTGATTCATTGTTCTTTCTACTGGTATATAGCAGCAGTCCTGTGTTTTGTGAGCACTAACACAGGAGAGAATGCTTAACTTGATCTGAGGGGAATTGAAAACAATTCTTTAATACTTGAGCTAAGTCTTGATTAATAGGGGCTAGACAAGTGGGAAGGCATTCTGGGCAGAGGAAACAGTTTGTATGAATAGATTGGGGGCAGATGAGGACCTAATCTTTTCAAGATGATTGTGGTTAGTATAGATGGATTTATAATGTGTCTAGATGGTGTTGAAAGGTGATTGGAAAGAAATATTTATGTGACCAAATCTGGTTTCTGCAGAATTGTTCTATTGACCTTTCCCCATCATTTCAGAGAATTAAGAGATGTGGGGAATAGCCTGAGATTCCCTCCTTCCAATTTTCAGTTGTTAGCATTTTTTAAAGAAAGTGTACATATTGACTTAAACAGTTTAGATAATGAGATATCTTACAGTTAAAATCATAATGGTACACAATGCAGTAATTATTTATACAGTAAGACTACCAAAGGATGGTTATCGATTAGTGAAATGCATTTGGTTCTCCTAACAAGGATGAGGGTTGGTTGTTGCAGGGATACATATTACTGCATGTGTGTAAGATTAAGTTGACATGAAGAGAAAGTTTTTTAAGTGTGGTATTTCAGGTATATTCTGATCATGAGGCTGAATATTTCATTTGTTGATGACCAAAGGAGAAATAAGAGATAGAGTGGAAGGAAATGATTAACAGTGAAAGCAACAAGGGAGCATGGGCAGTTGGATGCAGAGCACTGATTACTACCCAGGAGTGACATGGCTTGCTTTGGGGCCTGCCTCTGCCACTTTAGGCAAGTTACTGTATGTTTTGAAATCTGAATCTCTAGGTTTTATTTTTTAAATGTTTTTAGTGAAGTATAACATAACACACAGAAGACTGTACAAATCATTAGTGTATGTAGCTTCATGAACTTTTACAAACTGAACATACACCTGTATCCAGCACCAAATTCAAGAAACTAGGACATTACTAGAAGCTGTCTTTGTGCTTTCTGCACTTCCATTTTTATCTTTAAAGTAGAGGTAATACTGTCTTCTTCCCTTTTTAGGAGTGTTGAGAAATGACAAAAAAAGTACCTTGATCTCTCTCAGATAGGGTTGTGCAACTGATATGAGATGGCTCTAGCGTTATGAATTAGACCTAAGAAAGTAGGACCAATTTCCACAGTTGTATAGAGCTTACTTACAGTAATAGTAATAAACCTATTACATTGGGGGTGAATGAGTAAGTCTGAAAACCAAAAAGCAAAGGACAAACTAGCTGTCAAAACTAACTATAAAGATGTATAAACCAAGTATATTAAGGGGGACCAAAGAAACCCTCAGAATTTTTAAATAAAAAATTGGTATTTATTCTCACATGTTTAAACTTCAGTCATCTTCAAAGTACTCTCCATTTGATTCATTACACCTAGCGAGACATTTTTTCCACTGCTCAAAACAGTTTTTGAACTCAATTTTGATGCCCTTTTAGTGCTTCTGCGGTTTTTTGTTTCACCTCTTCCACATCAGCAAAATGATTCCCTTTGAGGACTTTTTTCATCCAGGGAAACAAAAAAAAGTTGCTTGGGGCAAGGTCCGGTGAATAGGGAGGATGGAGCAAAGAGGTCATGCTGCTTTTTGGTCAAAAACTGCTGAATGCTCAGCTTCATGTGGGCAGGTGTGCTTGTAAATCACCCATCATGAAATGAGCAAATGCATTGAAAGTCTTCAAAAGAAATTCACTGAAGCTGAACACATCCTCTCACAATAATGCCAGCTGGCACACTGATACAGATGGGTTCCTAAAACACTCACCCACCTAGCAGGGGAAGCCTATTTTACAAGGGGCCTGCCCTCCAGAAGATAATTCTGGGTTTTTTGGGTTTCCCCCCCTTGTATGTGCTTGCCTTATTATGTTAATTCCTACAAGGTATCATTCCTGGGATTCAGTAAAGGAACTTGCATATTTTTACATGTTCAACAGATGTATAACCACTCCCATTATTTGAGAATGCTCAAAGAGTGGTAGCTCCCTGAAATAAAATCAAGTTTCATATTGAAAGTACCTACAAGTCTTAAGTTCACCAGATATTTCTGTTTGTTTCAAGAGGTCTGATGTTGAAAATTTTTATATTAATCTGAATGTTAATGAATGCTTTTAAGATGGGAAATACATCTTCATGCTCTTAAATACTGTTTACAGAATAATTGATTTCCTCCTGAGTAATCATAAATGAAATTACACACAGATAAATAAAGGTAAACCCCTTTTGTAGCACTTTTTGAAAAAAAATTCAAATTTATTTAGTGTGGTAACAAATAAATGGTGCTTATAACAAATGGCACTAGTTCTAGTCACTGAAATTATAATTCTGCATTTTCTATTCCAAGTTTTCCATGATCTCCCTCTATGAGCACCTATTGAATTCCCATAAGAGCTATTCTGAAATTTGCCTGTAAAGAAAGACAATCAACTATGATTTTTTTATTTAAGCAAGGAGAGGTCATTTTATGTGCATATTTTTCTGTTTGATATTTAAAATTATATTTGCTGGGCTCAAAAGTTTAGTACATTTTTAATTATTTGGTCATGTACTCAGGAGATCCTTACAATAGGCCATACAGACTTACTTCATTTTATTGGACACTCCTTTATTGTGCTTTGCAGATACCGTATGTTTTACAAATTGAAGGTTTGTGACAGTTCTGCTATGAGTAAGTCTGTTGGCGCCATTTTATCAATAGCATCTGCTCATTTCATGTCTCTTGTCACATTTTGGTAATTCTCACAATATTTCAGACATTTTCTTTTTTCCTTTTTAAAAAAAATATATTTATTGATTATGCTATTACAGTTGTCCCATTTCCCCCCCTTCACTCTCCTCCATCCTGCCCACCCCCTCCCTCACACATTCCCCCCCTATAGTTCATGTCCATGGGTCATACTTATAAGTTCTTTGGCTTCTACATTTCCTACACTATTCTTACCCTCCCCCTGTCTATTTTCTACCTACCATTTATGCTACTTATTCTCTGTACCTTTCCCCCTCTCACTCCCCTGTTGATAACCCTCCATGTGATCTCCATTTCTGTGGTTCTATTCCTGCTCTAGTTGCTTGCTTAGTTTCTTTTGTTTTTGTTTTAGGTGTGGTTGTTAATAACTGAGTTTGCTGTCATTTTTACTGTTCATATTTTTTATCTTCTTTTTCTTAGATTAATCCCTTTAACATTTCATATAATAAGGGCTTGGTGATGATGAACTCCTTTAACTTGACCTTATCTGAGAAGCACTTTATCTGCCCTTCCATTCTAAATGATAGCTTTGCTGGATACAGTAATCTTGGATGTAGGCCCTTGCCTTTCATGACTTGGAATACTTCTTTCCAGTCCTTTCTTGCCTGTATGGTCTCTTTTCAAAAATCACCTGACAGTCTTATGGGAACTCCTTGGTAGGTAACTGTCTCCTTTTCTCTTGCTGCTTTGAAGATTCTCTCCTTCTGTTTAATCTTGGGTAATGTCATTATGATGTGCCTTGGTGTGTTCCTCCTTGGGTCCAGCTTCTTTGGGACTCTCTGAGCTTCCTGGACTTCCTAAAAGTCTATTCCCTTTGCCAGCTTGGGGAGGTTCTCCTTCATTATTTGTTCAAATAAGTTTTCAATCTTTTGTTCTTCCTCTTCTCCTTCTGGTACTCCTATAATTCAGATGTTGGAATGTTTCAAGATGTTCTGGATGTTCCTAAACCTCTCCTCATTTTTTTGAATTCTTGTTTCTTCATTCTTTTCTTTTTTTTTTTTTTTGCTTTTTTTAAAATATATTTATTGATTGTGCTATTACAGTTGTCCCATTTCCCCCCACTCCACTCCATCCTGCCCACCCCCCTTCCTCCCACATTCCCCCCCCATAGTTCATGTCCATGGGTCATACTTATAAGTTCTTTGGCTTCTACATTTCCTACACTATTTTTACCCTCCCCCTGTCTAGTTTCCACCTATCATCTATGCTACTTATTCTCTGTACCTTAACCCCCCTCTCCCCCTCCCACTCCCTTATTGACCACCCTCATGTTCTAGTTGTTTGCCTAGTTTGCTCTCGTTTTTGTTTTATGTGTGGTCGTTAATAACTGTGAGTTTGCTGTCATTTTTACTGTTCATATTTTTGATCTTCTTTTTCTTAGGTAACTCCCTTTAACATTTCATATAATAAGGGCTTGGTAATGATGAGCTTCTTTAACTTGACCTTATCTGAGAAGCACTTTATCTTCCCTTCCATTCTAAATGATAGCTTTGCTGGATACAGTAATCTTGGATGTAGGTCCTTGCCTTTAATCTTGGGTAATGTAATTATGATGTGCCTTGTTGTGTTCCTCCTTGGGTCCAGCTTCTTTGGGACTCTCTGAGCTTCCTGGACTTCCCAGAAGTCTATTTCCTTTGCCAGATCGGGGAAGTTCTCCATTATTTGTTCAAATAAGTTTTCAATTTTTTGTTCTTCCTCTTCTCCTTCTGGCACCCCTATAATTCAGATGTTGGAACGTTTCAAGGTGTCCTGGAGGTTCCTAAGCCTCTCCTCATTTTTCCAAGTTTTTGGTTCTTCATTCTTTTCTGGTTGGATGTTCCTTTCTTCCTTCTGGTCCATACCATTGATTTGAGTCCCAGTTTCCTTCTCATCACTATTGGTTCCCTGTACATTTTCCTTTGTTTCTCTTAGCATAGGCTTCGTTTTTTCATCTGTTTTTCGAACAGATTCAACCAAGTCTGTGAGCATATTGATAACCAGTGCTTTGAACTGTGCATCCGATAGGTTGGCTATCTCTTCGTCACTTAGTTGTATTTTTTCTGGAGCTTTGAAGTGTTCTGTCATTTGGGCCATTTTTTTTTTGTTTGTTTGTTTGTTTGTCTTGGCGCATCTGTTACTTTAAGGGGCGGAGCCTTAGGTGTTCACCAGGGCCGGGTAATGCTGGTCGCTGCGCTGTGACGCTGTATGTGGGGGAGGGGCCGAGTGGGAGTCATGGCGCCCGCCTCACTCTCCTCTGGATTTCAATCTTTCACTCCGATACCCACAATCAAACTGGGCCACTCTGGTGCTGGTTCCCGAGTAAGTGGGCCTGTGCACACTCTAGGCCCCTGTGAGTCTCTCCAACAACCTCTCCTGTGAGGCTGGGAGTCTCTCCTGCTGCCGCCCCAACCCCCAGGGGCGCTTTCAATCAGAGGTTTGAGGCTTTATTTCCTGCGCTGGAGCCCTGGGTTGCGTGGTCTGCTCGCTCCCCTGCTGTTCCTCCCGGTTTATCTATGTGCGAATGTGAGGCGCAGGGTCCACCAGCCACCACCTTGTGGGGTCTGCTAGCTGCATCCTGGCCTGCCCAGTTCCACAGTCCACCACCTCGCTGGGTCCGCCAGCTGCCCCCTTGCTATGAGTCCTCTCCACCCTGGCTGCCTGTCTCCGCCCCTCCTACTGGTCTGGATGAATGTTTCTTCTTTATCTCCTTGGTTGTCGAACTTCCATACAGTTCGATTTTCTGTCAGTTCTGGTTGTTTTTGTTTTTAAATTGTCGTTGTCCTTCTTTTGGTTGTGGGAGGAGGCACAGTGTGTCTGCCTACGCCCCCATCTTGGCTGGAAGCCCAGACATTTTCATTATAATTATATTTGTTATAATTTGTGATCAGTGATGTTTAATGTTACTGTTGTAATTGTTCTGGAGTGCCATGAACCAGACACATACAAGATGGCGAACTTAATAAACCTGACTGCTCCGCTGATCACCTGTTTCCCCATCTCTCTGTCTCTACAGGCATTCTTATTTCATGAGACACAATATAGAAATTAAGTTAATTAATAATCCTATAATGGCCTATACACGTTCAAGTGAAAGAAAAAGTGACAAGTCTCTCACTTTAAATGAAAAGCTAGAAATGCTTAGTAGATAAGGCATGTCAAAAACGAAGACAGGCAGAATGCTAGGCCCCTCACACCAAACAGTTAGCCATGTTTGAATGCAAAGGAAAAGTTCTTGAATGAAATTCAAAGTGTTAGCCCACTGAACACTTGAATGATAAGAAAGTGAAACAGCTTTATTGCCACAACATTTCCTTAAGCCTAAGACTAAATCAGAGCAAGGCCCTAACTCTGTTCAATTCTATGAAGGCTGAGGAAGTGACAGAAGAAAAGTTTGAAGCTAGCAGAGGGTGATTCATGAGGTTTAAGGAAAGAAGCTGTCTCCATAACATAAAAATGCAAGGTGAGGTTTGATCTCCAAAATACATAAAGAACTCACATGATTCCACTCCAGGAAGACAAACTAGCCAATTAAAAAATGGTCAAAGAACCTGAACAGACACTTCTCCAAGGAGGACATACAGAAGGCCCAGAGATATATGAAAGGATGCTCAGTATCCCTAGCCATCAGAGGAATGCAAATTAAAACCACAATGAGACCACTTCACACCGGTCAAAATGGCCATCATAAACAAATCAACAAACAAGTGCTGGCGAGATTGTGGAGAAAAGGGAACCCTAGTACACTGTGGTGGGAATGCAGACTTGTGCAGCCACTGTGGAAAACAGTTTGCAAATTCCTCAGAAAACAATGGAACTGCCTTTTGACTCAGCAGTTCCACTGCTGGGACTATACCCAAAGAATCCTGAAACACCAATTCCAAAGAACCTGTGCAGCCCAATGTTCATAGCAGCACAATTTATAATAGCCAAGTGCTGGAAGCAACCTAAGTACACATCAGTAAATGAGTGGATCAAAAATCTGGTACATTTACACAATGGAATACTATGTAGCAGAAAGAAAGAAGGAGCTTATACCCTTTGCAACAGCTTGGATGGATCTGGAGAGTATTATGCTACGTGAAATAAGCCAGGCAGTGAAAGAGAAAGACCATACGATCTCACCTATAAGTGGAGCCTAATCAACAAAACAAACAAGCGAGCAAAATATAACCAGAGACATTGAAATTAAGAACAAACGGACAGTAGCCAGAGGGGAGGTGGGAGGGGATAAGGGGGATGAAAGTGGGAAGGGTTGTCAAGGAATATATACATATAAAGGACAACATGGACAAAGCGAAAGAAGGGGTAGTATCAAGGATAGGAGGGAGGTGGGGATGGCTAGGGTGGGGGAGAGTGGTATGGGAGAAATGGAGACAATTGTACTTGAACAACAATTTTTTAAAAAAGAAGCCGAAGTAGGTTATCCAGAAGATCTAATATACTTAATGAAGGTAGCTACAATAAAGAACAATTTCAATGTAGGTGAAATAGCGTTATATTAGAAAGAGATGCAATCAAGGGTTTTCATAGCTAAGAGAAGTCAGTGCCTGGCTTTGCAGTTTCAAAGGACAGGCTGACTCCCTTATTAGGTGCTAATGCAGATAGTGACTTTAAGTTGAAAGTAATGCTCATTTACCATCCTAAAGTCTTAGGCCCTTAAGAATGATACTAAATTGACTCTGCCTGTGCTGTACAGTGGTCAGCAAAAGTAGATTTACAGTTGTTCATATGGAAAAAGACATGCAGGTTATGATCATTATAATAGCTTTATTAACTCAAAAGAATGTCACTCACAACTGTACACCTACTTTTGCCCACCCCTGTATGAATGGAAAAACAAAGCCCGGATGACAGCACATCTGTTTATAACAGTTTACTAAATATTTTAAGCCCACTGTCGAGACCTGCTCAGAAAAAGGGATTTCTTTTCAGAATATTACTGTTCATTGACTAGAGCTCTGATGGAGACACACAGTGAGATTAATGTGTTTTTTATGCCTGCTAACATAACATCCATTTTCCAGCCCATGGATTGAGGAGTAATTTCATATTATTTTAAAAATGCATTTCATAAAGCAATATCTGAGCAAAAGAAATTGAAGAACTTCTGGAAAAGATTCACCATTCTAGATGCCATTAAGAACATTTGTGATTTATGGGTACAGTCAAAATATCAACATTAATTGGAGTTTAGAAGAAGTAGATTTAAACCCTCATGGATGACTTTGAGGGATTCAAGACTACTGGAGGAAGTAACTGCAGAAGTGGCAGAAATAGCAAGAGAACTTGAATTACGAGTGGAGCCTGAAGATGTGACTGAATTGCTGTGATCTGACAATGAAACTTGAAGAGATAAGAAGTTGCTTCATAAGGATGAGCAAAGGAAGTGGTTTCCTGAGATTGAATCTACTCCTGGCGAAGATGCTGTGGAGACCATTGAAATGACAACAAAGGATTTAGAGCATTACATAAACAGTTAATAAAGCAGTAGTATGGTTTGAGAAGATTGACTCCAATTTTCAAAGAAGTTCTAGCGTGGGTAAAATGCTATCAAATAGCATTGCATGCTTCAGAGAAATTGAAGGGAAGAGTCAATTGATGCAGCAAATTTGTTGTTATTTTAAGAAATTGCCACAGCCACCCCAACCTTCAGCAACCACCACCCTGATCAGTCAGCAGCCATCAACATCTAGGCAAGACTGTCCACCAGCAGAAAGATTACGACTCTCTGAAGGCTAAGGTGACAGATAGCATTTTTTAGCAGTAAGTATTTTTAATTAAGATACATACATTGTTTATTTTAGGCATAATGATATAGCACACGTAATAGACTACAGTATAGTGTAAACATGATTTTTATGTGTACTGGGAAACCAAAAAACATGTCAGTCACTTTATTGCTATATTCGCTTTATAGTGGTGGTCTAGAACTGAACCCGTGATATCTCTGACAGATGCCTATACAGTTCTAAAGAATAAATAGAGCAGCTACACTTGTGATAAACACTTGAGCGTTGCCTTGGATTTCCAGGTTTTAAAATAGAATTTGAAAAAAGTAAAATTGAAAGAAAAATTAGAATCAAGTATTATTTGCCTGATATTTTTATATACATGCTTGGGCATTTGAATTATTTCCATTTGTTTCCATGTAGTCACTGACTTCAGTCTGTTCCATTTGGGATGGCCAACTCTGGGTGTGGAGCATAGGCTGGGACAGAGTAGAGGAGGGCTAAAGAGACCAAGCATGTGTGATAATGCTGCCCATAGTACTTGCTTCAAGATGCAGGCTTCCAATTTTGTGACTTCCAACCAAGATGGAGGCATAGGTAGACACACTATGCCTCCTCGCACAACCAAAAGAGGGACAACAACAAATTTAAAAGCAAAAAACAACCAGAACTAACAGAAAATCCAACTGTATCGAAGTCCGACAACCAAGGAGTTGAAGAAGAAACATTCATCCAGACAGGTAGGAGGGGCGGAAACAGGTAGCCGGGCAGAGAGGACTCACGGGCAAGGCAGTGGCTGGATGACCCGGTGAGGCAGCAGATTGTGGACTGGGTAGTCCCACATTTGTGTGCAGATAAACTGGGAGGAACAACTGGGGAGCCAGACAGACCACGCAACCCAGGGTTCCAGCACAAGGAAATAAAGCCTCAAACCTCTGATTGAGAACACCCGTGGAGGTTGAGGCAGCAGCGGGAGAAACTCCTAGCCTCACAGGAGAGTTCATTGGACAGACCAACAGGACCCTAGAACGTACACAAGCCCACCTACCCGGGAATCAGCACCAGCAGGGCCCAATTTGATTGTGGGTCACCGGAGAAGTAACTGAAAACCAGCAGAGATCAGAGCAAGCTGCACTGTTCCCTCTCTAACCCCTCCCCCACATACAGCATCACAACGTGACGATGTGGGTTGCCCTGCCTTGGTGAACACTTAAGGCTCCTCCCCTTACTATGTAGCAGGCATGCTGACACACACAAAAAAGGCCCAAATGAAAGATCAGATCAAAGCTCTAGAAAAAATAAAACTAAGCAACGAAGAGATAGCCAATGTATCAAATGAACAGTTCAAAACACTGGTAACCAGGATGCTCATGGAATTGGTTGAATATGGTCGCAAATTAGAGGACAAAATGAAGGCTATGGAAAGTGAAATAAAGGAAAATGTACAGGGAACCAACAGTGACAAGAAGGAAACCGGGACTCACATCAATGTTGTGGACCAGAAGGAAGAAATAAGCATTCAACCAGAACAGAATGAAGAAACAAGAATTCAAAAAAATGAGGAGAGGCTTAGGAACCTCCGGGAAAATTTTAAACATTCCAACATCCGAATCATAGGGGTACCAGAAGAAGAACAGGAAGAGCAAGAAATTGTTACAATGTTCTTAATTTCAATGTCTCTGGTTATATTTTGTTTGCTTTCTTCTTTTGTTGATTATGTTCCAGTTAAAGGTGAAATCATATGGTATTTGTCCCTCACGCCCTGGCTTATTTCATTTAGCATAAAGCCCACCAGTTCAACAATAGGCAGAGGGGAGTGGGGAGGGGATAGTGGGGAGAGGGGTCTATAGGACCTACTATAAAGGACACAAGGACAAAATCAAGGGGGAAGGTAGAGGTGGGGGAGGGAGGTGGGACTGGCTGGGGTGGGGTGGAGGGAGGGGGAGGAAGTGCAGACAATTGTAACTGAATAAAAATAAATTAATTAAAAAGAAAAAACAAAACAAAAGAAATTGAAAACTTACTTAAATAAATCAAGGAGAACTTCCCCAGTCTGGAAAAGGAAATATACTTTCAGGAAGTTCAGGAAGTTCACAGAGTCCCAAAGAAGTTGGGCCCAAGGAGGAACACACCCAGGCACATGATAATTACATTACCCAAGATTAAAGATAAGGAGAGAATCTTAAAACCTGCAAGAGAAAAGGAGAGGTTACCTACAAAGGTGTGCCCATAAGACTATCAGCTGATCTCTAAAAAGAAACCTTGCAGGCATGAATGGGCTGGAAAGAAGTATTCAAAGTCATGAAAGGCAAGGACTTACATCCGAGATTATCCAGCAAAGCTATCATTTAGAATGGAAGGGCAGAGAAAGTTCTTCCCAGATAAGGTCAAGTTAAAGGAATTCCTCATCACCCAGCCCTTACTATATGAATGTTAAAGGGACTTATCTAAGAAAAAGAAGATCAAAACTATGAATAGTAAAATGACAACAAACTCACACTTATTAACAACTGAATTGAAAAAACAAACTAAGCAAACACCTAGAACAGGAATAGAATCACAGAAATGGAGATCACAGGGAGGGTTATCAGTGGGGGAGTGGGTGAGGAGAGAGGGAGAAAAGATGCAGAGAATAAGTAGCATAAATGGTAGGTAGAAGGTAGAGAGGGGGAGGTTAAGAATAGTATAGGAAATGTAGAAGCCAAAGAACTTATATATATATGACCCTTGGACAGGAACTAAAAGGGGGAGGGAATGTGGGTAGGAGGGGTTGTGCAGGGCTGAGGGGAATAACGGGGGAGAAATGGGACAACTGTAATATCATAATCAATAAAATATATTTTAAAAATAAATATTTTATTCCAAAAAAGAAGATGCAGGATTCCCTCACTGGTCATGTGAGTTACAGTCCCTTCAGAAATCCAGATTATTTTCTAAATCTTCTGGGCAAAGTTTAATTAGCATTGATAGATGTTCTGGAAGAAGTAGGTGGGTGTGTTTAAGAGTGGGAGTATTTATTTAATTGCTCCTGACATCTAGTGTACAACCGATGAAAGTCTGGAAACATTTACAACTAATTTCGTATAGTTTGCCGTTGTAGCTAGTATTAGTAGATGGAACATTTCAAATCATATAGGGTGGTCCAGGGCTTTTGTGGTTGGAAGCTTTTTGATTACTGTTTCAATTTCATCAGGTGTTACTGGTCTGTTCAGTCTTTCTGCTGCTTCATTGAGTTTTGGAAGGTTATATGTTTCTAGAAATTTGTCCATTTCATCTAGGTTTTCACATTTCTTGGCATATAGTTCTTCATAGTAATTTCTTACAATCCTTTGTATTTCTGTGGTATCAGTTGTAGTGTCTCCTCTTTCATTTCTCATTGTGTTTATTTCGGTCCCCTTTCTCTTTTTCTTGATGAGACTGCTTAAAGGCTTGTCGATTTTGTTTATCTTTTCAAAGAACCAGCTTCTGGATACATTGATCCTTAGAATTGTGCTTTTAATCTCTATGTCATTTAATTCTGCTCTGATGTTGGTTGTTTCCTTCCTTGTACTTGCTCTGGGCTGTCTTTGTTGTTGTTCCTCTAGTTCTTGTAGGTGTAGGGTTAGGTTGTTTATTTGAGATGTTTCTGTTCTTTTTAGTGAGGCCTGTATTGCTATGAACTTCCCACTCAAGACTGCCTTCACTGTGTCCCATAGGTTTTGGATTGTTGTGAGTTCATTTTCATTTGTTTCCAGAAAGTTTTTGATTTCTTCCCTAATCTCATTCTTGACCCATTCATTGTTTAATAGCATGCTATTCAGTCTGTTTTTTTTTTTTTTTTGAGTATTTTGGGGGGGTTTTCTTGAGATTTGTTTCTAGTTTCAGTGCCTTGTGGTCAGAGAAAATGCTTGATATGATTTCAATTTTCTTGAACTTATTGAGGCTTGTTTTGTGTCCTATCATGTGGTCTATCTTTGAAAATGTTCCATGTGCATTTGAAAAGAATGTGTATTTTGCTTCTTTGGGATGAAAGTCTATCTATATATCAGCTAAGTCCATTTCATCTAGGGCGTTGTTCAATGCCACAATATCTTTGTTGATATTTTCTTTGGAAGATCTGTCCATCTTTGACAGTGGGATGTTGAAATCCCCTACTATAATTGTGTTGCTGTCAATATCTTTCTTGAAGTCCTCCAAGATTTTCTTTATGTATTTGGGTGCTCCTATGTTTGGTGCCTATATATTTACAATGTTTACACAGGAGAATTCTACAGAGTATTTAAGGGAGAGTTAACCCCCATCCTCTACAGATTATTTCAAAATATTCAAGAAGATGGAAGACTCCCAAACTCATTTTATGAAGTCAGCATCATCCTAATCCCAAAATCAGATAAAGACATAACAAAGAAAAAAAAAACTTCAGGCCAATATCACTGATGAACATAGATGCAAAAGTCTTCAACAAAATATTGGCAAACTGCATCCAGCAATACATTAAAAAGACCATACACCACGATCAAGTGGGATTCATCCCAGGGATGCAAGGATGTACAATATTCGCAAATCAATAAACATAATACAGCACATAGAGAAAAGCAAAGACAAAAACCACATGATCATATCAACAGATGCAGAAAGAGCGTTTGATAAGGTACAGCACCCATTTATGATAAAAACATTCAGCAAAGTAGAAATAGAGGGAGCATTCCTCAACATAATAAAGGCTATTTATGAGAGACCTATAGCCAACATCATACTCAATGGACAAAAACTTAGAGCTTTCCCACTAAGATCAGGAACAAGACAAGGAAGCCCTGTCTCACCACTCCTATTCAACATAGTATTGGAAGTCCTAGCCACAGCAATCAGACAAGAAAAAGAAATCCAAAGGCATTGGAAAGGAGGAAACGAAACTATCACTGTTTGCAGTTGACATGATAGTGTACATGGAAAATCCTATAGACTCCACCAAAAAACTACTTGACCTAATAAATGAATTTGGCAAAACAGCAGGATACAAAGTCAATACTCAGAAATCAAAGGCATTCTTTTCTATGAACTATGAAACATCAGAAAGAAAAATCAGGGGAAAAATCCCATTTGATATAGCAACAAGAAAAATAAAGTACCTGGGAATAAACCTTAACAAGGAGGTAAAAGACCTGTACTCAGAAAACTACACAACATTGAAGAAAGAAATTAAGGAAGACACAAACAAATGGAAGCATGTACCATGCTCATGGATTGTAAGAATTAACATCATCAAAATCACTATACTGCCCAAAGTGACTTATAGATTCAATACAATCCCCATTAAAGTACCAATGGCATATTTCACAGATAGAGAATAAACATTTCAGAAATTTATATGGAACCATAAATGACCCTGAATAGCTGTAGTACTTTTAAGAAAGAAGAACAAAGCAGGAGGGATCACAATACCTGATATCAAACTGTATTACAAGGCCACTGTAATCAAAACAGCCTGGTACTGGCATAAAAACAGGCATATAGACCAATGGAACAGAAAAGAGAACCCAGAATTAAACCCAAGTCTCTACGGTCAATTAATATTTGACAAAGGAAGCAGGAGCATAAAATGGAGCAAAAATAGCCTCTTCAACAAACGGTGTTGGGAGATCTGGACAAGTACATGCAAAAAATGAAACTCGATCACCAACTTACACCATACACAAAAGTAAAAGGTGGATAAAAGACTTAAATATAAGTCGTAACACCATAAAAGTCCTAAAGGGAAACATTGGCTGGGAAATCTCAGACATTCCATGCAGCAACATCCTCACAGACATGTCCCCTAAAGCAAGGGACATAAAGGAAAGAATGAACAAATGGGACATCATCAAAATAACAAGCTTCTGCATGGCCAAAGAAAACATCATTAAAATGAAAAGAGAACCAACAGTATGGGAGAACATATTTGCCAATGATACCTCAGACAAGGGTCTGATCTCCAAAATATATAATGATCTCACACAATTCCACTCCAGGAAGACAAACAACCCAATTAAAAATTGGACAAAGGAATTGAACAGACACTTCTCCAAAGAAGACATACAGAGGGCCCAGAGATATATGAAAAGATGCTCAGCATCACTAGCCATCAGAGAGATGCAAATTAAAACCACAATGAGGTACCCTCTCACACCAGTCAGAGTGTCCAACATAAACAAATCCACAAACAAATGTTGGAGAGGATGTGGAGAAAAGGGAACCCTAGTGCACTGTTGGTGGGAATGCAGACTGGTGCAGCCACTGTGGAAAACAGTATGGAATTTCCTCAGAAAACTAAAAATGGAACTGCCTTTTGACCCAGCAATTCCACTGCTGAGATTATACCATAAGAGCCCTGAAACACCAATCCAAAAGAACCTATGCACCCCAATGTTCATAGCAGCACAATTTACAATAGCCAAGTACTGGAAGCAACCTAAGTGTCCATCAGCAAATGAGTGGATCAAAAAACAATGGTACATTTACACAATGGAGTTTTATGCAGCAGAGAGAAAGAAGGAGCTTATACCCTTTGTGACAGCATGGATGGAACTGGAGAGCCTTATGCTAAGTGAAATAAGCCAGGCAGTGAGGGACAAATACCATATGATCTCACCTTTAACTGGAACATAATCAACAGAAGAAAAAAGCAAACAAAATATAATCAGAGACATTGAAGTTAATAACAATGTAACAATAGCCAGAGGGGCGGGGGGGGAATTGTGGGTAGAGGGGTTTTCAGGAACAACTATAAAGGACACATGGACAAAACCAATGGGGAGGGTGGAGATGCGAGAGGGAGGTGTGTTTGGCTGCGGTGGGGTGGAGGTTTGGGGAGGAAATGAAGACAACTGCAATTGAACAATAAAGTAATTTAAAAATTGGAAAAAAAATTATATAAGGTGTATGCAGTCCAAAACGCACAAGGCATTGGCATGACTACTGCTTCTCTTGTGTCCACATTGGCCACCTGGCTGCTCAGGCTCACACAGAACTGCCACCTCTGCCATCGTCCCTGCACTTCTCAGTACTTCAAATAAAGTTGTTGTCATTTTTTGAGGGAAACTTGACTAGCAGATCAAGTAGGAAGTGCAACAGAAAGTAGAAGAGTGGGTGGCAACAAGTAGCCAACAGTCACTCCCGAGCATGGTTCTGGTTGGTGAGAATCCTACAAGTTATTCCTATGCCCTCAGGAAAACCAGGGCCACTGCTTATGTGAGAATCAACAGTGAGACAACCAGCTTCAATTTCAGAGGGAGAACTATTGAATTCAATCAGTAAACTAAATAATAATGACAATAAAGATGACTTCCTTGTTCAGCTGTCTTTCCAGAGTACGTTGATGAGAGAAGGAACTGCAGTGCTGTTTTTCCAGACAAGGATGTTGATGGTTTTCATGTAATTAATGTGAGGAGAATGTATATGGGCTAGTATTCCATGTTACTACCACATGAAATGAAATTTCACCTACCAGTGAAATTTTACATTTCACTACCACATGGGATGAGTGAAAAACAATTAAGCAAACTGGCATTCCAACCCTGGGAAATAATGTGGTTGTAGCTGGAAGGTCAAAAAATGTTACATTGACACAACACACAGATGGGGGTGCGTGAACATCCTGGAGGTAATGCCACTATTTCAGTATCTCATCAATGCACTCTCAAAGAGCAACTGACAAAACATACAGTTCTTGCAGATAATGTGGTTTCTACGGCAGGCAATCCAAATCTGATCACAGCAGATAGGGTCAAGGTAGGAGTGGATTTGAAAGTCCCATCACTGCCAAGCCCAAGATGGTTGGAGATGTGGATTTTGAAGGAGTCCAGAAGAAAGCTGGTTACGTTAATCCAGTCCCTGGGCGTGCTGGTCTCATGCCAGCAGCAATGCTAATGAACAGTACCAGTATTGCTGTCAAAAAGGCTCTGAGGCTTGAAGAGTGGGAAGCACTGAAATCTAAGCAGCTTAGAATGGCAACTTATTAACTATTGGTGTCTTTTGTGTCACAAACAATACTCTAAGCCACTTCAAAGGGCAAAACAGGCCAATAAAATGCAATATTTTTTAGTTATTCTATTGACATGGTTTTAAATGATGCTTTGTTTTTATTGGAGACTTAAATGGGTGGGTGATTATGTACATAGTTTTGCAGTACCTCACCAGGGAGCATACCAGTATCATGCTGGGTCATGTGATCTAGCCATAAGAGAAGCTATTAACCTAGTGATTACTATGGGGGACATTGTCACATTGAGAATGGCTACCTAACTTTGTCAGACCACTTCAGTTACAATTTGGCTTTTCTAGGATTGCATTTCTCAAGTACTGTTCCATTTAAGAGTTAATACTTACTTTAGGTTCTAAACCTTTTGAGTATAGCTGGTCAAACCAAAGGAAAAACGTTGCTAGAGAAAATTAGGAAAAAGGTAAGAGGGAGAAATGATGGTAATTGAGTAGAAAAAAAATTAACCTAATTTTATACACATTGACTAACAACCAGAAGAAAAGCTACATGTTAATAGTGTCCTAAGCTGTCATTTTGCACCTTAATCAATGGAAAATGTCTAGGGTTGTTTCATGTGCTACTATCCCTTGTTTTACGTGTGTTACTATTCATGAGGTCTCCCCATTTTAGTTTTCTTGGATTGAAAAGTGTCTTTAAGTAAATAACTTGTGTGTATTGTCATAGTTTGTTTTTCCTATATCCTTAAACTTCATTGTTAAATTTTTGTATCGTTGGGGTTCTGTGTATAGTTTCTTTGGCCGATCTTGAAACCTATTTTTGAAAACCAAAACTTGGACTTGATAGTCACTGGGGCAGTTTGTATAAGTATGCAACATCCTTTTCCACCAAAGAATTGTCAGCAGCTGCCTGCTTTTCTCTGATGCAGGTGTTGGCTTTCCCCAATAAGTTTTTGAGAGCTTGAGTTAATACTGAACTTAATCAGACTTCCTGATTAAAGAATTTTTTGTTTGAACAACAAAAAAAAGACGTATATAATTACAGTTGACCCTTGCATAATGCAGGTGTTGGGGCTCCAACTCCCATTGAATTAAAAAATTGGCATATAGCCCTGACTGGTATAGTTCAGTGGGTTGGGCACAGTCTCGCAAACCAAAAGGTCACCAGTTCAAGTCCTGGTCAGGGCACATGCCTAGGTTGTGGGCCAGGTCCTGGTTGAATGTACACGAGAGGCAACCAATCGATGTTTCTCTTGCACATCGATGTTCCTCTCCCTTGCCCTCTCTCTCAAAATTCTTTAAAAAACCTTTTTTCTTTTAATAAACTTTTCTTTTTTATTGTATTTTTCCCACTACCATTTATCCCCCTTATACTCCCCTGCCCCCACAATTACCACACTGTTGTCTATGTCCCTGAGTCCTTTTTCCTTTTTGCTCAATTCCTCCACTCCCGAACCACCCCTACCCATAGCCATCAACCTGTTCTCTACCTCTGAGTCTGTCTGTATTTTGCTTGTTAGTTCAGTTTGTCCATTAGATTCCACATATGAGTGAAATCATATGGTATTTGTCTTTCTCTGACTGGCTTTTTCCACTCAGCATAATATTATCCAGGCCCATCCATGCTGTTGCAAAGGGTAAAATTTTCTTCTTGTTTATGGCTGAATAGTATTCCATTGTGTAAATGTCCCATAGTTGTTCTAGCCACTCATCTACTGATGGACACTTGGGCTGCTTCCATATCTTGGTGATTGTAAATAACACTGCAATGAACGTAAGTGTACTTATGTTCTTTTGAATTAGTGTTTTTAAAAAATTGGCGTATAACTTTGACTCCCCCAAAACTTAACTCCTAATGGCATTCCGTTGACTGGAAAACTGATAACACAATCAGTCAGTAAATATATATTTTGTATGTTATATGTATTGTATACTGTATTTATGCAATATAATAATCTAAAGAAAAAAGATTAATGAAATCATAAGGAAGAGAAGTACATTCACAGTATTCGTTGAAAACAATCCATGTATCAGTGGACCCATGCAGTTCAAACCCACATTGTTCAACAGTCAATTGTACATTTTATATCAAATTCCGAAATTCCATGCTTGATATTAAAGTTAACAAATTGGTATCCCAATTGTTTAGCATAACTCATCAAACCCTGCTGCCTTCAGGTTAGCAGAAAACCTATATAATCACTTCAGGTTGCCACCAAATCTATATTATCACTTTAACATAAAGACTGTTCCTCAAAACCATAGGGAGACCATCCATCTTAAGACTATTTGTTCTGAGTGGGGGAACCAAGATGGCGACGTAGGTAGACACACTGCGCCTCCTCGCACAACCAGAACTGACAGAGAATCGAACAGCAAGGGGGACCGACACCAAGGAAATAGAAAATAAACATTCATCCAGACTGGTAGGAGGGGCGGAGACGGGCACCGGGGTGGAGAGGACTTGCGTGGCTGTGGCGGGACTGAGACTGGCGGAGTGTGGGACAAATGGCGCAGGCAGTCCGAGCACTAGCAGACCCTGTGGTCCCACATTTGCACAGATAAACCCAGAGGGCCAGACTCAGAGTGGCGGAGAGCGGGGCAGGCAGAGTGGCGGGTAGCACCTTGCGGCACCACATTCGCCCACAGATAAACCGGACAAACGGCGGGCAGCAAAGCAGACCGCTGCGCAACCCAGGGCTCCAGCTCGGGGAAATAAAGCCTCAAACCTCTGATTGAAAGCGCCCCTGGGGGTTGGGGCGGCAGCAGGAGAGACTCCCAGCCTCACAGGAGAGGTTGTTGGAGAGACCCACAGGGGCCTAGAGTGTGCACAGGCCCACCCACTCGGGAACCAGCACCAGAGGGGCCCAGTTTGATTGTGGGTATCGGAGTGAAAGATTGAAATCCGGAGGAGAGTGAGGCGGGCGCCATTGCTCCCACTCGGCCCCTCCCCCACATACAGCGTCACAGCACAGCGACCAGCATTACCCCGCCCTGGGGAACACCTAAGGCTCCGCCCCTTAAAGTAACAGACGCGCCAAGACAAACAAACAAAAAAATGGCCCAAATGACAGAACACTTCAAAGCTCCTGAAAAAATACAACTAAGCAATGAAGAGATAGCCAACCTATCGGATGCACAGTTCAAAGCACTGGTTATCAATATGCTCACAGACTTGGTTGAATCTGTTCGAAAAACAGATGAAAAAATGAAGCCTATGCTAAGAGAAACAAAGGAAAATGTACAGGGAACCAATAGTGATGAGAAGGAAACTGGGACTCAAATCAATGGTATGGACCAGAAGGAAGAAACAAACATCCAACCAGAAAAGAATGAAGAAACAAGAACTTGGAAAAATGAGGAGAGGCTTAGGAACCTCCAGGACACCTTGAAACGTTCCAACATCCGAATTATACGGGTGCCAGAAGGAGAAGAGGAAGAACAAAAAATTGAAAACTTATTGGAACAAATAATGGAGAACTTCCCCGATCTGGCAAAGGAAATAGACTTCCAGGAAGTCCAGGAAGCTCAGAGAGTCCCAAAGAAGCTGGACCCAAAGAGGAACACACCAAGGCACATCATAATTACATTACCCAAGATTAAACGCAAGGACCTACATCCAAGATTACTGTATCCAGCAAAGCTATCATTTAGAATGGAAGGGAAGATAAAGTGCTTCTCAGATAAGGTCAAGTTAAAGAAGCTCATCATCACCAAGCCCTTATTATATGAAATGTTAAAGGGAGTTACCTAAGAAAAAGAAGATCAAAAATAGGAACAGTAAAAATGACAGCAAACTCACAGTTATTAACGACCACACCTAAAACAAAAACGAGAGCAAACTAGGCAAACAACTAGAACATGAGGGTGGTCAATAAGGGAGTGGGAGGGGGAGAGGGGGGTAAAGGTACAGAGAATAAGTAGCATAGATGATAGGTGGAAAATAGACAGGGGGAGGGTAAAAATAGTGTAGGAAATGTAGAAGCCAAAGAACTTATAAGTATGACCCATGGACATGAACTATGGGGGGGGAATGTGGGAGGAAGGGGGGTGGGCAGGATGGAGTGGAGTGGGGGGGGAAATGGGACAACTGTAATAGCATAATCAATAAATATATTAAAAAAAAAGACTTTGTTCTTTGGAGTAGCAGTAGCTTGTGTGTAGTCTACCTATAATGTGTCACAATCTTGTTCTTTGAAATTCTTTGAGTTTCTGTAATAAATATGTTTTATATCAGAACCTGCGTTTTGCTTTTTATCTTTAAATTACCTTAAACTCTGTCAAATGTTGAATAAAAATGGTTTGTCAGAATTTACTCTTTTACTATGTAGGGTCTATTGTCTTTATACATTGTAATACATTTTTTCACCTAAGAATCAATTGTATAGTTAGTTGTTACCAGTGCTTTTTGTTGAAAGTTTATTTGATGGGTCCTGAGCTGAATTCAGTTCTATATATACATGTATACTCCAGGTCTTTAATGAGGCTATAGGATAGCTTCTCCCAAAATTTGCCTCAAAGAATATTGGTTCCATTTTTTTTAAGATTGTATGCTAAGAAGTTTAGGGGAGGCTTAGTCTTAATGAAATCTAACAAGTCTCTTTTCCATAGGACCTTTCAGAGCCTTACATTTGCTAATATGCATTGAAATTTTTAAAGAGAGGGATATTGTAGCGTGTTCCCTAAATTTACTTATAGAAACTTTTAGTAGTAGAGTATGATTCAGGAATAGTGAGCCTTCAGAACACACCTTGGGAAATGTGATAGGAATATTAAAAATATGAGCAACCATGTTTCATATGAATTAAAAAATGTATTTGGTATTCTTGAGCCACGATGATTGTTTGGAAGGAAAAGAAATGGAGAAGAGTATGAAGTGAATGAACACTGCTGCACTTTGAGCTCCAGAGGTCAGGTTTTAGCTGTCATCAGCATCTCCTGTGTTTGTGTGTCCTTGGGTGTGTGTTTTGAGGTATCTGGGAGGTGGTGGTTGTCTCTTCTACAGACCTAGAGTCTTCATCTATGAAATGAAGGACTGGATCAAGTGGGTAACACCTGGAGTCATCTCTACATCTGAGGTTTTTTACTCTAGATGAGCCTGCCTTTAATAAAACCATGTACAGAAGCCAGAATTTTAGGTACTACTTGGGCACTTGCTTGCTTTGCAAAAAAAAAAAAAAAAAATCTTCACTGCAGAGAAATCACCTTTTCAAGCTGAGTTTTACCAGTTTTCCCCTCAAATTCATTTAGATGTAACTCACATATAACTAAGTTTTCAGAAGGGTAGCATGTATAAGAAATTCCACCTCTGTCTATAGGCATTTTACTTCCTGATTCTCAGGAGGCTTTTGCCATTGTGTGATTGATGTGATTAGTGCTATTAATGAAAACATTGGTCCTTCCTGATGGACACTTCTCCAAAGAGGACATACAATTCCACTTTTGCATATATATCTGAAGAAACCCAAAACACCAATTTGAAAAGTTATATGCACCCCTATGTTCATTGCAGCATTATTTACAATAGCCAAGATATGGAAGCACCCAAGTACCCACCAATAGACAAGTGGATAAAAAGGTAGTGGTACATATAGACAATGTAATATTCCTTGGTCTTAAAAAAGAATGAAATCTGACCATTTGCAACAACATGGATGGCCCTAGAGGGTATTATGCTAAGTGAAATAAGTCAGTCAGAAAAAGAAAAATACCACCCTGGATGGTGTGGCTCATTG
Source organism: Desmodus rotundus (assembly GCF_022682495.2). Lineage (NCBI taxonomy): Eukaryota > Metazoa > Chordata > Mammalia > Chiroptera > Phyllostomidae > Desmodus > Desmodus rotundus. Next base: position 72,438,842 of record NC_071400.1, read on the forward strand.
GATCAAGCACCAGCCTGTGAACCAAAGGGTCGCCAGTTCGATTCCCAGTAGTCTAGGGCACATGCCTGGCTTGCAGACCAGGTCCCCAGTAGGGGGCACATGAGAGGCAACCACACTTTGGTGTTTTCTCTTCCTCTTTCCCTCCCTTCCCCTATCTCTAAAAATAAATAAATAAAATCTTTAAAACAAAAGAAAAATAAAAATACCATATGATTTCACTTATATGTAGAATCTAATGAACAAAGTAAATGAGCAAACAAAACAAAATGAGCAAGCAAAAGAGACAGACTGGTAGATATAGAGAACAAACTGATGGTTGCCAGATAGGAGGAGGTTTGGGGGACAGGGTGAAAAAGGTGAAGGGATTAAGAAGTGCTAATTGGTAATTACAAAATAGTCACTGGGATGTAAAGTATAGCATAGGAATATAGTCAGTCATATTGTAATAAGTATATATGGTCCCAGGTGAGTGCTAGAATTATTGAGGGAATCACTTTGTAAATTATATAATTGTCTTAACTACTATGCTGAAACTAACATAAAATAATATTAAATGTAAAAAATAGTCTGTCCTTTAAAACTCAAGCATCATAATGTACTTATTTCGCTTAAAACATGTACTCGTTAATTTTTAAAAACATATGCTTATGCCTAATGAAAGTACATTGTGAGATGTATTTTTTGTTCCTTCCCATTTCTTACTATTTAAAATTCTGGTAAATGTGTATAACATTAAATTTGTCATTTGTACCATTTTAAGTGTATGATAAAGTAGCTTTAATTATATTCACAATGTTGTACCACCAGCTATGTCTAAGATGTAACCTTTTTGGTGAGTGAGGTTTTGTTGTGACTGAAGTTGGTTGTATTTTACAGCATTTCACACCAGGACACCTTTGTGCTAAATTACAATGGTATCATTACTCAAAGCAGATATTGTAGGAAGGGAGAGAAACTCATGGTAAGGAATGGTTAAATGATTTCTTAAGAACCTAGTATTTCAGATCTGGATTACTAAATCTTTTGGATAGATGTTAAATTTTGATCTGATTGGTCAGAGTTTAAATCATCAGGTACCTATTAAATAGCTGCCTTTGTTAGTCACAGGTATTCTACACCTATAGTATCCATTTATGAAGATTTTTAAAAATTTATTTCCTTTTAGAGAGGGGAAGGGAGGGAGAAAGAGAGGGAGAGAAAACATAGATGGGTTGCCTCTCGCAACCCCAACTGGGAACTCGGTCTGCAACCCAGGCATGTGCCCTGACTGGGAGTCGAACTGGTGACCTTTAGGTTCGCAGGCCGGCATTCAATCCACTGAGCCACACCAGCCAGGGCTATAGTATCGTTTTAAGGTAATGAGATTTCATACAAAGGAAGCATGGAGGTGTGTCTAATATTTATTAGCAGACCCTCTCCCTCTGGACTTTGATCTTTCTGGTGATCTCAAGTTACTACTATTGGTTTTGCTCTTGCTCATAATGTCTATTTGATAATGGGGCTAGAATCTGGTAGCTTCCTTCAGGAAAAAACCTTTCCTCCACTCTGGAAATGCTGTGTCTTATTAATATTCTCCCCCTCACTCCTGATTGTTAATCTTCAGTCTTTGGTTAAATGAAGAGACTTGTCCCCACGAAAAGAGATTTGGGACCAGTCTAATTCCCCTACCTGAGGAAAGCACTAGAGAGTTGGATCTAATAGTGATGAATTTAGAACTAGAACATACACGTTCCAATCTTCAGTCAGAGAAGATGATTGTCCTGTGGTGGTAGATGAAACAGAAGGATGTTTTTCTTTTCTCCTAAAGTCAGAATTTAGAGCATGGCAGAATGGAAGTATTTATCTACTTTTAACAACCTCTATTAAAAATGAGGAAACAAGCTTTTTTTTTTGATGAAATCAAAAAACTATGGTACATTTACACGATGGAATACTATGCAGCAGAGATAAAGAATGAGCTCCTACCCTTTGCAACAGCATGGATGGAACTGGACAGCATTATGCTAAGTGAAGTAAGCCAGGCGGTGACAGACAAATACCGTATGATCTCATATATAAGTGGAACCTAATCAACAAAACAAACAAGCAAGCACAATATAACCAGAGACATTGAAATTAAGAACAAACTGACAGTAACCAGAGGGGAGGTGGGTGGAGATAATGGGGGGGAAAGTTTTCAGGAACATCTGTAATGGACCCATGGACAAAACCAAAGGTGGGTAGGATCGAGGGTGAGAGGTGGGGATGACTGGGGTGGGGGGTGTGGTGGTGGGGAAATGGAGATAACTGTACTTGAACAACAATAAAAGAAACTCTTAGAGATGCAATTTAGAAATCTGGAATGATGTTACAAAAAATGGTTAATTATGTTAAAGACTCATTTACTCAAGAAAAATAAAATTTTAAAAATGAGGAAACAGGCACAGATTGACTGTGACTCAAAAATGTATAACTCATCAGTTGCAAAGCCAGAACTGGATGCCCATATTATCTTAACTTTTGGTCTAGTGTCAGATACAAGAGAGTGTGACTCTGTTTGCCTCTACTAATTTATTTGCCTGCAGTATACTTGGTAAAATTGTCACCGCATGTATTTATAGGATTACTCCAGAATAAATATTTTAGATGTTTTTAGTGTCACTTAATAGTGTAATCATTCAGCAGAAAGAAAACTTACAGCGTTTACTTCAATGTACAGTGTTAACTTCACTTTTGTAATTTTTAAAGTTTTTTTTAAACTAAACTTTGAGATTCTTTCTACAATATACACTATTTTTCTCATATAAGTGCTTACTATATACTACTTAGGACGAAAACCCAAGTAACACAGACCATAAATAAAACACATAAGGCAAATGAAGTCTGCAAATTTTCCTGGTAAATAAAACAGGTGAGATTTTGCTTTTATATAGGGGATAAAGATTGGGTAACTTCAACAGGGAACCTTGGGTGTTTGTCTGATACTAGTGTGAGGCAGGGATAACGTAATGATTAAGAAAGTCATGGGCTCTAGATCTGGAATTTTTGGATTTGAATTCTGATTAAACCAGTTACTAGCTCTGGAGCTATATATCTCAGTTTCCTAATCTATAAAATGGCAATAAAGATACTGGCTATCTTCTAGAGTAGCTATGAGAATTAGTTAATAATACCAAAAAATCTTAGGAAAATGACTGGCACATAGTGAATGCTCATTCGTATAATACCAGTAATTTTGTTGTTGTTGATGTTGTTCCTGTTGGAAGACTGCGGTAAATGTGACATGTGAATGGGTAATCCTTTTATGCTTCTTTGATAAGTGCAATCAATACCTTTGACCTGTGGAAACATTTGGCTACTTGGATGTAGATACAAGTATTTTAATAAGACTTAAACCAGTATTAATTAATTTTATGTTGAGAAAGTATTTCTCAGTCCAAATGGTTCCACTAAGTCAGGTTAATTCCTTGATCAATTTTTTGTACCATAGTTAAAACATTTGCATTTTTACTGTTTCCAAATTTATTTTCCTGAAAGTATTTTTATTGGGATTAATTGTTTCTGTGTAAATCCTAAAACTGGGCTCTTTTAAATATCAAATTTTATTGGTTATAGCTCTACCATTGTAAATTTTCTTTTGTAGTGGAATTGTACCACTTTATTTTGTCTTTAGTACTGTACTAACCAATATAGTTTTTGAAAGGAAGCGTTATTATGCCTTCCTGATTATTATGCTTCATTTCACATGTATTCTTGTTTCCCTGGCATTCCTCTCCACCAACTTCTCCCCCACCCCTTCATATCACTGTTAATACTGCTTTCTTTAAAACATCTTGATAACTCTAGAATCAAAGAGCATAAGCAGAGATAAAGTATAGCTCATTAAGTGACTAGGAGTGAAGGTGTCCCTGTAGTAACGTGTCTGATAAGGAGAGTAACATGGCTGAGGATTGGAGTAAACCAAGATGTTCTGTATGAGGAGGAAGAGAAGGAATAAGGCTAAAATGGTTTTAAAATGCTCTAAAGCAGAGCTTTTCAACTAGTGTGCCACAAGAGTTTTTAAAACATGCAGTACCTGACTATTTAGTCAGGGGCACTGACCTCTTTTCCCCTTAGATTGTCATTTCCAACACAACAATAGCCTTCCAGTGGGAGTGAATCAAAATCACACCTATTTTTTCAGATTGGCAAAAAATATATTTTTGGTGCGCTGCAGAATTTTAATAATTAGTTTATGTGTGCCATGAGATGAAAAAAGTTGAAAATTGCTGCTCTGAAGGAACTGAGTTCTGAACAGGACAGAAGGCCATAATGTTTTAGTTAGTAAACTATACTAGTTTACTTTTCTTTAGTAAAGAAAACTCACTGAAAAACCAAAAAGAATTAATATGATGGTTTTCAAATGTGCATTGTTTCAGATCAGTTCTACTCTAGACAATGATACAAGTACAGAATTTCGCTTTTTAAAGAACACGTATTAAAACTATTCTCTTGCTTAGCAGTGACTTGCTGACTTAGGGTAAGAATCGCTAAGATTTTAGATAAAGGAAAGAATAAAACAGTTACTCTAATAGCTTTAGCATTGTGCACTGTGGTTGATAGTTTATTTAATGTTTTATTAAGATTGGAAAACAATAAGCATTGTATATTTGAAACAAGTCCTAATCTAACCCAGTAAACATCTGTTACCATTCCTGCTTGTCTCTGTTTTGTGAAAAGCAACGTTATGGCAAAGCTGAGAATGTCTCAAGCAGTGATTGAAATAGTAGCTTTGCTAATTCCACTGATCACCACAACCATCTTTATTTTTTGATCACTCATACATTTTATGTATTAGAGTTAAGGTTTAAGTTCAGTGATGTCTTTCAAAAAGAATTATTAGTTTTGATCAATCGTGTATTACCTTTAGTACATTTTTAGCTTAATGTGATTTCCTTAGTTGGTATTGAGATCCATTTTATCTGTTCAAGAAATGAAAGCAGCAGCTGTATAGTGCTTTGGATTGTTTGTATTACAGATCAACTAATTATTTGTGCTAAATCAGAAGTATAAATGAAGCTCAAAACTCTGTTCTTTTATATGGAAGTAAAAACTACAATCTCATTAAGAACAGTAACTCTGCATTTGTGTACTGTGGAAATACCAGAATTTTTTCACAAATGGAATGGTAATGTCTTTTTTGATGTGTTCCCTAGAAAGGATTGTGGTCCATCATTTTTTCAACTGATAAACTCTGTTGTTCAGCACTTGAAGTGTTATTTACTAATTTACAGCCAAAGTAAAAGTACAACTGAGCAGTGGCACTCACTTCTCCTCCTCTCTTACAGCTCTGTGAAAGTTGTTTGAGGAAACCCTAATTGCCTACAGCCCTACATGAATTGTATACCAGATGTACTGTTTTAAAAGTCTTGGTTCTTAGTATGCATTTTACACCTTTTATTTCAGTATTAGCCTTTTGTTTGGTGCACTTAATGTTAAGTGGTATAAATGTCTTTTTAGACAACATAATTGGATTCTTATTTTTTCCCAATGAAAAAAACAAGGTCAGCATCAACTTTACAGATTCTTCTCAGGCTATTCCTTGAGTGAGGTCAGAGTTGGGTCAAGGTCAAAAACATTTCTTCATTTAGATAGTATTCAAATGCTGGTGTTTCAGTCCTTCTGTTTGTCATTGCTTCTCACAAAAGTACTTTTCTGTAAGCTTTTCACTTGTTTTACTCTTCAACTATGAAGTATTTGCTCCTATGATGATATGGAAAGAAATAAGGAGTGAGCACATGACCTCAGCCATTGTGTTCTAGATGAGTGCCATAAAGTGAATTTGAGCTTTCTTTGCTTTTGGGTAACAACATTTGTCGTCATCAGCAAATCTGCCGAACCTTGAGTCCTGTGGATTCTGGTCTCCGCCCTGATTTGGTCTGCAAATGCCCATCTTCTCTTGAGGAGGTAACTGGCCTACAGAGTCCTTTATGAACTCCTCTCCTAGAGCAGATGCCACTAAGAACGTTCCTTCTGGAGTTTCTCTGTAGGCTGCTTGTGTTGTCTGTGATTACTAGTAGCCAACACAGAAGAAGAGAGGGTCACTGGCCAGTACCACATGAGGAGAGGGGATCTGGAATGGGAAGAAAGTCAATGCCAAAGGCCAACTTCCTTGAATCCCTCACTTTAGCCCAGGACCAGCTCTGGCCTGAAAAGGATTAGAAAAAATTTCTTCCACTTACTAAGTTCACTTTAGTAATGATTGTTCTTCAGCAGCTAGCTCCTGGCTGCTTTCATTGTGTTCTGGCCTGATTATTATATCCCTAAAGAAGGGTGCCAACCGGGTCCAACATAACCAAGAATTATTAGTTGTTTTCTTCACAAAAACGTATCTGAATTCATTTTGTTGTGCAGGGGAAGGGAAGTATCTGTTGGGTTGTGAGATGGTGATGGCTCACCTACTTTGTACCAAGTGGGATAAAAGTGGTAAACAGGAAAAATAGTCCACAGTCAGTCACAATTTTTATGAGAATTAAATCCATTTCTATTAAGATCTATTCTTCACATTTTGTTAGGTTTTTCTTTAGGAAATATTGTGGAGATTTTTACTTATTTGATTTGGAAATTATAAGATTTCTGCACTCTGTGACATACCTTCAGAAACAATGAATCTTTGTAAGAATTGCCAAAGCACTAGGAATGGAAAACATTAAAGATATTCATGGTGTTAATTTTGTCCAAATATGTAAATGCAGTTTGTGTGGCAAGTAGGAAATTTTAGCTATTAAGTACTTATTTTTATTTTTACATGAATATCGATTTTAAGTAAGTCACGTATTTTAAAAAGTTACTATTAAAGTCTAATAACTAAGAAATGGACAGTACATGTGGACTGAACATAGCAACTTACTTCCAAAGACTACAGTATGAAAGTAAATACCTTTACATTGAGGAAACCTGATAAACACTATACCACAGTCAACATCAGCACTGATAAGTCATGTTGACAGTATATATCTTTGATATGATGTGATGAAAATGGTCCTTTACCTCTGTGGTATTCCTACCCCAAAACACATAATTCCAACCTAACCATGGGAAAAACATCAGACAAATTCCATTCAAGAAAATTCTGTAAATCACCTGAACAGTAATCTTCAAAACTGTCAAGGTCATTGCCCTGAGTGGTGTGGCTCAAAGGGTTGGTTGGGCATTGTCCCACAAACCAAATGGTTGAGGGTTCAATTCCCAGTTAGGGCACATGCCTAGGTTGCGGGCCAGGTCCCTGGTTGGGGAGTGTGCAAAAGGCAACTGATTGATGTTTTTCATTTACATCAATATTTCTTTCCCTCTCTTTCCTCCTTCCCTTCCCCTCTCTCTAAAAATAAATAAATAAAATCTTTTAAAAACCCTGTGAATGTCATCAAAAACAAGGTAAGTCTGAGAAACTGTCACAGCCAAGAAGAACATTAAGGAAAACTGACTAAATGTCATGTGGTATCCTGGAACAGAAAAAGGACATTTAGGTTAAAAGCTAAGGAAATGTGAATAAAGAATGGATTTTAGTTAATGCTGATATATCAGTATTTGTTCATTAATTGTAACAAATGTACCATTCTAATGCAAGATGTTAATGATAGGGGAACTGGGTACAAGATATATGGGAACTCTATGTTTTATCTTGGTAATTTTTCTGAAAATCCAAAACTTGTAAAAAATAAAGTTTTGAGGTTTTTTTAGAATTTATTTATTTCTTTTTAGAGAGGGGGGAAGAGAAGGAGAAAAACATCAATGTGCAAGAGATATACTAGTTGGTTGCCTCTCACATGCCCCCAACTGGGGACCCAGCCGCAACCCAGGCATGTGCCCTGACTGGGAATTGAACCAGTGATCCTTCAGTTCACAGGCTGGCATTCAATCCACTGAGCCGCACCACCCAGGGCTAAAAATAAAGTTTTTCTTAAAGACCAGTATCATAAGAGGTATCCTGGCTTTCTATTTAGAATTCTCTTTTGATGATGAGGTTAATAAAATATTTAAGAAAACCTATAGGAGCATAGATAGTGGTGTTTCTTGAGATCTATACTCTGATAATCCTGGTAATGCAATATCATTTCATTGACAAGTACAATTCCTTATTTTAAGTAAAATCAACATGCTGAATTTACCTGTAACAGAATTGAAGAGGTAAGAAACCCAGTAATTTAGCATAATGAAACCTCCACTCTGAACATGTTATGTGATTGAGATCAACATCTAAATGAAGATTGGACAACCTACTTCTGTGTAGCAAAAAAAAATCCTTATAGACAATATGTAAATGAATGCATGTGGTTGTGTTCTAATAAAGCTATATTTACTGAAATAGGTGGCAGTCTGGATTTGCCCTGTGCCCTGTAGTTTGCTGAACCCTGATCTAAGTGATCTTCTTGTCCAGTTCTATTAGGTATGCCATAACTTCTCCTTTAAGGATTCATAAAGGAATGCAGTCTGAGCAAGATAGAGTACTATTGCTTTCAAGGAGAGTAGAAATGGCAGCAACATAGAGATAGATGTATGTGGGTTACTCTGCCTTTGGTAGCTCCAAGGTGTGTGTGTGTGTGTGTGTGTGTGTGTGTGTGTGTGTGTGAGAGAGAGAGAGAGAGAGAGAGAGAGAGAGAAAGAGAGAGAGAAGAGGAGCGGAGTGGAATCTGAATCTGAATTCAAGGCAATTCATTAACCATATTCTTTTTATGTTTAGTCTGATTATGGTCTTTTTTCTTTTTGTTGGTTTGTTCTGAACTGATTTTTACTATAACAAAGTATTCAAAATCCTTCAGGGAAACCCTTTACCACATTTATTTCAGTCCAAATTTCTAACCATGGCTTAAAGTAATATTTCCTAAAGTGTGTGACAGGTATTTTGATAGGCTGTATAATTTTAGGTGGTACTCCAACAAATCATTATGTAAAAAGTAATGAACAGAAAGAATTCCCTATAGTCTTCTTTCAGTCTTTTTGATTAATCTAATAACTTTGAAAAAGTCAAAGCTTGGTTTTAGAGTTCCGGCCAAGATGGAGGTGTAGGAAGAAACGCTTCGCTTCCTCACACAACCAAAAGAAGGATAAGAACCAATTTAAAAACAATAAATAACCAGAAGTGCCAGAAAATTAAACTGCATGGAACTTCGACAACCAAGGAGTTAAAAAAGCATTCATCCAGACTGGTAGGAGGGGCAGAGATGGGCAGCCCAGTGGAGAGGATGCACGGCAAGGCGGTGGACCACACAGATGAGGTGGGGCTGGCTGAATGGGAAACTAAAGACTCAAAACCTCTAGCTGTAAAATACTGTGGGGGTTTTGACAATGGGAGAAACTCCCAGTCTCACAGGAGAGTTCATTGGAAAGTGGGGCTAAAGTGGAGGGAGCAAGAGGTAATGTTCCCTCTCTGACCCTTCCCCCACAGACAGCACCACAATGCAGCAAAGAGTGTTGCCACACCCTGGCAAATGCCTAAGGCTCTGCCCCCTTAAAACAGAAGAAACATGTGCACTGAGACAGAGAAGTATGGCCCAAATGAAAGAATAGATCAAAACTCCAGAAAAAGAGCTAAGTGACAAGGAAACAGACGATCTGTATGATGCAGAGTTCAAAACACTAGTAATCAGGATGCTCACAAAATGAAGGAAGAAGTGAAGGCTACCCAAAGTGAAATAAAGCAAAATATATAGGGAACCAACAGTGAAGGGAAGGAAACTGGTACTCAAATCAATGATTTAGAACAACAGGAAGAAATAAACATCCAACCAGAACAGAATGAAGAAACAAGAATTCAAAAAAAAAAAATGAGGAGAGGCTTAGAAACCTATGGGACAACTTTAAGTGTTCCGACATATGAATCAAAGGGGTGCCAGAAGGAGAAGAGGAAGAGCAAGAAATTAAAAACTTATTTGAACAAATCACAAAGCAAAATTTTCCCAATCTGGCAAAGAAAATAGACTTCCAGGAAGCTCAGAGAGTCCCAAAGAAGTTGGACCCAAAGAAGAACACACCAAGGCACATCATAATTAAGTTATACAAGATTAAAGATAAAGAGAGAATCTTAAAAGCAGCAAGAGAAAGGAGACAGTTACCTACAAAAGAGTGCTCATAAGACTATCAGCTGATTTCTCAAACCTTGCAGGCAAGAAGGGGCTGGAAAGAAGTATTAAAAGTGATGAGAGGCAAGGACTTACATCCAAGATTATTCTGTCCAGCAAAGTTATCATTTAGAATGGAAGGGTAGATAAAGTGCTTCCCAGATAAGATAAAGTTTAAAGGAGTCCATCACTACCAATCCCTTATTATATGAAATGTTAAAGGGACTTATCTAAGAAATAGAAGATCAAAACTATGAACAGTAAAATGACAACAAACTCAGAACTATCAACAAGTGAACCTAAAAAAACAAAAACGAAAAGTAAGCAAACAACCAGAACAGGAACAGAATCACAGAAATGGAGATCACATGGAGGGTTATCAGTGGGGAGGGGGAGGCAAAGAATTGGAGGGGAGGAAGGTACAGGGAACAAGAAGCATAATTGGTAGGCATAAAATATACAGGGCAAGGAGGTTAAGAATGGTATAGGAAAACAGAGAAGCCAAAGAACTTACATGTACAATCCATGGACCTGAAGTAAGGAGAGAAGGAGGAATACTGGAGGATGGGGGTGGTGCAGGGCAGAGGTAGGATAAAGGGGAGGAAAAAAATTTGGAAAACTGTAATAGCATTATCAATACACTATACAAAAAAAGCTTGGTTTTAATATAACATTAACAACTAACACAACCTCTTTTTTCCTCCAAGTCAGAGTAGTCTTTAAGCTCATGGCATTGGAAGGAAGGCAACAGTACATACCTAGAATTTTATAGTGCTTTTGTTTTAGTTCTACTTATTTTTAAAGTCACCATCTATTTATGACAAGTGTACTGTGATACTGTTTTCTGTTAGTGGAAGTGGTATAATAAATAAATGTATTTAAGTAAAGAGGGCTGATTTAAGGGCAATTTCCTAAAGAAAGAGATTCTGATTTGAGAGAGATTTGATGCAAGAGAGACTCTCTTTCTCCATTGCTGGCTTGAAGATGGAAGGGGCTTCCTGACACGGAATTCAGGTGGGCTCTGGGAGCTATGAGCCTACCTAACCACTAGGAAGGTAGTGGACCTTTAGTCCTGCAATCACAGGGAACTGAAGTCTGCCAAAAACCTGAATGAGCTTGGAAGTGGATTCTTCCCCGGAGCCTCGAGATAAGAGCCCAGCCCTGCTGACACCTTGATTTCATCCTGTGAAACCCTAGGCAGAGAATTTGGCTGAGCCTTTGGATTCCTGACCTACAGAAACTGATATCACATGTGGGTATTGTTTTAAGCTGCTAAATGTGTGATAATTTGTTATGCAACAATAAATAATATAGCCAATTGCTTTATTCTTATTTTTCTTCAATTAGAGAACATGCTTCTTCCCCTAATACCACTTCCCCTAAAACAAAAAAGACTCAGTTCAGTAGTAGTCTGATTGTAGGTTTGTAGGGGAATCCGTGTATGCTGACAGGGAGAGCTCTTTTCTCTGGGTGTAGCATGGCTGGTTTGACAGAATTAGGCATTGCATAAGAATTTCTCAGAACCACCATGCCTGGAGAAGTTAGTTCAACTTCTCTCTTTCCTATATGTGACAATTTTGTTTGGAGAAAATCACCCAGCAAACAATACAAGAAGCAAAATCAGGACATTTCAATTTAGAGGAAGGGAATGAGACAGGAAAACAGAGAGTATTGCCTACAGATTAAGAAAAACTAATACTTTTTGGACGTGCTCAGGATGACAAGAAGAAAGAAAAGAACCATTAAAAATTAAAGCAAGGTGAGAGGAAGGCCACAACAGTGACAGGTGTACCTGTTGAACGTTACTAGGCTGGCTTCACACTCTGGTCTGTCAACCCAGTTCTCTGGGCGTTATTCTGTAGCTTTCATAAAATTTCCTCTGTGAATCTTCAGTCAGTCAGATGCACGTTGAGTGTTGTTAATGTGTCTAATTGCACCTATTGACCAAGTCATTACCTTCTAAATTCATTTTTCCTTATTCTTGGTGATAATGGTTGGCACAAGATACAGCATGGAGAGTGGAAACCTCATAGACCTTACAGACAGGCAGATTTTACGTTAGAATTCCAGCTCAGCAATGTATTAACTGTGTGGGCCACTGGGTGAGATTTTAAAGTTAATACCTTTGTTTGTAAAATGGGAATAACAGTGTCTTTCTTCTGGAGCTATTGAGAAAATAGCATGAGACCTTTTGCAAAACACCTAGTAGAATGTTTGGCAAACAGTAGATATGAAGTAAATAGTAGCACTGCTACTCTTGTGATCATCAGGGCAAGTCCAGGATGAAAGAAACTCTTTCAGAAGCACTCATATGGTATTTGTCTTTCACTGCCTGGCTTACTTCGCTTAGCATAATGCTCTCCAGTTCCACCTGTGGAACCTAATCAACAAAACAAACAAGCAGGCAAAATACAACCAGAGACATTGAAATAAGGAACAAACTGACAGTAACCAGAGGGGAGGGGAGAGAGAGATAACAGGGGAAAGAAAGGGAAGGGTAGTCAAGGAGCAAGTATAAAGGACCCATGGACAAAGACAAAGGAGGGAAGGATTGAGGGTGGGAGGTGGGGGTGGGTGGGTTGGGGGAAAGTGGTGGTGGGAAAATGGAGACAACTGTACTTGAACAACTATAAATATATATATAAATACATATATTTACATATATATAAATGTTTAAAAAGAAACCCTCAAAGAAATGGATGGGTGACAATTGTGGGGAAAATATAATACACTGAAAATAATGGTCTCCACAGTGGTAGCTCCAGAGCTGTGGCTAGAGAGAGGTATGTGCTTTTAGGTCAGCTATAGAGAGGGAAGGAATCTTTGCTCAGAGAATACCTTCCTAATGAGGCCCACCCTAACTACCCTGTTTAATACTAAAACGCGTCCCAAATCCACCTTAGTAGTTTCACATCCTTAAAATTATTTTTTTCTATAGACTTATCCCCTTTTAATACACTTTATAATTTACTTACTGATTGTTTGTTGTTTGTATATTTTTACTGCTCCTGGCATGCAATAGTAATATATTTGAATTTAAATCTCTTATTTTGTATTTTGCTTATCCTGCCTGTTCTGTTTAATTTTCCATTTTCTCTCTTTATTACGTAATTACTTTTGACCACTCCATTTCCTCCCCCACTTAGTTTAGAATTTAGACACTGTGTCTCAATTTTTTTAATGGTTACCCTTAAAACAACAACATATGTTATGCACTTAAAAGTGTAATACTAAGTCTCACTACCCTTATCTCAGGCAATGCAAGAATCTTAGGGCATTTCAACTTTATCCCTTCTTTATTTATATGTTAATATTTGTCATGTGTTTTAATTCTCTTTATATTTGTAAACCCAGAGGATTTTATTATTGTTATTTTACATGGTCAGTATTTATATAGATTTACCTACATATTTATATCTTACTTTGCTCTCCATTCTTTGCTGTCTCTCAGACCTATCTGGGCTATTTTTTTCCTGCTTGTAGTATCCCTTAAAAATTCATTTAGTGTGAATCTCCTTTGACGCACTCTCTCAGCTTGTGTTTGTCTTTAGTTTGCTTTTATTATTGAAGTCCCTGGGTATAGAATTGTTTGAATGGTACTTTATTTCATCTCATTGAATACATCATTATTCCATTGTCTTCTGGTTTCTATTGTCAGCTGTCAAACTGTCTCTTCTTTGAAGATAATCTGTCCTTTTTTTTTTACCTCTGGTAATTTGAAGATTTTTCTTTTTGTCTTTGCTTTTCTATGATCTATTTAGGTATAATTTCTTTTTATTTATCCTGCTGTGATTCATTAGAAATCTTGAATTTGTGGACAGACATGTCTGATGAAAATTCTGTGAAAGCATTCAATGAAAACTTCACAGCCATTTCCTCAAATATTGTTTCTAGTTCATCCTCTCTCTTCTCTACTTCTGGGACCCCAGTTAACATACATCAGATCTTTTCATCATTTCACCTAAGCCTCTTATCTTGTCTTCTATGTTTTATTTTTGTTTTTCTCCAAGCTATATTCTGGATAATTTCTTCTGACCTGTATTCCTCTTTACATATTCAGTTCTCAGTCACTCTGAAATCCACCCATTGAGTTTTGAATTTTGACTACTGTATTTTTTTGTTTCAGTATATCATGCCTTGACCTTTTTCTGTTGTCTCTTACTCACATTCTTCCTCATACTAAAATGACTGTCTTTTGAAGATAGGATTTGCCTGCTAGATTTGTGGGGGAGAGCTTATAGCCAGGACAGCACCTAATTCAATTGTAAGAGTTGAGATTCCATGGACGACCAGATGCGAGGGAGCCAGGCTCCAAGTCCTTGGCAAGGCTAGGTTTGCTTTTGGTTCACCTCCACTCTAACCACATAACCTTTCAGAAGAAACCAGAACAAAGTGGGGATTGGTTTTTTTAGGTAGATTGCAAAACTTCTCTTAACTCACCTATTTCCTATGAGACCTTTCCATCCTATTAGGCAGCTGTTTCCCAGGGGTGGAGAATTGCCCTATAGGCAAAAGTAGCTGTGTATGGCTGAGCTTCCTACTCTGGCTCCCCTTGTGCTCCTAATCTTTAGCTGGCAAAATTTTACTTTATAAGATATTTATACTATTTCAAGAGGATGAGGTGTGTGTGTGTCCAGGTTTTATTTTGTTTCTTAGTAGAAAGGTTGGTCCAGGGTACCTATTTCACTATTATTGGAAACAGAACTCTCCCTGGTTCTTTCCTGTTTCTTAGTTTTTACAGTGAAATAGTACCCTAATAGTATGGGAGACAGTTTATATTTTTTAGGGGAGAAGTAGTAAAGAGGTACTTGTCCAAAACAGATCACCCTCTGAAGAAGTCTCCTCTTGTGCGTCTGTGCCAGGCTCAGCCCTTTGTGCCTTCTGTTTTCTCCTCCCAACCCTTTGAAGTAACTGTTATCTCCATTTCATAGTTTAAATAAAGTGGGCCCAGAGAGATCGAATAACTGGCCAAATGCTGTCATAATTAGTAATGGGCAGATCCAGGACTCAGCCCCAAGTCTTTTGAACTCCCAAGCCTGTGCTCTGTTTGTACTGTGATGGCTTTGATTTCAAAGAGGAAAAGTCAAAATCTGTCAAGGGTTAAAGTGCCTTCTCCTAAAGGGACTTTTTCATATGTAAGGAATATTTACAGCTGGGGGTGTTGGTACTTCAGGTTGCTTGGCCATGCCAAAAGGAAGTTCTAAGTTCAATATGAAATATTAATGTGCAAATATTTTTGGTTAGTAGAATAATATTTTTCCTTTAAAAATTTTAGTGGTCACTCACTGGAGCTGCCTAAAAAATTCATGTGTTAAAAACATCTTGTTCTCATATATGATCTCAACCCATCGTTTTCTATGCATGCTAGATGTTCCTCATGCTTCATTCTTTCATTCTTTTTCCTACTGGATGCTAAAAAGTAAAGGATTTGGGGTGAAATTGGAGACAACTGTACTTGAACAACAATAAAAAAGTAAAGGATTTGGTTAAAGGGCATTTTTTATTTTTTATGATTTGATGAATAGTTACTGGCTAAAATGTTTCTAATTTTATCTCATCCTATGTCTGTTTACTGATTTAAGCTTGTGCTTAAAATTGTTAGTCTTCAATCCAGCATTAATTAGGAACTGTGAAGTTTCTTTGTCTTCTGAGCCTTGAGTTTATTTACTTGTAATTTGACCAAAAATGTGATCATATGTATAAAGTAGTTTATTTCCATGTAGTTATATCTTGTGGTGGTAAATTATTATAATGATTGAAGCTTATATTCAATCTTGCCAGATTATACAAACTGAAATTTGTTTTAATAAACTGTTTAAACATTCAAATAAAGATTGAATTAATTTTGAGACAATCATTGTTACATCTGATTTTATGAACTCTTAGATTGAAAAGCTTTCTGAATTTTAGCAGCTATGTTTGGTTCTCTGCCATTGCAAAATACTATTTTTGTAAAATGCCTCAAGTTTACAAGGCCTGCTTTAAATCATTAAAACCAAGTATTTCAGAACAGATGTTAGTACATGTTAAAAGTAGAAAAGTCTGCTATTTTTTAAAAAAGTTAAAAAGTCTGCTTTTTGACTTTTAATTATGGTAGCATTAGAAAGATTTTTAATTGGTAATCGAAATCTCATAAAACAAGAATTTATTTTTGGAGAAGTATTCAAAAAATTAATTATCATGTTATGACTTTTACCACTTTTGTCTACCTTTCAGTAATTGACACTGACAAATTAAATTTTTTGGTTGGGGTGGGGAAAAGTAGTGGCAGGAAAATGGAGACAACTGTACTTGAACAACAATAAAAAAATGATTACAAAATTAAAATTCTTTATTTTTTTATTTTTTTAATTTTTATTGTTGTTCAAGTACAGTTGTCTGCATTTTCTCTCGACCCCTCCACCCCACCCCAGCCACCCCCCCCTCCCTCTCCTTCTCCACCCTCCCCCTTGATTTTGTCCATGTGTCCTTTATAGTAGTTCCTGTAATCCCCTCTCCTCACTGTCCCCTCCCCCCTCCGCTCTGGGTATTGTTAGATTGTTCTTAAATTCAATATCTCTGGTTATACTTTGTTTGCTTTTTCTTTTGTTGATTATGTTCCAATTAAAGGTGAGATCATATGGTATTTTTCCCTCACCGCCTGGCTTATTTCACTTAGCATGAGGATCTCCATTTGCATCCAGGCTGTAGCAAAGGGTATAAAGCTCCTTCTTTCTCTCAGCTGCGTAGAATCCCATTGTGTAAATGTACCATTGTTTTTTGATCCACTCATTTGCTGATGGGCACTTAGGTTGCTTCCAGTACTTGGCTACTGTAAATTGTGCTGCTGTGAACATTGATATGCACAGGTTCTTTTGGATTGGTGTTTCAGGGTTCTTAGGGTATCATCCCAGCAGTGGAATTGCTGGGTCAAAGGGCAGTTCCATTTTTAGTTTTCTGAGGAAATTCCATACTGTTTTCCACAGTGGCTGCACCAGTCTGCATTCCCACCAACAGTGCACTAGGGTTCCCTTTTCTCCACATCATCTCCAACAATTGTTTGTTGATTTCTTTATGTTGGCCACTCTGACTGGTGTGAGATGATACCTCATTGTGATTTTAATTTGCATCTCTCTGATGGCTAGTGATGCTGAGCATCTTTTCATATGTCTCTGGGCCCTCTGTATGTCTTCCTTGGAGAAGTGTCTGTTCAAGTCCTTTGCCCATTTTTTAATTGGGTTGTTTGTCTTCCTGGAGTGGAGTCTTGTGAGTTCTTTATATATTTTGGAGATCAGACCCTTGTCTGAGGTATCATTGGCAAATATGTTTTCCCATACTGTTGGTTCTCTTTTTATTTTAATGCTCTTTTCTTTTTTTTATCTTAAAAAATTATCTATGTGTTTATTTATATGCTTTAAATATAACATGTAACAATAAGTCAAACAGAAAAACAGATGAGAAACTAGCTATTTTCTCGTAAACTATTTGTTAAAGAGATTGCAAAGTGTAAAACAATACCTCTATTCTCATTAGTTTATTTGGAGAAAGTAAAGTCATTTTTATAAAAAAAAATGTATGGTAGTAAGCAATGAGTTTACTATTCTTATTTTAAATGAATGTATACATACATTTTTTAATTTCTCAATTTTAAGTTATAATGTGGTAAATATGAATACCTATAATTAACATAATCAAAAGCTCTTTAAAGTTCTCAATAATTTTTAAGGACATAAAAGGTCCTCAGATCAAAAAGTTTGGGAGCCTCTGCTATACAGTATTTCGTTGTAAGCAGGGATTTAATTTTAACAGTAACTTCTGGGAATATTCTTGAGATAGTATATATTTAGCTTAATTTCCTCTTATGGCCTTTCTGCTTGTGGTTTCTTCTCTCCAACCCTTCTTGCACTGGGCCAATCAGATTATTCTTCAGTCTCATACAGTGGGTATTACATCAGGTGCACTTTATTCCTCCTGGCAGGAATATCCCAGAAGGCTTTACCAAGAATGTGGGGCTGTGCTGTGGCTTTAAGGATTTGGCCAGAAGGAGGTCAGAGGAGGACAGAGCAAACTAGAGCAATGTAAGCAATAGACTTTTTCTTGGATTATGGATATGGTTTCCTGGGTTTCTCAGTTTAACAGCATCTTCTAACACCAAATGTAAAACAATCTCCCTGTGTCTCTGTAACACATAACCCTGTTTTTTTCTTGGTTTTTACTTCTTTCTTCCCTGCTGCCTTTCCCAGAATGTGAGCTCCAAGATTGTAGAGACTCTGTCTTGTTCATTGACTGGAACTGTGTCTGCTGAATGGTTCTTCAGCTTCAAAACCACACAGGTTCCCGAGTCATCTCACTGCATAGCCTTAACTTACTCCATTCCATTGGTGGAATAAATTCGGAAGGTTTCTATATATTTTTATTGGTACTCAGCTTGTATTCCTCTACATGAAAAAAGTAAATATCTCAAAACAACAGCAAAAAAGAAAAAGAAAATCTGTGCGTCTTTTAGATGAGTAGGTGAGAAGTTAGGGGCCTGGTCTCCTCTGGGGACAGAAAATGAAGTGGTAGGAACTGGGAATTGACCTGCGGGAAGGAAGAAGGGAAACGGCAGAAACGACTGAGGGTCGGTCTCTTTGTAACCTGACTGGATGCCATTTTTGGCTGATAAAGACCAAGTTGCCGTTCCCAATTATCTACACTCAAGCTATATCAGAATAAAATAGTCCTCAAAATGAAAAATTATTTCAAAGTAACTAAAGGCCAAATATAACTTCTCATTCACAGGAATAAACATATATTTAATACCATATTAGGCCAAAATACTCTTTGAGACTGGAAAGCATGAGTCAATGATCTTGTAAATAAAAAATTTTGGCACAAACGTGTGATCTGCTTGCCAATTTTACACATCCAGAATTCGTAATTAAGTCCATGACTTCTTTTCTTCACGTGAATCTAGTTCCTCTTTCAAGCTCAAAGCAAATCTTGTTTTAAAAACAGGTCAGTGCTTTCACTTTGCATTGATGTCCAGATAACTGGTTATTTCAGACATAACTTTTACGTAACCAATAATAAAACATGCGATACTAATTTTTTTTTAGCTTGGCTCTTTGAAAATTTAATTTAATTTTTTTGATGTATTTATTGATTATGCTATTACAGTTGTCCCATTTCCGCCCCTTCACTCAACTCCATCCTGCCCACCCCCTCCCTTCCACATTCCCCCCCTATAGTTCGTGTCCATGGGTCATACTTATAAGTTCTTTGGCTTCTACATTTCCTACACTATTCTTACCCTCCCCCTGTCTATTTTCCTCCTATCATTTATGCTATTTATTCTCTGTACCTTTCCCCCCTCTCTCCCCCTCCCAATCCCCTATTGATAACCCTCCATGTGAGCTCCATTTCTGTGGTTCTGTTTCTGTTCTAGTTGTTTGCTTAGTTTGCTTTTGTTTTGGTTTTAGGTGTGGTTGTTAATAACTGTGAGTTTGCTGTCATTTTTACTGTTCATATTTTTTATCTTCTTTTTCTTAGATAAGTCCCTTTAACATTTCATATATTAAGGGCTTGGTGATGATGAACTCCTTCAACTTGACCTTATCTGAGAAGCACTTTATCTGCCCGAGAAGCACTTTATCTGCCCTTCCATTCTAAATGATAGCTTTGTTGGATACAGTAATCTTGGATGTAGGCCCTTGCCTTTCATGACTTGGAATACTTCTTGCCAGTCCCTTCTTGCCTGTAAGGTCTCTTTTGAGAAATCAGCTGAAATTCTTATGTAAACCCCTTTGTAGTAACTGTTGCCTTTTCTCTTGCTGCTTCTAAGTTTCTCTCCTGTTTCATCTTGGGTAATGTAATTATGATGTGCCTTGGTGTGTTCCTCCTTGGGTCCAGCTTCTTTGGGACTCTCTGAGCTTCCTGGACTTCCTGGAAGTCTATTTCCTTTGCCAGAGTAGGGAAGTTCTCCTTCATTATTTGTTCAAATAAGTTTTCCATTTTTTGTTCTTCCTCTTCTCCTTCTGGCACCCCTATAATTCGGATGTTGGAACATTTCAAGATGTCCTGGAGGTTCCTAAGCCTCTCCTCATTTTTCTGAATTCTTGTTTCTTCATTCTTTTCTGGTTGGATGTTTCTTTCTTCCTTCTGGTCCACACCATTGATTTGAGTCCCAGTTTCCTTCTCATCACTATTGGTTCCCTGTACATTTTCCTTTGTTTCTCTTGGCATAGGCTTCATTTTTTCATCTAGTTTTCGAATAAACTCAACCAATTCTGTGAGCGTCTTAATAACCAGTGTTTTGAACTGTGCATCTGATAGGTTGGCCATCTCTTCGTCGCTTAGTTGTATTTTTTCTGGAGCTTTGAAGTGTTCTCTCATTTGGGCCATTTTTTGTTTGTTTGTTTGTCTTGGCGCATCTGTTACTTTAAGGGGCGGAGCCTTAGCTGTTCACCGGGACTGGGTAACGCTGGTCGCCTGGCTGTGACGCTGTATGTGGGGGCGGGACTGAGAGGGAGCAATGGCGCCCGCTCCACTCTCTACCGGATTTCAGGCACTGCCTCAGCTACCCACAATCAAATTGGGCCCCTCTGGTGCTGGTTCCCAAGTAGGTGGGCTTGTGCTCGCTCTAGGCCCCTGTGGGTCTCTCCAACAACCTCTCCTGTGAGGCTGGGAGTCTCTCGTGCTGCCGCCCCATCCCCCATGGGCGTTTTCAATCAGAGGTTTGAGGCTTTACTTCCCCCACGCTGGAATGCTCGGTTACTCGGTCCGTTTCGCTCCCCGCTGTTCATCCCGGTTTATCTGTGCGCGAATGTGGGGCCACCGATCTGCCTGCCCCGCTCTCTGCCACTCTGAGTCCGGCCCTCTCAGTTTATCTGTGCGCGAATGTGGGGCCGCAGGGTCTGCTAGTGGTCAGACTGCCTGCCCCGTTCGTCCCACACTCCGCCAGTCTCGGTCCCGCCATGGCAACACAAGTACTCTCCGGCCTGGTGCCAATCTCCGCCCCTCCTACCGGTCTGGATGTGTGTTTCTTTTTTATCTACTTGGTGTCAGACTTCCTTGCCACTCGATTTTCTGTCAGTTCTGGTTGTGCGAGGAGGCGCAGTGTGTCTACCTACACCGCCATCTTGGTTCTCCTTAATGCTCTTTTCTTTAGCCATGCAGAAGCTTTTTATTTTGATGAGGTCCCATTTGTTTATTCTTTCCTTTATGTCCCTTGCTTTAGGGGATGTATCTGTGAGGATGTTGCTGCATGGAATGTCTGAGATTTTCCTGCCAATGTTTTCCTCTAGAACTTTTATGGTGTTACGCCTTATATTTAAGTCTTTTATCCATCTTGAGTTTATTTTTGTATATGGCGTAAGTTGGTGATCCAGTTTCATATTTTTGCACATATCTGTCCAGATCTCCCAACACCATTTGTTGAAGAGGCTATTTTTGCTCAATTTAATGCTCCTTCCTCCTTTGTCAAATATTAATTGACCGTAAAGACTTGGGTTTATTTCTGGGCTCTCTGTTCTGTTCCATTGGTCTATGTGCCTGTTTTTATGCCAGTACCAGACTGTTTTGATTACAGTGGCCTTGTAATTAGGTTGATATCAGGTATTGTGATCCCTCCTGCTTTGTTCTTCTTTCTCAAAATTGCTGCAGCCATTCGGGGTCATTTATGGTTCCATGTAAATTTCTGAAATCTTTGTTCTATATCTGTGAAATATGTCATTGGTACTTTAATAGGGATTGCATTGAATCTATAGATTGCTTTGGGTAGTATGGCCATTTTGATGATGTTAATTCTTCCAATCCATGAGCATGGTACATGGTTCCATTTGTTTGTGTCTTCCTTAATTTCTTTCTTCAATGTTGTGTAGTTTTCTGAGTACAGGTCTTTTACCTCCTTGGTTAGGTTTATTCTTAGGTACTTTATTTTTCTTGTTGCTATATCAAATGGGACTTTTTTCCTAATTTCTGTTTCTGCTGTTTCATTGTTGGTATACAGGAATGCCTTTGATTTCTGAGTATTGACTTTGTATCCTGCTGTTTTGCCAAATTCATTTATTAGGTCTAGTAGTTTTTTGGTGGAGTCTATAGGATTTTCCATGTACACTATGATGTCATCTGCAAACAGTGACAGTGTCATTTCCTCCTTTCCAATTTAGATGCCTTTAATTTCTTTTTCTTGTCTGATTGCTGTGAGTAGGACTTCCAATACTATGTTGAATAGGAGTGGTGAGAGAGGGCATCCTTGTCTTGTTCCTGATCTTAGTGGGAAAGCTCTAAGTTTTTGTCCATTGAGTATGATGTTGGCTGTGGGTTTCTCATATATGGCCATTATTATGTTGAGGAATGCTCCCTCTATTCCCACTTTGCTGAGTGTTTTTATCAGAAATGGGTGCTGTACCTTATCAAATGCTTATTCCGCATCTATTGATATGATCATGTGATTTTTGTCTTTGCTTTTGTTTATGTGATCTATTATGTTTATTGATTTGCAAATATTGTACCATCCTTGCATCCCTGGGATGAATCCGACTTGGTCATGGTGTATGATCTTTTTAATGTATTGCTGGATGTGGTCTGCCAATTTTTTGTTGAGGATTTTAGCATCTACGTTCATCACCGATATTGGCCTAACGTGTTTTTTCTCTGTTATGTCTTTATCTGGTTCTGGTGTTAGGTTGATGTTTGCTTCATAAAATGAGTTTGGGAGGCTTCCCTCTTTTTGGATTTTTTGGAGTAGTTTGAGAAGGATATGGATTGGCTGTTCCTTAAATCTTTCGTGAAGTTCTCCTGTGAAACTGTCTGGTCCAGGGACTTTGTGTGTTGGAAACTTTTGATTAGTGTTTCAATTTTATCAGGTGTTATTGGTCTGTTCAGTCTTTCTGTTTCTTCTTCATTGAGTTTTGGAAGGTTATATTTTTCTAGAAATTTGTCCATTTCATCTAGGTTTTCACATTTCTTGTCATATAGTTCTTCGTAGTAATTTCTTACAATCCTTTGTATTTCAGTGGTATCAGTTGTAGTCTCTCCTCTTTCATTTTTGATTGTGTTTATTTCGGTCCTCTTTCTCTTTTTATTGATGAGACTGCTTAAGGGCTTGTTCATTTTGTTTATCTTTCCAAAGAACCAGCTCCTGGATTCATTGATCCTTACAATTGTGCTTTTAGTCTCTATGTCATTTAATTCTGCTCTGATCTTGGTTATTTCCTTCCTTGTACTTGCTCTGGGCTGTCTGTGTTGTTGTTCCTCTAGTTCTTGTAGGTGTAGGGTTAGGTTGTTTATTTGAGATGTTTCTATTCTTTTTAGTGAGGCCTGTATCGCTATGAACTTCCCTCTCAGGACTTCCTTCGCTGTGTCCCATAGGTTTTGGATTCTTGTGAGTTCCTTTTCGTTTGTTTCCAGAAAGTTTTTGATTTCTTCCCTAATCTCATTCTTCACCTATTCATTGTTTAATACAATACTATTCAGTCTCCATGTTTTTGAGTGTTTTGGAGTTTTTTCCTTGAGATTTGTTTCTAGTTTCAGTGCCTTGTGGTCAGAGAAAATGCTTGATATGATTTCAATTTTCTTGAACTTATTGAGGCTTGTTTTGTGTCCTATCATGTGGTCTATCTTTGAAAATGTTCCATGTGCATTTGAAAAGAATGTGTATTTTGCTTCTTTGGGATGAAAGTCTATCTATATATCAGCTAAGTCCATTTCATCTAGGGCGTTGTTCAATGCCACAATATCTTTGTTGATATTTTGTTTGGAAGACCTGTCCATCTTTGACAGTGGGGTGTTAAAATCCCCTACTATAATTGTGCTGCTGTCAATATCTTTCTTGAAGTCCTCCAAGATTTTTCTTTATGAATTTTGGTGCTCCTATGTTGGGAGCATATATATTTACAATGTTTATGTCTTCTTGCTGGATTCTTCCTTTGAGTATTATGAAGTGACCTTCTGGGTCTCTCTTTATGGCCCTTTTCTTGAAGTCTATTTTGTCTGACATGAGTATTGCTACCCCTGCTTTTTTTTCCTGTCCATTTGCTTGGAAGATTTGTTTCCAGCCCTTCACTTTCAGTCTGTGTATGTCTTTTGTCCTGAGGTGGGTCTCCTGTAGGCAGAATATGTGTGTGTCATTCTTTGTTATCCATTCAACTATTCCATGTCTTTTGATTGGAGCCTTTAATCCATTTACATTTCAGGTTATTATTGATAGGTACTTATTCATTGCCAATTTTTTGTACCTTTGTTCTTCTCTCTCTCTCTCTTTTCCTTCCTTTCCTTCCAGCAGTCCCTTTAGCATCTCTTTCAGAGCTGGTTTGGTGGAGGTGTGTTCTTTTAGACTACTTTTGTCTGGGAAACTCCTTATTTGACCTTCTGTCTTGATTGAGAGCCGTGCTGGGTGAAGTAGCCTTTGTTGCAGGCCTCTGGTTCTCATTACTTGGAATATTTTTTGCCATTCTCCTCTGGCTTGGAGCGTTTCCATTGAGAAGTCAGTTGCTAATTTTATTGGGGCTCCCTTGTATGTTACTTCCTGTTTCTCCCTTGCTGCCTTTAAGATTCTTTCTTTGTCTTGGAATTTTGCGATTTTAATTATGATGTGTCTTGCAGTGGGCCTCTTTGGGTTCCTCTTGGTTGGGACTCTGTGATTCCTGCATTTGTATGACTTTTTCTCTCCTCAGATTAGGGAAATTTTCCATCATTACTTTTTCAAACAGGTTTTCTATCCCTTGCTCTTTCTCTTTTCCTTCTGGTATTCCTATTATACGGATATTGTTACGTTTCATGTTGTCCTGCATTTCCCTTATTGCCTCTTCATTCTTTCTGAGCCTCTTTTCCTTTTCTTGCTCTTTCTGGGTGTTTTTTTCTACTTTGTCCTCCAGTTCACTGATCTGATCCTCTGCTTCATCGAGCCTGCTTTTGATTCCTTCTACTGTGTTCTTCAGTTCAGAAATTGTATTCTTCATTTCCTCTTGGCCCTTGTTGATAGTTTCTATTTCCTTTTTCATGTTGATATAGTTTGCAGTGAGTTCATTGTAGTTTCCCTGTAGTTTCTGGTAATTCTCTGTGAGCTCAGTGAGCTTCCTTATAACGAATTCTTTGAACTCAGTATCTGATAGTTAACTTGCCTCTTTTTTATTTAGCATTGTTTCTGAGACTTCCCCCTTTCCTTTCATTTGGACATTGTTTCTTTGTCTTCCCATTTTTTGTGAGACTCTTCCTGTTAGCCTCTGCTTCTTAAGTTGCTCTGTTCTGATCCCCTGGGTTTTTGTTGTAAACTTCTGTGATAGAATACCTGTGAGATTCAGTGGTACAGTCTTCTCGATCTCCCGATCTTACTAATTTTGGACTGTGGTTTATGTTCGCTATATGTATGTCTTTTGGTTTTGGTTCTTTTGGGGTCTTTCTTTGGTGGGTCTTTCCCACCAACTGGTTATCTGAGGGTCAGTCTGTCCCCACCTCTTGTTTTCTGTTGTGCAGGTGTCGGAAGATTGTGTTGGAGCTGGTTCTTCCATGTGTACAAGGTTTTGAGGCTTTTCTCTTGCCTTTGTTCAGTTGTTTGTTCTTAGTAATATCTTCACTATTTAGTTGTATTTTCAGATAGTTCCTGAGTTGAGTTAGTGTGGCTTCCACTCCCTCCTTCACCTTCTTCTATTCTTATCTGTTGGTGTTTTCTTTGTTGGTGGTTTTCCTCTTCCAGGAGGTATCCTGGTGTTCCCAGCTTCTATCTACTCTTTTTTATGGTAGGCCTTCTCCGGGTTAGGGGTGTGCACGTGGAGCCTTCCTTGATTCACACTCTCTTTGGTGCCTGTGGTCTCATTTCCCTCCAAGATGAGGCGCAAACACTCCCCAGTGGATGCGCACAGTCTCTGGTGGGTGCACACACTCCCAGGTCAATGCACACACTCCCCGGATGGGCGGGTGGTTGGGTGAAGAGGAGACTGGAGCTGTTGCTGCAGGGGAATTCCCCATAGTTCCCCGAGGGTTTTTTTCTTTTTGGGAAAATCCTGCTCAATTCAGTGGCTCCCTCCATAGAAGGAAGGGCCTGTCCTCTCACACAGCCCACCTCTCCAGCTAGACCTGGGACTGTCTGGGTTAGGGCCCCACACGGCCCAACTCTCAACTCTCCCAAGCCAGCACCCACAGACTCTGTGGGTTTACCACTTCGTCCTTATTCCCCTCCCTGCGTCTTTAAGCAACCAGGTCTCTCTCAGTGCTGCTCAAGCCTTGTTTGGCAGGGGAGGGAGCCTTTAGGTCGGCTCTCAGAGTTCTGTGGCAAGCCCGGCAGGCACGGGCCTGGGGCTGAAGTCGCCCTGGTCCCAGGGACCTTTGTGTCCTGAAGCAGTCCCCTTCCCATCTGTTTTTTTCAGTGTCCTCTATACATTTTGGTCTCCTATCTTTATAAACGCTGGGCTGCTTTTGGCTGTTCACTTTGTTTCTCAGTAGATTGGGTAGGTGTTTTACCCAGGTGCAGAGGGAAGTTGACTCTGCTCCCACCTATGTCGCCGCCATCTTTGAATCATGTAGAGTGATTTCCACGTTACTGAGGAGGAGGAGGCAGTGGGAGCGTGGCATGGCAGGGCCACGGCAGGGCTGGGTGGGTGCAAGTAAGAGTGTTACGAAAGGGAATTAACCCCATCACCAGCTCGGACACTGACTCCAGCGGCAGCCGCAAAAAAAAATTAAAATTTTTATTTCTGTTAGATACGTGAAAATCTCCCCCAAGAGATTAAAGAGATATACAAAGATAAATACCATGTCTGGGCATCCAAAAATATACTTTGGTTTCTCTTCAGATCATATAAATCTTTCACCTTTTACTAAATGTGGATTTATCTGTCCATTGTACATCCAGAAAACATTTACTGAGGCTTCACTAGTATAATGTCAGACATAGTTCCTCATATTAGGCATAGAGGATGAATAGAGAAAATACCTGCCTTAAAAAAATTAGTAAACCAATAGTCCTTTATTAAAAGCCGACCTTCAGTTATGCATAACCTTTTTTATGTAGATTACTATTCCCCCTAACTTTCTTCACTTTCTGTAATATGTAAGACAAAATAATGAGATCGTTATTTAAACACCATTTACCAACCAATGTGCCATGACTGAAATATGCTAAATAGACTGTGATATCTTAGCTCTTCTTTCAGACTCAGGAAGGCCGTAAAGGTTGTTGGTGAGTGTGTGGGTGTGTGTGTACATGCATGTGTGCGTGCATGCATGTGGAACAACAGAAAGGCACCCCTATTCTAGTATACTTTGACTAGTTTGGTATTCTTCAAATCCGAAAAGGTTGAGAAACATCAATTGTTTGAGACCCTAAAATTCTGAGCTAGGGATTATGGAAAACTATTTATGGGCCGAATGAGTTTAATGGCTACTATGTTTAATTAGATATATCAGACAAAAGAACTGTAGCTTGCGCCCTAATTTTGAATAGAATGAACTCCTAATGCTAGCCGGAATAAGAGAGGTTGAAAATGCACAGGCTTCCATTTTTAGAACTCATTTTTCCCTGCCCCTCCCCTATAACCACAACTAAATGCCCTGGAGATTATTCAACTGACAGTGATAAAAGGGCTCTGAAAATTGGAAAGAAGGCTAGGAACCTCAGCATTTGAGGAATTGTGGTGAGTTCACTGGGTTTCTTTCCCTTCCATTTACTCCTGGCCTTAGGTGCCAGAGAGACCTACTACCTAGAACCACCAAAGGGCCTACAAAACAAAAAACAAAACAAACAAACAAAAAAATGCCTGCTTTCTCTTGCCAAAGGACCAGGAAAGGGGAAGCCCAACAGAGATCTAGTTGGGCTCCACACCTGGGGCCTGGTGTGCAGTCTGGACTGCCCACAATCCCAACAGGAGCAGAAAAGCCCCTGGTCATCCCAGCCCCAGCTCCACAACTGGGGCAATAGCAGATAGTCTGATCTGCCAGCAGCAGTAAAGCCCTGACCATTTCAGCTTCCATACCACAGTCCAGGACCCAGTTGTCTGGTCTGCCAACAGCAGCAACAAGAGCAAAAGTCAGGCTGTACCAGCCTCTGCTCCACAACCAACCCTGGTAGGTGGTCGAATCTATAAGCAGTGGTGGTGATGGCATGTGTGGGAGCAGCAGCACTGTGTCTCCATGTGCTCTGCCCCATGGCAGAAGGAGACCCAGGCCCAGTAGCTTCTGATCCCCTCTCCCTCCCAATTGCCCAGGTATAGCAAGTGACCCTAGGAAGTACCTTTTGACCTTGTAGATGGCATCAGCAGGGATTGACTGGGAGTCCCCAGCTGCACCAGAAGAATGAAACAGATTAAACTATCACTGGAACTAAAGCTCACTAAAGTAGTCTAAAACTTATATATAACCTAAACCAGGCAATTACCTGCTAAAATAGAAGATCCTATGATCAGGCTTCTCCTAATAATAACCAAGATATCCAGGATACAATTGAAAATCACTCATCGTGCCAAGCACCAGGAAAACGACAATTTGAATGAGAAGATATTTAGCTGAGGCCAATACCGTGCTGAATCAGATATTGGAATTGATCTCACGAGGATTTTAATTCAGCTGTCATAAAATTGTTCCAACAATCAGTTACAAATTTTCTTGAAACAAATGAAAAGATAGAACATCTCAACAAAGTAAAGCCAAGAGCATTTCCTAACGAATTGGAATTGGAATGTGAAAGAAAGGGATCTAGAATGGTGGCAAAATTACTGGCTAATCAACTGAAAGAAATATGGAGTTGACAAACTGAGATAGGAAGAGGGGAAATCAGGAGTTCACTTTCAGACATGTTGAGGAATATGAGGCCCTTTCTCTTCTTGTTTTCCATGCTCTATTGTGTGTCCTCACATGAGCACTAAAAGGTTGATCCATCCTTGGGAAACTGGTTAAAAGTGAGCATTACTAACTTGCATACATTCTGTTACATATAGGGACTTTGGTTTTTTTCCTAATGTGAAAAATTCCCCATGTTTGAATACCCAATTTTACTATCTTGCCTAAACAGTTATACCCACTTATTTTATACTGTTGTTTTTTGGTTTTTCCCCTAAAGCAATTATTTTCCAGATCATCTACTTTACTTCTTTAGACCTAGAAACTGATTACTGCAGTTATGATTCAAACCTATTTTCTGCTGCCCTGCACTGAGCTGAGTAATTGGGTGTAAATATTTATTTCCTTTGTATGCTTTGCCTTTTTGTTAACTGGATTTTGTTGTTGTTGTTGTTGTTAAAAGACCAGAGGTTGCATTATTGCCTGCTGAATATGCTTATATTAACAATTGTAAAAAAGCAAATTACTTTTGGGAGTATTAATGAATAGACACTTAAATTGCATAGTTCAATCTTTTCTATCCTTCACTAAGCAAACAATTGAATCACACACCACCACCCCCCATCTCTGTAAAAATTTAAACAACAATTTGTGTGCCATGTCTGGGGGGAGAATATTTGTTTCAGAAAAAAAAATGTTTGAAATCTGAATGATTCATAGCCATTACAACCTCATACTTTCTATTTGTATTGTTTGTTATTATAAGTATTAAACTTCAGATCATCATGTTCAAAGTGTTTTTCAGGGAACACTACATATTAGTAGGTGCTACATGGGTGATGGGGGTGGAGTGTGGTGAAGGAGAGAGATGCTCATTTCCGAAATGCAAGACTTGGCTGCTAATGTGCAATGTGAATATTGGGGGGGGGGGGTATTTTATATGTTGTTTCTCAAATTTACTTGATAGGGAAACTTTTTCTCTTTAATGACTGCACAAGGTATCAATTTGGGAAATCTCTATTTAAAGTGTTAGCTAATTACATTTTTGTTTCTGTGCTGCTGTATAAATTTTGCATAATCCTAATGCAACTAAAATTAATAATAGAGAAAGGAGTATTGCTGGCTTTGAAATTTCTTTCATTAACTTGTTTAATTTAAACCAGATCATTTAATTTTATTTAATTCAGAAGTAGGTCTAACTTGCTAGGGAGATCCATAAAACATGGTTCTGAATGGGAAGAGATTAACACTACTCTATAGAAGTATTACTGAAAAAAATCTGTTAATGAACATAGGAAGTTCTGATCTCAAATATTAATTTCCTCTGCTCCTCTTAGATGCAGAGTTGTAATTAATGGCAGGCAACAATGCTGTTATAGGATACTGTGGCATTTGGAAAACAATCTATGTTATTGACATTAACAGAGCACATTCATATTATAAATATGATTTACAATGTAATTTCATTCTGCCAGACGTCATAATTATTAGTTTCAATTTCTAAAGACTAGATTATGCACAACAGAATTTGAAAATTGTTATAATGTTAGTACTAGTTATAAATAATTAAGTTCATGAAAACTACTAGAAAAGGTCAGGAGTGAGTTTCTAAAAAATTGATTCTCTACTGAATGTTGTCATTGGGCCAATTTCTGTTATATAGTCCCACATTTAGAAAATGACATAATGTGAATGTGAAGCTCTTTATTTAAAAATGAAAATCACGCTTCGCTTATGCTGGCCTTTTGAGGAATGGGAGTACCTCTGTGTTCATGTCTAGGGCAGACCTTGCTAAACACTTGATTTGTGTCTACACTGGGGATATGTTCATGTTTTGGGGGGCACTGTCTTCTGTCCTGTCATTCATATCAATAGCTTCAGTTACCTCCTGTTCACTCATGCTTTCTAGGGAGTATAGAAACTGAGAACTTAGATTTTAGAGTTAAGTATATCTAATCTCTAGTCCTGACTCTACCATTCAACACTGTTTGGCTATAGGCAACCTCCTTAGCTTGAGTTTCCTAATCCATAAAATGAGGGCTAATAGTATATTAGTTATTATGGTAAACTATGACAAATAATGAGAGAATATATATGAAGTTCTTAGAAGAGTGCTTGGCACGTACGTTGTAATTGGTAGATTATATTGTCTTTATCACCTACATGTTGACCCCTTTCCTTGAACTTTATACTTTTATCTAATCTCGCTGTATATTGTAAATCTGTAACTCATTCTTTTGACTCACCTTCAGCCTCCCCCTAGCTAATCATTTACTCTGTTGTCTTGACAATTTTTTTACTTAAGTACCTATTAGTTGCCTCAACTATATTGGTCTAGGTCTTTATCATCCCTTGTTTGGGCTAACGTAATAATTTTCTCTTTGGCTCCCACCAACTTCTCAACCCATCCTCCACTCTTCTGTCACAGTGATCTCTGGTCCCCTTCTCCTCCAGCCACTTTTCCTACTTCTCACTGCAGTATTTCATGCCAGTAATACCAAACAGCTTGTAGTATCCAGCACACACCATGCTTTGACTTAGCTCTGTGTTGCACATGCTACCGCTTATTTCTGGAATCCTCCCCTTTCCCTTATTATTCTGAAAAACTCTTTTCGTCTTTCTAAACCCTCCTAGGTATCTCTGTTTCATAGAGGCCTTCTCTGACCACGTTCTTATCAACAGATGAGAAACTCTTAGTATTATACTATTTCAATACGTTGTTCTATAACATATTAAAATTATACATATCAACAGCAATCTATTAGAATTTCCTGAGGGTGCTAATGCTTTATTAATCTTTTTTGGTTTGTCCTTTGTATTTTTTATCTTTTTCCATTGGGGAAAATGAGGTCAATGAATAGGGCAAATATCAGAATTTTTAATGTCAGTGTTTTAATATTTGTGGAAGTTCTTTATATATTTAGCTAAAAAGGTATAAGTGTACAACCAAGTCAGAGTTCTTAATTTGGAATGTGTTTATCTTACAATTCTTTTTTTTTTTTTTCATTTCTTTCCTCCTATGTCTACTCTTCTTCCTTTTCTTATCTGTTACAAAAAATTTTTTCCCTCCTTTTTTCTACTTGATAGATACTGCATCGTATATGAGCTAACAAAGACCTAGAGTCTGTATACCTCTTCTTTGGCTCTAATGAACCCCAGCCCTTAAAACACACACACACACACACACACACTCACATACATTCAATCAATCAAATTTCCCAGAACTTTTGGATAAGTAGAGACTGTTATGTATGCTCTGCAGTTATTCCTAAAAGTAGTGAATGGTGGATATGTAGATTCAAACCAGAGGATTATGTGCTACATAAAATCTAAAACGGGGTCTACTAAACTTTTCACTGAACTATCAAAATTTGATAAAGGTACTAATTATACCAATACAAGTACTGAATTAGTAAATGCTAGTCTTGAAACTCTGTGAGGTACTCAGCTTTGAAAGTTGAGCCAGATTCGTTCTGTTACCTTATTGGAGATCCATGCCAACTTTTTCAAATTAGCTTCTCCTTTTTATTTTCTAGTAAGTATCTGAATTGTATTGAGCTTAATTCCTTTGTCAGGTTTTCTTTTCTTTTTTTTTTAACTTGTTATTTTATTTTATTTATTTATTTTTAGAGAGAGGGGAAGGGAAGGAGAAAGAGAGGAAGAGAAAGATCAATGTGTCGTTGCCTCTCATGCGCCCCCTACTAGGGACCTAGCCCACAACCCAGGCATGTGCCCTGACTGGGAATCGAACCAGCAACTCTTTGGTTTGCAGGCACGCTCCTTTGTCAGGTTTTTAATTGTTAACATTTAGGCAACAGTGTCTAAGACTTTGATTTTAATAATTTTCTACCCCATGTTTATTTCTTTAGCAGTAGCTGTGATTAGGTAAAGTCTTTTTCTTTGGTTTCATCACTGTACCTAAAGTACCCAGCTTGGGGTATGTGTGTGTATGTGTGTGTGTGTGTGCATGTGTTGGAGGTGGAATGGGTACCAGAGGTATTAAAAAGAAGAAAAGTGTGAAAAAAACATCTCTGTCTTCCTAGCATTACCATAAAGCAACAGGAACAAAAGGAAAGGGTTTATTGATTGAATGTCTTGCATAAACTCTCCTTTAGAGGCAATGGCTAACCTAAGTGTTGATGAAATAAGAGGAAAAGACCATCATATCTTCAGCACTATCATTTTTATATATATTTATGTGTCTAGAGTATAGTTTTCAAGATTTTATTCTTTCACAGCTAATGTTGTCATTACCACCATTATATTTTTGTTTCCCTTTCACCTACTCACCATCTATTTCCCTTGTTTCCTAACGTCAGAACTATACAGAAAGTAGTGGGAAGATACAGATTTAGTAAATAAGTAGAAAACTATATGTAAGTGCCATAATTTCCCAAAATTTTATACACTTATATAGAGTGATGGAATATGACAAATTTATCAGTCCCTTGTTCATTCCTAGTTTATTGTTTTTGATACATCATTCACCACATATTTATTGAGGGCCTAGTATATATATACTAAGCACTCATTGAGTTTTCTATATTCTAGTATAAATACATGTAATGTTAAATATAAATATATATTATAAAATATAAATACACCTGTATGTGTACATATGTACACAGCACACACAGTCAATGCTCATTATGTGTGTTATGTTCTATAAAGTTGCCACAAACACTGAATGAGTGAATACTGAACCATTGTTCCTGAGGGAAATACAGGATTAGGTTCCTGTGAGCCTCTGTTCACTTTTCTTCAACCGGCTGATATATAACCTGTTTTATGTGTGCTTCTGTTTAAAGACATCTTGTTTTATATTTGATGATTCATTAACATTGAACTTCCGGACAGTGACCCTTTAACTCATGCCCGAATGACACTTATCTAACATGCATTTTCTCCCTGAGGGACATCACACCCTTCTTGCATTTAGGAACAAAAGGCAGCCCTTCAGCACTACGTTGGTGGGCCATTTTAAACAGTGAAATCACGAACAAAAAGCACAAAATGTGAACAATGCACTAAATAGATGGCAAAAAAGGACACTTGTTTATACTCGGAGAGCTGAAACAAGGAGGCAGTTGCACCTTGTTCAACTTTAGCTGGTAATGGCATGTCGGGTGACTCAAATTTTTCACTGCTGTGCACATATCTGCCAGTGACCAGGAAAATGCCGTAAGTATGGATTTTGGGTTACAAATAAATTTTAGTGAGTAAGTGAATCCACAGATACTTAATCTGCAAATAATAAAGAGTGGCTGTATATCAACTCTGTGTGTCTGTGTGTGTGTGAGAATTTGTTTAGCACCCCTGCCCTTTTCTTCCCTTTTGTTGATTGCTTGTTCTTGTTCATAGTTTTCCTGCATCTCTTGTGGTGCATTGCACAATTTATAAGTATAATGACGTTTCTAGAACTGTAATGTGGACAGGAAGTTTACTACATTTATCAAAGGTTTCCTGAGACATAATGTGTTTTGTTTATACATCTCTTCTAGAGTGATAACTTTATATTATAGATGTCACTCCAAAGTTTATGTAAAGCATCTCCAAGTATTATTTTAAATTTAGTTCAATTAAGTGTAAAATTACAATTAGCATAATTCATATTGACTTGATGTTAGAGATGCAAACATTTTTTCATTTATATTTATCAAGTCATTTAAAATATTTTTATACAGTATTATACAGATATGTAAAAAATTAAGACCTCCTTTGCTTAGCATCATTTTAGGGATGTACCACTCAGTCATTGAAAACATTATTTTTAACTGTGAAATATATATATTGGAGGAGTGTATAAAGTGTGTTGTATTTATTCTGAAGAATAGTAATAAAATGAGAACTCATGAATCCATCATCCACATTAAGAACAGAATATTACTAGTACCTTTAAAAGCCCCTTGTGTGCCCCTTCCCAATCATGTCCCCCTCAACCACTGCCCTGGCTATTGTATCAATCATTTCTTTTGTTCTTGGTTTTGGTTTTTTTACAGCTTTATCACCTATGTATGTACTCCTAAACAGTACATTGTTTAGTCTTTAAAAACTAAGTAGCAAGCACAAACTTAGCCATTATAACGAAAGGGCAATATTACCACTATTGTATAAAGATTCAAAAGGGAAGCTGACCAGAAACTCTAGTTAACAGTCTTGGCTTCAGATCTCCTGACAACATGTAAGAGACCCTGCTGAAAAGTCAGTTGGCAAGGTCCCAAGTAAATCCCAGGAACTGGGGTCTTCACAGGCAGGACAGTGGTGCTGTAGTGGAGGGCTGGGTACTGAATATCCAGCAGGAATGCAGTCAGGACATGGGCTGTTCTGCATTTTCTGCTTTTCTACTCTCGGAGACTTGCCTCCAGCTCTCAGGAACAGGAGAACATTTCCATGGAGTGAAATGAGAGTCTCTGCTGATCCAGACTGCAGAGAAGAGCAGAATCTGATCAGCCCCTGGTCAGCAAAAGCAAAATAGAAGAACCTGGCCCTCGCTCACCTGGTCCCTCTATTTGTAAGTTAAAAAGGTATCCAGTAGCGGTGGGAACCTGTCAACTGTCAGCCGGAGGTCTCCTTCCCTTGTACTCCTGGAGTTCCCTCTATGTATCTTCTGTGTTGGATCTCCTATTTTACTACACCTTGACATCCTATTTACTGGTGTACTCTCTTGCCTTGGCAAACACATCCTACAATAATTTCTTCAGAAACTATGCATTGCAAATAATTTGAGTCCTTTAATATCTAAAAATATCTTTATGATTATGTATTTTTCTGCTGGCTGTAGAATTAAAGGTTAGAAATAATTTTCCTTCACAATTTTGAAGGTATTACTCTGTTTTTTTCTTACTTCTAGCATTGCCATTGAGAGATCAGATACAATTCTGGTCCCTGATCTACTGTGTGTAAACCAAATTATCTTCCCCTCCCAAAGCACCTTTACCTCTACCTCTGGAAATTTGAAACTCTTCTGGCCCACAGTGTTCTTAAATTTCACAGTGGCATGTGTGGACATGGGTCTGTAACCTATTTTGCTGAGTGCTTGGTGGGTCCTTTTAATTTGGGCAACTCATGACTTAAGTTCTGGAAAATTTTGTTGGATTATTCCTTTGAGTTTGTTCCCTTAATTTGCTTTGTTCTTTTTGCTGTACTTTCTGGGAAATTTCCTCAACTTTATCCATCAGCCCTTCTATTGAGTTTTTTTAAAATTTTAAATCCTCACCCGGGGACATTTTTTCATTGTTTTTAGACAGAAAGGGAGGGAGAAGCGGGGAGAGAGAAAGGAGGAAGAGGAGGAGGAGAGACAGACAGACAGACATCAATGTGAGAGAGAAAGGTTGATTGGTTGCCTCTCATACGTGCCCCAACTGGGGATCGAACCTGCAACCTAGGTATATGCCCTGACCAGGAATCAAGCCTGGAACATTTCAGTCTATGGGATGTCACTCCAACCAACTGAGCCACACTAGCCAGGGCTCTATTGAGTTTTAAATTTCTTCGAGTTTAATTTTCTTTATTTTTTTGACATTTGTGTTCTGTCTATCTATCTATTTTTTAATTATATTATATATATTTTTTTAAGATTGTATTTATTTATCTTTAGAGAAAGGGGAAGAGAAGGAGAGGGAAAGAAAGATCAATGTGTGGTTGCCTCTCATGTGCCCTGTACTGGGGACCCGGCCTGCAACCCAGGCATGTGCCCCTGAGTGGGAATCGAACTGGGGACCCTTTGGTTCACAGGCTGGCACTCAGTCCGCTGAACCACACCAGCCAAGGCCTAATTATATTTTATTGATGATGCTATTATACTTGTCCCAATTTTCCCCTATTTGCCCCCCTCAACCCAGCAGCCCCCACTCCCTGAAGCAATCCCCACACCACTATTCATGTTCATGGGTCATGCTTAGGTTCTTTGGCTATAAGGGTGTCCACTCATGTGGCCAAGGATGGTTACGAAGGTGGCCCAATACAAAATTGTAAATTTACGTAAAACCTTTTTTTCTGCTCATCTGTTTTCATTAGAGTTTGTGTATTTAATGTGTGACCCAAGACGACAACTCTTCTTCCAGTGTGGCCCAGAGATGCCAAAGGATTGAACACCCCTGGTACACCATTTCCTATATTGTACTGTACATCTACATGGCTATTCTGTGACTACTTATTTGTACTTCTTAATCCCCTCACCTCTTCATCCATTCCCCCATACCTCTCTCCCATCTGGCAAGCATCAAAACGCTCTGTGTATCCATGATTCTATCTCTGTTCTTCATGTTTGTTTAGTTTGTTTTTTTAGATTCAGTTGTTGATATGTATTTATTGGCATTTATTCATAGTTTTGATCTTTTTCTTAAATAAGTCCCTCTAACATTTCATATAATAATGGCTCGGTGATGATGAACTTCTTTAGTTTTTTTCTTGTCTTGGAAGTTCTTTAGCTGCCCTTCAATTCTAAACGATAGCTTTGCTGGGTAGAGAAATCTTGGCTGTAGGTCCCTGCTTTTCATGACTTTGAATATTTCTTGCCAATCCCTTCTAGTCTACAAAGTTTCTTTTGAGACATCAGCTGGCAGACTAATGGGAACTCCCCTGTAGGTAACTAACTCCTTTTCTTTTGATGCTTTTCTTTAGCATTTTAATTATGGTGTGTCTTGGTGTGGGCCTCTTTGCATCCATCTTGTTTGGGACTCTCTGTGCTTCCTGGACTTGCATGTCTATTTCCTTCAACAAATTAGGGAAGTTTTCTTTCATTGTTTTTCAAATAGATTTCCAATTTCTTGCTCTTTCTCTTCTTCTTCCAGCATCCCTATGATGCAAATGTTGGAACACTTGAAGTTGAGGCTGCTTACACTATGCTTTTTTTGGATTGTTTTCTTCTTTTTGTTCCCGTTGGTTGTTTTTCCTTCCTTATATTCCAAATCATTGATTTGATTCTCGGCTTCATCTACTCTACCATTGTTGCCTGTAAACTGTTCCTGATTTTAATTAGTGTATCCTTTGTTTCTGCTTGGATCTTTTTTATGCTGTTGAGGTCCTAAGTTCCTTGAGCATCTTTATAACCAGTGTTTTGAACTCTGCATCTCGTAGACTGCTTATCTACATTTCATTTAGCTCTTTTTCTGTAGTTTTGATCTGTTCTTTCATTTGGGCCATGTTTCTTTGTCTCCTCATTTGGAGCCTCCCCATGTTTGCTTTTATGTATTAGATAGCGCTGCTTTGACTCCTTGTCTTAGTAACATGGCCTAATGTAGTAGGTGTCCTGAAGGGTCCAGTAGCACAGCCTTTCCTATAACCCATGCTGGTGCTCCCACTCGAGGTGCTCCCTTCATGTGGGCCAATTATACCGTCCTCTTGTAGTTGAGACTTGATTGCTATTGGCATGTCAGTGGGAAGGATTTACCTGGGCCAGGCAGCTGCAAGGATTAGCTGTGACCACTTACCACCAACTTCCACCCTGCATGGAGTATCAGCTATGAGATGGCATGGTGGTGGTGCTCCAACATGGTCTGTAGCTCTCCACTGGGTGTGCAGGCTCTTCAGTGGGGTTTCCTGTGTGGTTCAGGCTGAGGTCAAGTCCTACCTGTGTGTTGCCCAGGACCATCCTGCCTGAACTATAAAGCAGTCTGCATATGACTGCTACTTATGCTTGGCTTGGAGATTTGCAGACAAAGCTAAGCTGTGAATCTAGGCTGGTTGCTGCTAGTCTTGGAACTGCAGCCACTTAGCAAGAAATACAGTGGTTGGGGACTCACTGAGGCTGGCTGTTGCTTGTTTGAGAGGATTTGAGAAGTTGTGAAGCATGAGCCAAGACCAGCCATTAATATGGAAAAAAAACTTGGGTGGACCCATAAGTTGGGTGGCACAGAGTCTCTGGGGATCTCCAGAATGGGCCAAACAGTGTTAGCCAGGTTGATGGAGTCTCTGATATACCACCAGCCTGCTGGCTCTATGCCTCTGTGGGGAGAGGGACAATGTCCCTTTCAGGAAAGGGACAATGGCCTCTGTCAGATAATGCATTTTCTCTCTGTAGGCCACTGATGCTTTTCAAGCTGCTATCCTGGTGCTGGAGCTCAGAGGAAGTGAGTCTGAGTAACTCTTGTGTGTTGGTTCTTTAAGAGGAACTGCTTGGGACTCCAGAAGTTTCTTCCACCAACTCAATCCCCACTGGTTTTTGCAGCAGCCAGAAGTTATGGGGACTTGCCTTCCTGGCATTGTAACCCTGGGCTTGGGAACCTGGTGTGGGGCTGGGACTCCTCGCTCCCAAAATATCCCTCCCAAATTTTTATCCATCATACATGGATGTGGGGATCCCTCCCAAATTTTTATCCACCACACGTGGATGTGGGACCAGACTGTTCTGCATCTCTGCCCCTCCTATCAGTATGGATGGATGTGGTTTCTTTAATTCCATAGTTGTCAGACTTCCGTTCAACTCAATTTTTGATGGTTCTGGGTGATAGTTGTTTTATATTTTAGTTGTAATTTTTATGTGCTTGTGCGAGGAGGCGAGCCCCGTTTACCTATGCTGCCATCCTGACTGGGAGTCCTTGTGTTAATTTTCAAGAGCTCTTTTTTGTTTTCTGAAAGTTCTGTTTTTTTATAGTTATCTTTCTGAGGATAGTAATGGTAGGTTGAGGTTTTCTTCTTGTTTAGTCTGTTTCCTCTAAGTTGCTCTTTCTGTTTGTTTTGATCTCTTCTTCCAAATTAGACTCTTCTCCAGATGTCTTGGAAGTTTGGTTGTCTGCTTATGATTAGGAATAGACCTGTAATTCTTGATCTGGGGCAATTCTCCCCCCACCTTCCTGGGGACATTCGACAATGTCTGTAGACATTTTTTGGTTGTTAAAACTGGTTGAGAGGATGCTACTGGCATCTAGCAGGTAAAGGCCAGGGATGCTGTTATGCATCCTACAAGGCACAGGATTACTTCCACAAGTATCCAGCCCAAATGTCAGTAGTGCCAGGGGTGGGAAGCTGCAGTAGAGGGACTGAAAGAAGATTAAGAGCTCTGAACTTGCTGACAGAACTTGTTGACTTTGGGTTTTAGGGAGGATGACCTAGTTGGGTGGTTTGAACAATTTTGTGTCATTATCTTTAGATCTTTCCTACTGGGCTGGTCAGATATTTAGTAGAAAATCTTTCCTTTTCTGTTTGAAGGGTAAAGATCTAGGTTCTAATCTCTCTCCTATTAAGGGGAGAAGGAGTTGGGGCTGTCTGCATTCAGTTTGTGTGGGAGCATATAATCCCCTTGCTTTCTATATAGTACCCACTTCCTCAGCTGCTTGTGTCCCCAGTTCTAAGACCTAAAGTTTTACCCTCTCTAGAGAATGGACCTTTGTGAGAATGAGATTGGGGCATTTACCCAGTGGCATGTGTTAAGGAGGGGTTCTAGGACTCTAACTGCTTCTCTAACAGATTTCATGCAAACCTTGTTATTTCAGCATCACCCTCTCCCTCCGTCCCAGAGTAATCTAGTGCTATCAGTTTAAATGCTTCTTGAGCATTCTGTACTATAAATGGGTTTGGTTCTGAACTTTCCTTAATTTCTCTTTGCAATTCAGCTTTTCCAAATGTGCTAAGCCTGCTACCATTACTGTATCTGCTTTCTTGCTTCCAAGATTTGATTATTACTCTTGTCTCTCTTGTTCCCTCAGTCCTTCAAAAAAAATTTTAACCCCCTTGGTATCATTTTAGTGGGGTTTGGGAGGAAAATAAATTAGATGCATTGTGCCAAATCTATCCTGTTATCCTAGAAACCAACATACTATATTTTAGCATAATTTCATTTAATTCTAGTCACCTTTATTGATGTATTTACTTTTGTTATCAGAACTGTTCATTTCCTAGACTTAACCTTTCTTCACATAAGTGAAAACTGGAGATTATTCCATGTCTGCATAGAGTCACAGCTGCTTTCTTTTCAAAGCATGTGGGATTTTATAGCAATATTGACTTGTAATGTATCCTGGTTTAATTGACCTTTTACTTAAAAACATAGAATTCTTCAAACAGCCATCTGCCTCCAGGAGAACCTTGTGCCACAATCCCAATCAATATTCAGTATTCTTAAAGAGTTGAATACTGAGCATATATTTCACGAGGTCTGAAAAACCCTAAATTATCTTACTGCATTTTGAATAATATCCTGGCCAGAATTAGTGGAAATATGAGAAACATAGTAGTTTATCATGATAGCTTATGTAAATACTCAAGGATTAACTATATGACAGACTACAAAATTTAAGCATGAAATTTCAAGCATCAAAAAAGATTTTAGGCCAGAGTGAAACCTAGGCCTTGTGAATTTTTGCCATTTATTAAACTGCCATTCAAGTATAATTAATAAGTTTAATACAGTAGATGTTTTATATACACTTTATTGCACCCTCACCCTTTTAACATGGCAAACCAAACCAGATTTTCTCATAGCCAGCCTCTCTTTAACCTGTCAAATAAATGTAATTAAATCCTGCTAAAATTATAGGCACTATATACTCATTTAAATGCTTATCAGTTTCTATTGAGTTTCTAGTTGGTGGATTGAATCACAAAAAAGCTTAAAGTGTATTTCAGTATCTTTTAGTGTATTAAATTTGGTATAATTACGCTAACCCCCTGGATGTCAATGAGGTACAGAATACCCTTGAAAATGCTGTACTTGTGATCTCTCTGCAGGTCATCAGTAATTCATAGATAAAATCATTTTTTGCCTCACATTATAAAATTAGCCTAAAGAATTAATTTGATTTTCTATTTATCCACACATATAAATACATTTGTTTGTTTGGGGTTTTTGTTTTCTCTCCCTTCTCTAGAACTAGCTTTTGTCATTCTACTGTTGCTAAGAGTGGGAGGACAAGCTATGCTTTCTTCCTCATCTTTGCTCAAACCGGTAAAAATAAAGAATTGACCCATTGACCATGAATAATCCCACATACAGATCTCAGAAAATTTCCAAAAAGATGTAGTGAATTGAAGCACATTACACAAATAAATGTATATATAGAGTCCCAAGGGTTTATGTGTGGACAGAAACCAATTACGTTAAGCTTTTCCTGAAATTGCTTGTTATTGTCAGGATAAGTGATCACAAGTAAAATATCCAGATTGAGAATGAAAACATTTGTGGGAGTCCTGTCTCACTTTGTTACATTGTCTTCTCACAAAGGAAAATCTTTGAATGGTTTTGAGTGATTATCAAAAAGATCTTGTTTCTATCGAGTTCTGAAAGGTATATTATTACCATTGCTTTTCTTTCCAGTTTAGCTTTGTTAGGTTGTTTCAAGAGAGAGATTTACTGCTGTATGTAATCAATGTCCTGGTGATGTCATGGTGAAATCAACTAATTCATATGATCCCAGAGAAATGCTTAAGTCTGGGTTACACTGTATTCTTTTGCATGTGTTCTAGTTGAAAGAAAAAAAGACAAACTTAAACTTTAAGGCAAGCAGAATCACAAATATCCTAGATAAATGAAGAACCTTTCTCTATCTCCTAATTGACCACATGCGTCCAGGTGTACTGTTTTTGCCTGTAAAAGCCAATGAGGATGTTTTGTGTTTTTTCCTGAGGGGGAAAATACACACATGTATGTATGTGTACTTAATGACTGAAACCATTCTAGCCTTCAAAAAAAAACTATTGTAGTGCATTACTATTGAATTTGGTATTATTCAATAGTTGATTTAAGAATGTAGAAATCTATCTTTTGA
This sequence comes from Desmodus rotundus, assembly GCF_022682495.2. Classification (NCBI taxonomy): domain Eukaryota; kingdom Metazoa; phylum Chordata; class Mammalia; order Chiroptera; family Phyllostomidae; genus Desmodus; species Desmodus rotundus. The sequence goes on from NC_071400.1 coordinate 72,481,353, forward strand.
TTATCTTTAGATCAGATGCTTATTTGGTAACTATTAATCACAAGAAACTGTGTGTGTGTGTGTGTGTGTGTGCATGTGTATGTTTTAATGCCTGGGCATTGATATTTCATCAATCATCCCAATTTTGAGAGCCACCAATTTAGACCGAGGAGAGGACTAGGTGAGCAAATGATTGAACCAGTGACACTCTGCTAGTAGAAATTATTTTCTTCACTATAGCAGTTTAGAACAGTTCCAAAATGAAGTTTGAGGAGGATGAAGGATTTCTCTGTGACCTCAGGTGATGCTGGAGAGGTTGTTGGGAGACCAAATCATGTGAGGCTTTCACTTTGTAAAGTGCCTGTTCGAGTGTTTTGGCCAGATTTTAGTGGAGTGTATTTTCTTTTCTTATTTTACTTAAGAATTATTTATGTAATTTGGTTCCTAACTAAATATATGTATTGCACATACCTTCTCTCTCTGGGATTTTAAGCAGAAATATAATACCAGATTTGCATTTTTAAAACATCACTGCAAGTATGAATAGGAATTATTTTTAGGTAGTTCTGGTAGAAAATGGTATTAGCTTAGACTAGGGTATGAGACATGGAGAGAAGTGGATAGGATTAAGAGATATTTGGAATAAATTCAATAGGACTGGTTAGTGAAGATTAGAAAGGTGGTAGGTAAGATGAAAGGAAGGGGTCAAGAGTGACTCAAGTTTCTGGTTTAAAACATAAAAGTTATGTATGTTGCCAGTGATCAATTTCTTATTTTGTTTAAGATGTTGATAATATGTATAGAATATTACAATGATTATTTTCCTTAAATATAAGAATGCTATTTAGAATTTTAAAGCATGATTTTGAAATGCAAATTTATTTTGTTTTTCTGGATTAATAACTTTATCAGTCACTTACCTCATGAATTATAGAAAAATATGTTCAAAATTACAATACCTAAATTTGATTTTGAAAACTGTGACTACAGTAAACAATGAAATATCAGTGAGATATTGGGAGAGAAATGGGAACTTAGGAAAATCAATTAATTAAACTTCGCTTTTTTTTTTTTTAGGGGCCCCTTCAGTGTTGTACGACGATGTATCAACAGAGAAACTGGGCAACAATTTGCTGTAAAAATTGTTGATGTAGCCAAGTTCACATCAAGTCCAGGGTTAAGTACAGAAGGTAAGAGATGGATTTCAAGTAAGTTATTTGATGTCTGGCTTTATTTCATCTCCAAAATCCATTTATCAACCTAACCTTCATCTGGGGGTGGGGAAACAGAGGTTATAATGTAGTGGGGAAGTGGGTGGAGACAGTTTAAAGTCTATTCTAGTTTGTTAGAATTCTAGAACATGGTATTTGAAAGATTGCTAGAGTGATTTACAGAGTTATAAAGTCATCTAGAATTGCTTATAGGCCTATGTGTTTTGATTAGGATGAAAGTGAAATCAGAACATATATTTTTTTAGTGTTTAATTTTGAGTCCTATGGTATACAACATGGGACAGGAAGGGAGAGAATGGAAATAATGACAAAGACACGATAATTGCAGATCAGAAGAAACTCATGAATTTTCTTCAAGTTTGTAACTTACTTCCTTTAGAAATATGATCTAATAGAATTAAAAGACTCACATAATGTTGGGCTTAAGTCACATGTGGTGGGTGTGTGTGAAAATTTGAAAGATCAATACTGTTAGGACTTGCAGGACTGAAACTTTTAAGACATTAATATGGGTAATCATATTCATGTATGTATATTCATAAATAGTATGTAATCACTTAGTTATTTTTTACAGTTTTAAGCCATAGTTTCATGTAGCCACAATTCACATATGCTCACACTTTACATGGCACAATTATTGTATTTTTCTAATTATCCTGTCTTCTAACTTTAGACTTTTTCACAGTCCAGTAGAAGATGTATCCTTCTTTAGTCCTTTCCTTTCTAATCCCAAAAGCAATGCAGCTGATAGTTTAAATTGGAAAACCTAAGGCAGAGTGGCCTATTTATATTTTATCCACTTATGCTACTTTGGGGAGTAGAAGTCCACATAATATGAACTCCAAGTTAATATGTTCCTGCAGATATTTTGGAGGACCCTTATTTTGAAACGTCAATATTTTTGCAAACCTTCGAAATATTATTATCCATATGTTAATTATAAAAGATCCCTGGAGGTTGTTACTCATAAAAAATCACTAACTGAAATTTTTAGTGCTTTAATCTTTGAAATCTTACAGTAAGATTTAGGTTTTATATATTATGGTTTCATACTCTAAAATTGGCTCTTATTACTTTCTAATACAAATTATTTTATAAATTTAGCAGAATTTAAAATTTACTTCCAATCAGGCTTTACGACTAAATTGTTACCTAAAAATTTTTAACTGCATTTAAATATACTGTGTTTGATTTTAGGTACCTCAGTTTTCAACTAATAAAGAAAACCTTTCTGAGTACTGAGATAATTTTGCATAAACCTAGTTTATTAAACATATAGATGCGTTGAATCTTTATTTCTCTTAAATGTTCTGATACTATTGATGAACTGTTAGTAAGATTCCAGTTCAAAATCATAAGTCTAAATCAATTAGTATTCCTATATTATATATATGTATATTGCATAATATATACCTATATGTATTATATACAGGCATATCGATATTATATAGGCTTACCGATATAGTAAATATAAATATATTTATATATAAATAAAATATTTTTTAAGTCCTCACCTGAGGATATTCTTATTGATTTGACAGATAGAGACAGACAGACATCATTGGTTGCCTCCCATACATGCCCCAACTGGGGATCGAACCCACAACCTAGGAATGTGCCCTGACTAGGAATCAAACCTGCAACATTTTGGTGTATGGGATACTTCAAGTAACTGAGCCACCTGGCACGGGCAATATACCTATATTATATTGATTTAGGTCATCATTAATACCTAATTCTGAATCTCTCCAATCTAAAGAGTTTTAGGGAGACAATTACTTTATCAGTTGGCTGAGAATGTTTATTTCTTCAGCGAGAGATCCCTAGAGATATAGACCCATGCTGCCAGGCTGAATGTCATCCATCAGGGAGTCAAACGCCAAACGTTTTTTTGTTTTTTTTTAAAGAGGGGATTGACATGTAGTCCATGCCTCTTAGTTTAAGTTTTGTCTTTATCGAATATATGGGAAATTGTAGCTCACTTTATTGCTTTGGCATGACTTTGGCTACAAAAATGTCTTCGGGTCCTGTTTTGAAGGTAAAGCCAGGTCATTCCATTGATCCTATGTGGTAGGGCCACAGTCTCTAAGTATTAAAAGATATCCAGTTGAAGTTTGCTTATTACTTATGACTATCTGGTTTTCATCAGGATTCAATTTTCTTCAATTGAAAATGTGCAATTAGTTCTATATTTGTGGCAACAAAATGTAGTTTTCCCACCTTCTTTAACACAATGACCGAGAAACAATCAAAATTTTATCTCCTTCCCTGACCATTATTTTTTTGCAATGGAGTTCCCATACCCTCTATTATTCATTTTCATACTAGTTTATTTAATTCTAATTTGAACTCATTTTAAGATTTATTATATATAATAAATAATAAAGTATTTATTTTATTATTTACACCTCTGGACAGTGCCCCCCAATCCCAACTTCTTTAAACTCTTTTCCATCACTACAGGCAAAACATTTTATCCCCTTTGCCTTTGCAGTCAATTTGCTAATTGTTAGGGTCCAAAAATGACCTCATTCATGGCTAAAGATAGGAGATGCTATACTAGGAAGAAACATTTCCAAGTGAAATTTAACACAAAAAGTTTAAATAAGTTCAAATAAGAATATCTAGAAATATCTACATTTACCATTACATTCTCTCCTAATTAATCTTGTCTCATAGGCGACAGAGAATTTAACATATCATTCTTTATTCTTTCCTTTCCTATTTTATTTCTGCCTTTGTGGTTTATTTGATCTTTGTCATTGCCTCAACATTTTTTTTCCTGTTCTCTTAATGCATTTGTATTCAAATACATCATTGAAAAAAATACGTTTTGTAAAGGGTCACCTGGGAACTACCATGTGCTGTTTATTTGGATAGGTCTTTATAATACAAAGACAAATAGAAACAGCATCTACTCTTAAGAGACTTACAGCTTAATAGTCTCCAACCATTGTTTCTAAAAATTTTAGGAGAAAACATATGTAATGCTACATATAATGTACAAGTTAGCTTTTAAAATGAAATGTATTAGTTGACCATGTTTTAATATTTTAAATTCTTATTACTCCATTGAAGATGTGATATAATTATTTGAATATCTGTTCTGTATTTCCCCATTAAAATCATATTTTTTCTCCTTCAGTAGTAGTTTTTAATACACAAGCTGCAGAATATTTAAGAACCCCTTAAATTATAGGCAGAATTATGTATATATGTTCATTTTCCTAGGAAGAGATTCCACAGATTTTATTAGATTCTTACAAAGGCATATTTTTCCTAAATGGTTCAGAACATCTTCCTTCACATTAAGATACTGTTTCTGATTGGAGGATATTTTTATATTTATATACACAGCTACCATTAATCAAATTTCTTGCCTATTATCTTAAACTTTTAATTAATACACATTTTATCTCTTACTCTTCTGAGCCACTAATGAAATTTGACTCTCTGGTTTTAAAAATAGGTAGCAAAATTAGTTCAGGCAAATTGCTATAAGAAAGATAAGCTATATAGAATTGGACCCTGAATTGACAAGAGTTCTGAAATCTTGAAGGGACTCAGTTCTTTATGGTTTGGTTTTAAGAGTTAAAAAATGGTGGGTTTTATTTTGGAATATAATATTAAGTTGTCTTCTAGAAAGAATATAAATGGAGTTACAGTTTGCTTAGTCTCCAGGAATATTTCATTGTAAAAGCTCCAAATAGCAGTTGATGTCAGCAAAATTGGAGGAGTAAAGACCTTCAACAATTCTCATCTCCATAAAAGCAAGGGTAAAACTGGCAAAAACTGTCATAATCAACTTTTTCAGAACTGGAAATTCACCAAAAGCTTGCAGCTATCCAGGAATAATTTATTCAAGAAAGACATCTGATTCTTGATAAAAACAAAACAGTGAGCTATGTGGCATTTTCACCTGCCCCGTTTCCCATTCAACTCTCTCGAGCTCCACAGTACCCTTGACAACAGTTCACAATCAGAGTGAAAAAACAGGAGCCTGGCAGCCTCCAGGAGGCAGAACATAGATGGAACTTCTTCAAAGCCTCCTAACAAGAACACTGTCATTATTTGACCTGTCTGGAAGACCCCACTTGGAAGGCTTGAGGCAGATGATAACAGTTGGGGCAAATAAAAAGCTAACCTAAAAGCTTACAAATAAAAGCTGTTTAATGAGATGTCTATAGGGGCCCTGAGCTACAGCATATTCAAGGGAAGCAGAAAGGCCATGCACATGTATAGGATTTTACCAAGCTCAAGAAAGATTTGAAAAGGACTTAAGCTCTCAACTGTAGCTGACTTTCAGAGTGTGAAAGAAGAAATTGAGTGCTAAGGCAGAGTTGCTACATCCCTGACCATTGAAGGTGTGCTCCAGCACATACACAGGGCCTGTGAACAGAGACTAAGCTCACCAAGCTGAGACTTGGTGGCTACATACCTCAAAGAATACAGACTTCACAGAATTAGTTCCAAAAACTCACTAAACAAATAAACAGCAACAATAAAAACAAACCACCAAGGGGGAGGGTGGAGGTGGGGGAGGGAGGTGGGTTCACCTGGGGTGGGGTGGAGGGATGGGGAGAAAAGGCATACAACTGTAATTGAATAACAATAAAAAAAGAAAGAAAGAAAGAAAGAAAATTTTAAAAAAATAAAAAAATAAAAACAAACCATGGAGAAGATGAAGTTCTGATTTCCAGAGGTGACAGTCATGTTATTTGAAATGTCTGATTTTCCACAGAAAGTTATGAGACATGCAAAGAAACAAGAAAGTATGGCTCATTAACAAGGAAAAAGCAATCAATAGAAACTATCCCTGAGCAAACCCAGATGTTATACTTATTGGGCAGAGTCTAAATGAGCTATTTCAAATGTGTTCAAAGAAATAAAGGAAACCATGCCCTGTCTGGTGTGGCTCAGTGGATAGACTTCCAGCCTGTGAACCACAGGGTCACCGACTTGATTCCTGGTCAGGGCATATGTCTGGGTTGTGGACCAGATCCCCAGTAGGGGCACACGAGAGGCAACCACACATTGATGTTCCTTTCCCTCTTTCTCCCTCCTTTCCCCTCTGTATAAATAAATAAATAAGTAAAATATTTTTTAAAAGAAATCATGTCTAAAGAACTAATAAACTAAAAGGGGAAGTATGAAAATGATATCTCACCAAATAGACACTATCAATAAAGACATAGACTTTATTTTTAAGAGAATGAAATAGAACATCTAGAGTTGAAAATGACAATACCAAAATTAAAATTAACTGGAGGGGCTCAACAACAAATTTGAGCAGAAAACAAAAAGCATTAGCATTCTTGAAGATAAGTCCATTAAGTTTATTTAGTTTGTCTCTGAGATTTCTCTTAGCAATGTTTTTTATTACATACCTCCTCAGGCAAGGAAAACAAACAAAAAATAAACATATGGGACTGTATCAAACTAAAAAGTTTTTACACAACGAAGGAAACCATTAAGAAAATAAAGAGACATGCTACTGAATGGGAGTAAATATTGGCCAATGGTACTTTCAGTGAGGAGTTAATATCCAAAATTTATAAAGAATTTATATGACTCAACACCAAAAAAAATCCACTCCAATTAAAAAATGGGCAGAGGACATAATACTTCTCCAAAAAGGACATAGAGATATCCCATAAACATATGAAATGATCATTCATCATTAGAGAAACGCAAATTAAAACCACAATGAAATATCACCTCCCATCTGTCAGAATGGCTATCATCAATAAATCAACAAACAACAAGTGTTGGCAAGGATGTGGAGGAAAGGGAACCCTTGTGCACTGTTGGTAGGAATGCAGATTGGTGCAGCCACTGCAGAAAGCAGTATGGAGGGGTCTCAAAAAGCTAAAAATGAAACTGCCTTATGACCCAGCAATTCCACTTCTAGGTATATACTCAAAGAAACCCAAAACACTAATTTGAAAGAACATATACAGCCATATACATTTCTTGCAGTGTTATTTGTAATAGCCAAGAAATGGAAGCAACCCAAAGTGCTCATCAACAGACTGGTGAATTAAAAAGGTAGGGTACGTATATACAATGGATTATTACTCAGACATAAAAGAGAATGAAACTTTACATTTGTGACAGTATGGATGGACCTAGAGAATACTATACTAAGTGAAATAAGTCAGACAGAGAAAGACAAATACCATATGATTTCACTTATATGTATATTCTAAAGGACAACATAAACAAACAAAATAGAAACAGACTCATAGATACAGAGCTTAGTCTGATGGTTGCCAGAGGGGTTTGGGGGCTGAGTGAAAAAGGTGAAAGGATTATTAAGCAGTAGAAATTGGTAGTCACAAGAGTCACAAAAGTACAGCATAGGGAATATAGTCAATAATACCATAGTAACTATGTACAGTACCAGGTGGGTACTTGAAATATTGGGGGGAGCCCTTTGTAAAGTATATGATTGTCTAATCATTATACTGTACACCTGAAACAGATACAAAATAATATTGAATGTATATTGTAATTTAAGAAAAAAAGATTATTTGAAGAACAGGAAGAAAAAAGATTGAAGAAAATTAACAGGGCCTCAGAGACCTCAAGGATAATATCAAGCATATCAACAATGTGTAATTGGAGTCTCAGAAGAAGGGAGAAAGGGATAGAAAGAATATTTGAAGAATGGCCCAAAATTTCCCGAATCTGATGAAGAACATAAATCTGCATGTCCAAGAAGCTCAACAAAGTCCAAGTAAGATAAACGCAAAGATACATCATAATCAAACTGTCAAAAGCAACAGACAAGAAGAGTTGAAAAGAACAAGAGAGAAGCAATTCATTATACACAAAGGATCCTCAATAAGATTAATCACAGATTTCTCATCAGAAACCATAGAGGTCAGAAGACAAAATTTGCCTACCAAGAATTCTATATCTGGCAAAACTATACCTGAAAATGAAGGATAAATTAAGACATTCCCAGATAAACAAAACAGAACATTTGTCACTAGCAAACCAGCCCTACAAGAAACAGTAGAAGTAGTCCTTTTGGCTCAGAAGAAAACACTAGATATAACTAAAACTATAAGAAGGAATGAAGCGTACTAGTAAAGGTAATTGCATATGTAAATATGAAAGACAGTATAAATATTTCTATTATAATTTTTTCCTCCTGATTTGAGAAACAACTGCATAAAGTAACAATTACAAATGTATCATTGGGCTTGCAGTTTATAAAGATGTAATTGGAATAAAAATAGTGCAAAGAAGGGAATGGAGCTATATAGGATCCAAGTGTTTGTACGATTTAAATTAAGTTTATATGTATTAATGTGAGTCAAATTGTTATAAGTGTTAGTTGTTATCCCAAGTCAAGCAAGAAGAAACTAACTTACAACGTGTAATTTTAAAAAGACAAGGAAAAAAAGATTTACAAATAATAATCATTTAAAAAAGACAAGGGAATTAAAAAGGCACAGTAGAAAATGTCTAACACAAAAGAAGGCAGTAATGGAGCAATACAGGAACAAAAAAGACATGGAAAACAAATAGAAAAATTGTAGGAATAAATTTGACCTTATTAGTAATTACATTAAATGTAAATGAATTAAACACTCCAGTTAAAATGCAGAGATTGGCAGAATGGATGAAAAATATGACCCAACTATATACTTTCTGTTGACATACTTTAGAGTCAAAGGCACAAATAGGTTGAGTAAATGTATAGAAAAAAAAATGTACCATACAAACAGCAACCAAAAGAAATCTGTAGCAGCTATAGTTATATCAGACAAAATAGACTTTAAAACAGAAATCATTACTAGAGTCAAAGGACATTTTATAATAATAAAAGTGTCCATCCATCATGGAGATAGAACAATTATAAACATATGTGCACCTTACAACAGAGCCCCAAAATACATGAAGCAAAGAGAGGCAGAATTGAAGGGAGAAATAGGCAATTCTACAATAATTGGAAACTTCAGGGCCCAGCTCTCAATTATTAATACGACCAGCCTTGTGATCAACAAAGAGAAGACTTGAACATTATAAACCAACTAGACCTCACAGGCACCCGTAGAATTAATGCTCCATTCAGCAACAGAAGAATAGGCATTTTTTTCAAGTGCACATAGAACACTATGTACAATAGACTGTATGTTCATCCATCAAGTATGTCTCAGGTAATTTAAAACAAAACCTTACAAAGTGTCATCTCTGAGCACAAAGGAATTAAACTGGAAATGAATGACAGAAGGAAATTTGGGGAAATCACAAATATGTGGAAATTAAACCACACCCTACTAATAGCCAGTGAATCAAACGAGAAATTGCAAGGGAAATTAGAAAATAATTTTGAGGTGAATGAAAACAAAAACACAATATACCAAAATTTATGGGATGTAGCAAAAGTAATGATTAGAGGGAAATATATTAGTGTAAATGCCTAACAAAAAAGAAGAAAGATCTCGCTTTCTGATCTACCGTCTGTGGTGGAATCCCCATCAAGATGTAAATTTTTGTGAAAACCCTTATAGGGAAGACTGTCACTCTCAAGATTGTACCCTCAGATACAATAGAACATGTGAAGGCCAAGATCCAGGATATAGAAGTAACTCCTCCTGATCAGCAAAGACTGATATTTGCTCGTAAGCAACTGGAAAATGGATGTACTTTGTCTGACTACAACATTGAGAAGGAGTCCACTCCTTGTCTTGTGTTGAGACTTCATGGTGGTGTTAAGACAAGGAAAAAGTCTTATACCACTCCCAAGAAGAATAAGCATGAGACAGGAGGTTGTGCTGCCTATCCTGAAATAGTACAAATTGGTAAGAATGGCAAAATCAGTTGCTTTCTTTGGGAATGCCCTTCAGGTAAATGTGGTACTGGAATTTTTATGGCCACTTTGACAGATATTATGGCAAATGTTGTCTGACCTATTGCTTCAACAAACCAGAAGATAAGGAAATTGTATATGAGTTAGTTAAAGACATTAACTAATAAAAAAGGAGATCTCAAATTAGTAGCCTAACCTTTGACTTTAAAAAACTGGAAGAGAACTCTAAACCCAAAGCAGGCAGAAAGAAGGATATAATAAAAATTAGAAAAGAAATAAAGAATTTTAAAAGAGAAAATCAATGAGGCTAAAAGTCATTCCTTTAAAAAGATTTAAAAAAATAACTACCCTTTATCTAGACTTATCAGTCTAAACAGAGACTATTTTTATTAATAAAATTAGGAATGAAATAAGAGAGATTACTACTGACATTACAAAAGTAAGAGAATATTACCATCATATGCCAACAAATTAGATAACCTAGATGAAGTGGACTAATTCCTAGTACGAGGCAAAGTGCCAAAACTGACTCAAAAATAAATAGAATATCTGTATGGACCTTAAACAAGAAAAGAGACTAAACATGTAATCCAAAATTTTCATGAAGAAAAGTTTAGACCAAGGATGTCCAACCTGCAGCCCATGAGCCACATGCATCCCAGGATGGCTATGATTTTGGCCCAACACAAAATCATAAATTTACTTAAAATATTATGAGATTTTCCTAGTCGATGTAGCTCAGTGGATTGAGTGCAGGACTGCAAACCAAAGGGTGACCAATTGGATTCCCAGTCAGGGCACATGCCTGGATTACAGGCCAGGTCCCCAGTAGGGGGCGTGCAGGAGGCAACCAAACATTGACATTTCTCTCCCTCTCTTTCTCCCTCCCTTCTCCTCTCTCTAAAAATAAATAAGGTCTTTTTTTTTTAATTGAGAAATTTTGGTGATTATATGTCACAATGTATTTAATGTGTGACCCAAGACAACTCTTATTCTTCTGGTGTGGTCCAGAGATGTCAAAAGGTTGGACACCCCTGGTTTACACCCAGGCACTTCACTGGTGACTTGTACTACACATTTAGAAAATTAACATCATTCCTTCACAAATATTTTTTAAAAATTAGAAGGAACACTTCTCAACTTACTTTATAAGCCCTGCATTATCCTCTTCCCAAAACTAGACAAAGACACCACAAGGAAACTACAAAGCAATATCTGTGAATACAAACATACCTGTCCTGAAGTAAATGCTAGCATGCTGAATCCAACAACATATAAAATGTACTATAGTTCCTCAATAATGAAAAGACAGTTATCATATGACCCAGCAATTTTACCCTTTGGCCTCTACCAAAGAGAAATAAAACATGTCCACATAAAACCTTATATATGAATATTAATAGCAGCATTATTCATAATAGCTAAAAGGTGAAACCTAAACCTAAAATGTCTATCAACTGATGAATGGTTAGACAAATGTGGTATATCTATACAGTGGAATATTTATTTAGCCATTAAACAAAATGGAATAATGATATAAGCTACAACATGGATGAACTTTGAATACATTATACAAAGTGAAATAAGGTAGTCACAAGAGACCCCATAATATATATTCTGTTCATCTGAAGTATCTAGAATGGGCAAATCTATAGTAACAGAAGAAAGTAGATTAGGGGCTACCAGGGTCTGGAGAAAGATGGGAATGGAGATTGTCTTCTAATGATATTAGATTTTTTTTTGAGGCAATTAAATGTTCAAAGATTAAATGTGATGATTGCATGACTGTGAATATACTAAAATCCATTAAATTATGCCTTTTGTGGGCAAATTGTATGGTATGTTAATTATATCTGTTAAAGGTATTTTAAAGTATTATATGCATGAGTAAGTGGGATTTATCCTAGAAATGTATGCTGGGTTCAACATTTAAAATATTCAAGGAATGTAATATACCTTATTAATAGAATAATGGACAAAAATCACATGATCATCTCAAGAGATAGAGAACAGCATTTAACAAAATCCAATACCTTTTCATGATAAAAACACTCAACAAACTATGAGTAGAAAGGAACTTCTTCAACCTGATTTTTTAAAAATCTAAGAAAAACCAATAGATAACGTCATATTTATTAGTGTAAGATGAATGCTTTATGGATGTATCTTCTTGGTACTTTTGTTCAACGTTGTACTGGAAATTTTAGTCAGGAAAATTATGCAAGAAAAATAAATAAAAGGCATTCAGATTGGAAAGGAAGGAATAAAACTTCCTCTGTTTGCAGAGGGCATGATAATGAATATACGACATCCTAAGGAATCAACTGCAACAGACTATTTGTTCTAATAAATGTATTTAGCAAGATACGTGATCGTTATACAGAAACCAATTGTATTTCTATACACTGTCAGTGAAAAATCTGAAAATGAAATTAAGAAACAAGTTCATTTAACAGACACCATTGAAAAGAATAAAATACTGAAGATTATATTTAACCAAGGAAGTACAATATTTGTAAACTGAAAAGTATAAACTACTATTGAAACAAATGAAGGACATATTAAATAAACAGAAAGACCTCCCATGTTCATCAATGAAAAGACTTAATAGTAAGGTGACAGTACTTCCTAAGTTGACCTACAGAAACTGATCATAAAATTCACATAGAAAAGGAAGAAACCCCAAATAGCCATAACAATCTTGGGGGAAAAGGACAAAGGTGGAGGACCCACATTTCCTGATTTCAAAATTTCCTGCAGAGCTATATTGATACACATTAGTGTGGTACTGGCATAAGGATTGACATATAGATTAATGGAATTGAATTAAGAGTCCACTAATAAACCATACATTTATAGTCAAATGGTTTTCAACAGTAGTGTCAGGATGATTCGAAGGACAAAGAATAGTATCTTCAGTTTTGTACAGTTGTCCACTACTAGGACAACTAGACAAAAGCATAAAGGTGGGGCCACTACTGTGTATCATATATAAATTTAACTGAAAATTAATAAAAGATCTAAATGTAAAAGTTAAAACTATAAAACATTTAGAAGAAAACATGGGCATAAATTATGACCTCAGATGAAGCAATGGTTTTATAAATATGAAAACAAAAGCACAAAAGCCAAACAAAAATAGATAAATTGGACTTCATCAAAATTTAAAACTTTGGTTCCTACTTCTGGTCAGCAAGGAGATGTAGGTACACATGGCTCCCCTCCTCACACAACCATATATCAAAATTACACTAAACTGCAGAACAACCATCATTCAAAACTCTCAAGAATCGAGTTGAATGGAAGGCCAACAACTATGGAACTAAAGAAGCTACATCCATCCAGACTGCTAGGAGACATGGAAACATGGAACGGGGTGATACCAAACCTACATGTAGTGGATAAAAATTTGGGAGGAGAGGTTCCAGCACCACAACAAGCCCCTCAGCCCAGGGTTCCAGTGCAAGGAAGATAAGCCCCCAAAACTTCTGGTTGCAAAAACCTGTGGAGACTGAGCTGGTAAAAGGAAATACTGAAGTCTCAAGCAGTGCCTCTTAAAGGACCTGCACATGGACTTATTCAGATTCACTACCTCTGAGCTCTAGCATCAGGGTAGTAGCTTGGAAGGCACCAGTGGCATATAGGGAGGAACACAAGTGTCTGGCATCAAAGAGAGAGCTGGGAGACAGCTTTCTCTCAGACACAAAGGTAGGCAGAGGCCTCCTTTACTGAGCCCCCACCCCACAGACCCAGCAGGCAGGGGACATCTGAGACTCTATCAATCTAGCTCCCATGGTTTTCTCTGCCCTACAGAATACCTGAGTCTCTGCCAGACCCAACTTACAGACAACCCAAGCTGCTTTTCCATATGAATGACTGGTTCAGCTCAAGCTTCACATCCTCCTGAAACCTCTCAAACAAGCAACAACCAGCCTCAGCAAGCGCTCAGCCCCAGTACCTCTGGCTAAGTGTCCCAAGGCTTGGCACTAGCAGCAGCCAGCTTTGGATCACAGTTTGGCTTTGCCCGGGAACCTCCAAGGTCAGCACAGATAGCAGCCATCTGCAGATTGCTTTTAGCTCGTGGTGAGTTTCCAGGAGGAACACAAGTGCTGGCTGACCTGGACTGCACCACCCAGGAAACCCCATAACCTGCACAGCCAGTGGACAGCTACAGACCATGTCGGAGTGCCACCACCCTGCCCCTGCACAGCTGATCCTCCATGGAGGGTGGAGGTTAGTGGTCGGTGGTCACAGCCAGTCCTTGTAGCTCACTGGCCTGGATAAATCCCTCCCATTGACCTGCCAACAATAATCAAGGCTAAACTACCAGAGGAGGGTGTACTCAGCCCACACAAAGGACACACCTGAAGTACCCAGCTTTGGTGGTAGAGGAGGCTGTGCCACTGGACCCTACAGGACACCTACTACATTAGGCCATGCTACCAAAACAAGGAGTCAAAGCAGCACTATCTAATACATAAAAGCAAACATGGGGAGGCTCCAAATGAGGAGACAAAGAAACATGGCCCAAATGAAAGAACAGATCAAAACTACAGAAAAAGAGCTAAATGAAATGTAGATAAGCAGTCTACGAGATGCAGAGTTCAAAACACTGGTTATAAAGATGCTCAAGGAACTTAGGACCTCAACAGCATAAAAAAGATCCAAGCAGAAACAAAGGATACACTAATTAAAATCGGGAACAGTTTACAGGGCAACAGTGGTAGAGTAGATGAAGCCGAGAATCAAATCAATGATTTGGAATATAAGGAAGCAAAAAACAACCAATCAGAACAAAAAGAAGAAAGAACAATGGAAAGAAAGAAAAAACAAGGACAACGTAAGCAGCCTGTGGGTCAAATTTAAGCATTCCAACATTTGTATCATAGGGGTGCCGGAAGAAGAAGAGAAAGAGCAAGAAATTGGAAATCTATTTGAAAAACAGTGAAAGAAAACTTCCCTGATTTGGTGACGGAAATAGACATGCAAATCTAGGAAGCACAGAGTCCCAAACAAGATGGGTGCAAACGGGCCCACCCGAAGATGCATCATAATTAAAATGCCAAAGGTTAAAGATAAAGAGAGAATCTTAAAAGCAGCAAGAGAAAAGGAGACAGTTACCTACAAGATAGTTCCCATAAGACTGTCAGCTGATTTCTCAAAAGAAACTTGGCAGGCTAGAAGGGATTGGCAAGAAATATTCAAAGACATGCAAAGCAGGGACCTACAGCCAAAATCGCTGTACCCAACAAAGCTATCATTTAGATTCAAAGAGCAGATAAAGAGCTTCCCAGACCCCCCCCCCAAAAAAAACCCTAAAGGAGTTTATCATCACCAAGCCATTATTATATGAAATGTGAAAGGGTCTTATTTAAGAAAAAGAAAAAGATCAAAACTATGAATAATAAAATGGCAATAAACATAGACCTATCAGCAGTTGAATCTGAAAAACAAACTAACAAAACAAGAAGAACAGAGACAGAATCATGGATATGGACAGCACTTTGATGGTTGCCACATGGGAGGAGGCTTGGGGGAATGGCTGAAGAGGTGAGGGGATAAAGAAGTAGAAATAGGTAGTTACAGAATAGCCATAGGGATATAAAGTACAGTTCAGGAGACGTCCAGCCAAGATGGAGGCATAGGTAGACACACATCGCCTTTTTACACAACCATAAGAAAGATCACAACTAACCTCAAAACAAAATAAAACCAGAAGAGCCAGAAAATTGAATTGTATGGAAGTCCAACAACCAAGGATTTAAAGAAGAAATATTCACCCAGATGGGTAGGAAGGGCAGAGGTGGGGAGCCTGTGCTGAGAGGACGTAGTGTGGTGGTGGCAGTGAGGGAGTGGCTGCAGTGCCTAGCATTCATATATGGTGGATAAGAACTGGGAGGGATACCTGGGGAGCAAGCCACCCCAGCACCAGGCCACACCACGCATCCCAGGGTTCCAGCGCCAGGGAAAGAAAGCCTCATAACTTCTGGCAATAAAAACCAGGGTAGGGGCATTGGGTCAGTGGAGGAAACTGCTGGTATCTCAGAAGAGTCCATTTAAAGGACCTGCATAGTCCTAAAATGTATGCATATTTGCCCACTCTGGGATTCAGCACTAGGACAGCACCTAGAAGAGCTCCAGCCACATACGGGAAGTGGAGGGAAGTAGATGGAAACAGGGCAGGGCTGAGCAAGTATCATTGTTCCCTCTCCAACCCCTCCACCACATACTGCACAATAAAGCGGCATATCCTGGTGAATGCCTAAGGCTCTGCCCCTTACAACATAACAGGTGCACCAAAACGGAGTCAAAGCAGCTCTACCCAACACACAAACAAACATGGGGCGGGTGCCAAATTGAGGAGACAAAGAAATGGCCCAAATGAAAGAACATATCAAAATTCCAGAAAAAGAACTAAGTGAAAGATAGCCAACTTATCAAATGCAGAGTTCAACACAATGGTGATAAGGATGGTCAGAGATGTCATTTGAGTATGGAAACATATAAGGGAAGAAATGAATGCTACTCTAAGTGAAATAAAGAAAAATCCACACAGTGAGTCAACATTGAAGGGAAGGAAGCCGGGGTTCAAATCAACAATTTGGAACATAAAGAAGAAATAAACACTCAACAATATAGGATGAAAAACAAGAATCAAAAAATCAAGGAGAGAATAAGACAGGCAGTGGGGCGGAGAGGACAGGGTGGGCAAGGCAGTGGCTGGCAGACCACACAGGCAATCCCACATTCACGCACAGACAAGCCTCGGGGAAAGCAGGGGGCCAACATGGACCACGAAACCCTGGGTTTCAGCGCAGGCAACTAAGGACTCAAAACCACAGTTTGAGGAAAAGATCTGTGGGGATTGTGGTGGCGGGAGAAACTCCCAGACTCACAGGAGAGTATGTTGGAGAGACCCACAGGGTCCTAAAATGAGCACAAACCCACCCACCTGCAAATCAGCACCTAAAGGGCACAACATGCTTGTGGGAAGCGAGGGAAGTGATGGAAAGTAGGATGCGAACAGAGCAAGCAGCATTGTTCCCTCTCTGAGCCCTCACCCACAGACGGTGCCACAAAGCAGCCAAGAGGGTTGCCCTGCCCTGGCCAATACCTAAGGCCCCACCCCTTACACATAATAGGTACACCGAGACAAAGAAATATGGCCCAAATGAAAGAATAGATCAAAACTGCAGAAAAAGAATTAAACAATGAGGAGATTGCCAACCTATCTGATGCACAGTTCAAAATGCTCACAGAATTCATTGAGCTCGGTTGCAAAAAGAAGGAAGAAATGAAGGCTACATAAAGTAAAATAAAGCAAAATATACAGGGAACCAACAGTGAAGGGAAGGAAACCGGCACTCAGATCAATGATCTGGAAAAAAAAAAAAAAGGAAAAAGTAAGCATCGAACTGGAACAGCATGAATAAACAAGAATGCAAAAAAATGAAGAGACACTTAGGAGCCTCTGAGACAACTTTAAATGTTTCAACATCTGAATCATGGGAGTGCCAGAAGGAGAAGAGGAAGATATTGAAAACTTACTTGACCAAATAATGAAGGAAATCTTCCCCATTCTGGCAAAGGAAATAGACTTCAGGAAGCCAAGAGAATCCCAAAGAAATTGGACCCAAGGAGGAACACACCAAGACACATCATAATTACATTAGCCAAGATGAAAGAGGAGAGAATCTTAAAAGCAACAAGAGGAAAGGAGAGAGTTGCCTACAAAGGAGTGCCCATAAGACTATCAGCTGATTTTTCAAAAGAAGCCTTGCAGGCAAGAAGGGGCTGGAAAGAAGTTATTTGCAGTCATGAAAGGCAAGGACCTACATCCAAGATTACTGTATCCAGCAAAGCTGTTATTTAGAATGAAAGGGCAGATGAAGTGCTTTCCAGATAAGGTCAAATTAAAGGAGTTCACCACCACCAAGCCCTTATTTTATGAAATATTAAAAGGACTTATCTAAGAAATAGAAGATCAAAAACTATGAACAGTAAAATGACAACAAACCCACAGCTATCAACAACTGAACCTAAAAAACAAAAACAAAAACTAAGCAAACAATTAGAACAGGAACAGAATCACAGAAATTGAGATCACATGGAGGGTTATGGGGGGGCAGTATGGGGAAAAGGTACAGGGAATAAGCAGAATAGGTGGTCACAAAATAGTTAGGGAGAGGTTAAGAATAGTATATAGGAAATGGAGAAGCCAGAGAACTTATATGTACAACCCATGGACATGAACTGTGGTGGGTGGGGGGGTGCTGGAGGGTGAGGGGGGAAGTGCAGGGAGGAGGGGGATAAAGAGGGGGGAAATTGGGACAACTGTAATAGCATAATCAATACAATATACTTTTAAAAAAAGAAAAAAAGAGCCTAGAAATAGAACCACACAATAGAGTCAGCTGATCTTTAACAAACTGGCAAAGGCAATCCAGCGGAGAAAGTACAGACTATTCAACACGTGGTTCTGGTACAACTGGACTTCTACCTGCAAAAAAAACACAATGATTTTAGACATAAACCTTAAGTACTTCAGAAAAAACTTTTTCAGAGTGTTTTTCCTCTCACAATGGAAACAGTGTAAGGATGTACATTCTCACCATTTTTATTCAGCCTAGTTCTGGAAGGCATCAGAATATGGCAGGAACAAATAATATAAGCACATGGACTTCAAAGAAATGAAACTATTTCATTTCAGACAATAGGGGATTGGCCTGAAATATTCAAAATGATGAAAGGCAAGGACCTACAATCAAAACTACTTTACCCAGCAAGGCTATTATTTAAAATTGAAGGAGAAATAAAGAGCTTAAGACCAAAAAAAGCTGAAAACGTTTCTTACCACCAAACCAGTCTTACAAGAAATTTTAAAGGGTCTGCTTTAAGAAGAAGAAAGGAAAAATACAGAGGAACATAGTTCAAAGAATAAAATGGCACCTAGGCTGGTGTGGCTCAGTGGATTGAGTGCTGGCCTGTGAACCAAAGGGTTGCTGGTTCACTTCCTGGTTGGGCCACATTGCCTGGGTGGTGGGCCAACAGCCCAATTGAGGGTGTGGGAGAGGCAACCAACTGATGCTTCTCTTTCATGTTGATGTTTCTCTCCCTCTTTTTCTCCCTCCTTTCCTTCTCTCTAAAAAATAAGTAAATAAAATATTTTTTAAAAGAATAAAATGGCAGTAAATATGTACCTATCAATAATCACTTTTAATGTGAATGGCTTAAATACTCCAATCAAAAGACAGAATACCCAAATGGATAAGAAAACTAGAATCATATATATGCTGTCTACAAGAGACCCACCTCAGAACGAAAGATGCACAGACTAAAGTAAAGAGATGGAGAAGGATTTTATGCAAATGATAATTTAAAAAATGCTGGGGTACAAATACATATATCTGACAAAATGGACTTTAAAATAAAAGCTATAGTAAGAGACAAAGAAGGACATTACATAGTGATAAAGGGAGCAATACAAGAAGAGGACATAACACTTGTAAACATACCATGAACCTAACATAGGAACAGCTAAATATGTAAAGCAAATGTGGATGGACATAAAGGAAGAGATTGACAGTAATACAGTTATAGTAGGGGATTTTAAGACCCTATTGGCATCAATGAAGAGATCTTCCAGACAGAAAGTCAACAAGGAAATGGCAGCCTTAAATGACAGACTACATCAGATGGATTTAATTGATATCTTCAGAGTATTTCATCCCAAAGCAGCAGATTATACATTCTTTTCAAGTGCACATAAAACCTTTCATAGGATAGACCATATGTGAAGACATAAAACAAGTCTCAAATTTAAGAAGATTGAAATCATATCAAGCATCTTCTCTGACCATAGTGGTATGAAACTAGAAACCAATCATAAGAAAATACAGAAAAACACACATAGAAGCTAAATAACTTGTTACTAAACACTGAAGGAGTTACCAGTGAGACCAAGGAACAAATCAAAAGATACCTGGAAACAAATGAAAACGAGAACACAACAACCCGAAGTCTGTCGGACACATTGAAAGCAGTCCTAAGAAAGAAATTCGTAGCATTATAGGGCTATCTCAAGAAACAAGAAAAAGCTCAAAGAAACAATCTAACTTTATACTTAAAGGAAGTTGAAAAAGAATAACAAAAAATGCCTAAAGTTAGTGGAAGGGAGGAAATAATGAAGATCAGAGCAGAAATAAACAAAATAGAGTAAAAAAAAACAATATAAATGATCAGTGAGCTGATTCTTTGAAACAATAAACAAGATTGACAAACTTTTAATCAGGCTCATCAAGAAAAAAAAAAGAGAATGAACCTAAAGGAATAAAATCAGAAATGAAAGAGAAATAACAACTGACATGAAGGAAATAGAACAGACTATATGAAAATATTACAAACAACTGTATGCCAACAAATTGGACAATCTGGACAAAATGAATAAATTCCTAGAAACATACTATCTTCCAAAACATCAGGAAGAATCTGAATAGACAGATTACAACTAGTGAAATTGAAATAGTAATCAAAAAACTCCCAACAAACAAAAGTCCTGGACTGAATGCCTTCACAAGTGAATTTTACCAAATATTCAAAGAACAACTAACACCTATATTTCTCAAACTATTCCAAAAAACTTCAAGAGGTGGGAAGACTCCCAAGCTCATTTTGGGAGCCAGCATTATCCTAATTCCAAAACCAGATAAAAACACTACAAAGAAAGAAATTATAGGCCAATATCCATGATGAACATAGGTGCCAAAATCCTCAATAAAATATTACGTAACCAGATCCACCAATACATTAAAAAGATCATACACCATGATCAAGTGGGATGTATTCCAGAGGTGCAACATACACAATATCTGAAAATCAATTTTCATTAATACACCACATAAGCAAAATGAAGGATGAAAGCTACATGAACATATCAATAGATGCTGAAAGAGCATTTGATAAAATCCAGCACCCATTTATGATAAAAACTCAGCAAAGTGAGAATAGATGGAACATAACCTGAACATAATAAAGGCTATAATATAACAAACCCACCGCCAACATCATACACAATGTAAAAATATTTTACTTAAGATCAGAAACAAGACAGGATGTCTGCTTTCACCAGTCTCATTCAACATAGAACTGGAAGTCCAAGCCACAGCAATCAGACTAGAAGAAATAAAAGGCATCTAAATTGGAAAGGAGCAGTAAAACTCATTATTTGCAGATGACATGATACTGTATATGGAGTACTCTAAAGATTCCAAAAAAACCCTAGAACTAGAATTCATATATGAATTCAGTAAACTAGCATGAAAGAAAATATCCAGAAATAGTTGCAATTTTATACACCAATAATGAACTATCAGAAAGGGAAACTAAGAAAATAATTCCATTCACAATTGCTTCAAAAAGAATGCCTAGGAATAAATTTAACCAAGAATGTAAATGACCTGTACTCAGAAAATTAAGACACTGAAGAAAGAAATTGCTGAAGATACAGATAAGTGGAAGCATATATCATGTTCATGGATAGGAAGAATTATTATAATGCCCATAATACCTAAATCAATATATAGATTCAATACAATTCCTATGAAGATACCAATGGCATATTTCAGACCTAGAACAAATATTCCAAAAATGTATACGTAATCACAAAAGACTCCAGAGTAACAGTGATCTTGAGAAAGAAGAACAAAATTGGGGTAATCATACTACCTGACATTAAACTATGCTACAAAGCTGAAGTAATCAAAACAGCATGGTAGTGGCATAAAAACAGACATATACATCAATGAAACTGAAAGGAGTGCCCAGAAATAAACCCATGTCTTTATACTCAATATTTGTAAACAAGGAAAAAACATACAATGGGCTAAAGGTAATCTAGTCAGTAAATGGTGTTGGGAATAATGGACATTTATGTGCAAAACAGGAAACTAGACCACCTTGTTACACCATACACAACAATAAACTCGGAATGGATTAAACACTTAAATATTAGACTCAAAATCATATAAATCCTAGAAGAAAACATAGGCATTAAAATCTCAGATATTTCTCAGAGCAGTATTTTATCTGACATATTTTCTCAGGCTAGGGAAAGAAAAGATAAATGGGACTACATCAAATTAAAAGGTTTCTGAAAAACAGGAATCATCAACAAAATGAAAAGACAACCCACTGAATGGATGAACATATTTGCCGATACATCTGATAAAGTGTTAATATCCATAACATATAAAGGACTCTTAAAACTCAATACCAGAAAAAAAATAAATCAAACAATCCAATGTGATAAGATTGGCAAAAGACCTGAATAAACATTTCTCTAAAGAAAACATATAGGCGAGTGGGTTCAGCTGGGGTGGGGTGGAGGGACGGGGAGAAAAGGCATACAACTGTAATTGAATAACAATAAAAAAAAAATTAAAAAAAAAAAGAAAAGAAAACATATAGGCGGCCAATAGCCATGTGAAAAGATGCTCAGCATCACTAATCATCAGAGAAAGGCCAATTAAAAGCACAATGAAATATCACCTCACACCTATCAGAATGGCTGCCATCAATAAATCAACCTTCAACAAGTGTTGGTGAGGATGTGGAGAAAAGGGAATCCTCATGCACTGTTGGTGGGGATGCATATATGTTCAGCCACTTCGTAAAGCAGTATGGAGGATTCTAAAAAATTAAAATTGGAACTGCCTTATGGCCCAACAATTCCACTTCTGCAAATTTATCCAAAGAAACCTGAAACACTAATTTGAAAGAATATATGCACCCCTATGTTCATTGCAGCATTATTTACAATAGCCAAGATTTGGAGGCAGTGCAGATGTCCATCAGTAGATAAGTGGATTCAAAAAGAAATGGTACATTTACACAATTGAATGTTACTTGGCCATAAAAAAAAGAAGGGAATCTTATCATTTGTGACAGCATGGATAGACCTGGAGAGCATTATGCTATGTAAAATAAGCCAGTCAGAGAAAGACAAGTACCATATAATTTCACTCTTATGTTAAATCTAAGGAACAAAATGAACTAAAATGCAAAATAATGAGACTCACAGATAGAAAGCAAGCCAATAGCCATCAAGGGTGGGGTGTTGGAGGGATTAAGGGGAAAAAAAAAACAGAAAAAACTCATGGACACGGACAACAGTGTGATGATTCCTGGAGGGAAGTGGAGGAGGGTGTGGGGAGACAAATGGTGATGGACGGAGAATTGGGGTAGTGAGCACACAATAATGCTGTACAGGTGATGTGTTGTAGAAAAGAAAAATAATAAACTGCAGCCACATTGCTCAAGAAAAAGGAAAAAGGAATAAAACTATTTGCAGATGATATGAAAGTCTATGTACAGAATTCCAAGGATCTTAAAAACTCCTAGATCTAACAAATGAATTCATCAATGATAGGAGAGAAACATAACAAAATTAATTGTATTTCTCTATATACTAGCAAAGAACACCTGGAAGCCACAATTAAAAATATAACATGATTTGCGATTGCCCAAAATAAACTGAATTCTTAGATTTAAGTCACATGAAACCTTAAGAGTGTTATGGTGAAATGTTCAAAACTCTGATAACAAACTCAAAGTTATAAATAAATAAAAAGATATAGTTTGTTCATGAATTGGAAATCTCAACATAGTAAGTAAAGATTCTCACCACATTTTTATGTAGGTTTGTGTCATTTCCATTTAAAATCCCAGGATGATTTGTTGCGAATATAGAAGTCTTATCCTAAAATGTATATGGAAACATGGTAGAACAAGAATAGCTAAAATAATTTTGAAAAACTGTAATAAAGTGGGAGGAATCATTCTACCCTATTTAATACTTACTTATAATAATACAGTGTGGTACTGGCAGACATAGATCAATGAAACATTTGATTGCCCAGAAGTAACCCCACATAAGTTAAGTACAGCCAACTGATTTTTGACAAAGCTTCAAACCCAATGAAGTGAAGAAACGATCATGTTTTTATAAGAAATGGTGTTAGAGCAATTGGACATCCATAAGCCAAAAATTGAACCTCAACTTAAACCTCATGTCTTACATACATATTAATTCAAAGTGGATTGTAGAATTAAATGTAAAATAATAAACTATATAACTTTTAAAAGAAAACATACCAGAAGGTCGTCGAGACCTAGGAGATGGAGTTCTTAGACATGATACCACATGTACAATCTATAAATGAAAAAAATTCAACAGTGAAAAGAAGAAAAAGAAACCATCCAATTAGACAGTGGGTAAAAGACATGGACATTTTTCTTAAAAGGATTATACAAGTTCTTACCAAGCAGACGAAAATGTTCAACATCACTATGTGTTAGGGAAATAGAAGTTTAAACCACAGTGAGATATTGTTACACAACTTTGGAATGGCTACAATTAAAAATGATAATATATTCTGTAGGGATATGAGAAAAACTGGATCTTTCACATATTGCTGGTGGGAATATAAATTGGTACAGTCACTCTGGAAAATAATTTGGCAGTTTCTTTTTTTCTTTTTTTTTTAATTTTTTTCTTTTTTTTAAAATTTTTATTGTTATTCAATTAGTTGTATGCCTTTTCTCCCCATCCCTCCACCCCACCCCAACCGAACCGAACCCACCTCCCTCTCCCACCTCCACCCTCCCCCTTGATTTTGTCCATGTGTCTGCAAACAAAATATAACCAGAGACATTGAAGTTAAGAACAATCTAACAATAGCCAGGGAGGAGTGGGGAGGGGACTGTGGGGAAAGGGGATTACAGGAATTTGGCAGTTTCTTTAAAAAACTAAGCATATACTTGCCATTCAATCCAGCAGTTGTACTTTAAGGAAATGTGCATCCCAAGAAAAGAAAACCTATATTCACACTAAGACTTGTAATCAGGTTTTCATAGAATTTCTATTTTTTAATTTTACTTTTGTAGTTTTTAACTAAATTTATTGGGGCGACATTGGTTAACAAGATCATATAGGTTTCAAGTGACGATTTCTATGATCTGTATATTGCAATATGTGCCCACCACCCAGTCAAATCATCTTCCATCACCATATATTTGGCCCCCTTTAGCCTCTACTACCCTTCCACCCGCCTTCCCTCTGGTAGCTACCATGCTATTGTCTGTGTCTGTGAATCTCAGTTTTATATCCCACCTGTGAGTGAAATCATATGGGTCATATGCATCTTAGCTTTTCTGACTGATATATTTTGCTTAACATAATATTCTCAAGATCCATCCATATTGTCACAAATGGCAGTATTTCATCTTTTCTTATGGCTGAGTAGTATTCCATAGTATATGTATGTACCACATCTTCTTTATCCGATCCTCTATGGAAGAATGTTACAGAGCAGGCGGGGGGTGGTTCACAATAAATTATTACAGAAAGGATTCCCCCCTTTCTGTCTCCGGAGGTTCCCACACACACACACACACACACACACACACACACACACACAGCTGCTAGGTTCGAAATGCCACCGCCAGAGGAAAGACATCTCTCAATGCCAGAGACTGGTGAAAAGGAAAGGAATTGCTTATTTAAAAGTTACAGACTTAGAGTAATGGCTTAATGTCTTCAGTAAGATACTGAAGTCCTTTAGAATACCCAAAGACGCACACAGTCCTTCCCTCTCCCTGTGCCCAGTCTGGGGTACCGTATCTCAGGAAAAGAAGTAGAAGTCTGTGATTCAGGCTCCCGGCACCATCAGCTGTGTGGCTGCTGCAATCTCCAGTTAATCCAAAGTCGTGTGGCACCTTCTCATGGCCCACCAGCAAGAGTCCTTTCTCTCCTTTTCTTCCTGGCAAAGTCTCTCCTGCTGCCTAAGCCACGTGGCAAAAAGAAGCACTCCAAAACCACATGGTCCTCCCTATTCACTCCATCAGAACCGCGTGGTCCTCTCCTTTCCCCTCAGAACCATGTGCTCCTCTCTCTATGGCTGCCGGTGCCTGGGTTTAAATCCCAGCGCCCATCTTCCTTTGCAGCCCCATTTCCGACTCCTCCTACAGTCAGTTACACCTGCCAGCATCCCGTATTCTTCCAGCTTTACTGGGCTGCCATAGTAAGTCCGGGCAGGTGTGGCCCCGTGGCATGGAGCCAATCATCTCCAAGCTCTCACGCAGGCCCTGTAACCAGGGGGAGTTGCTTCCCAGTCCCATCTTGGGTGGAATTCTCTCCCATCCCCCTGGCTCAAAGCAGGGCCACAGCTATTTAACATATGTATGAAACCAGTTAAAGGTTATAGATATGTTAAATGACTATGCCAGGGGTTGGCTGCAAAGCTGTTGCTACCCAAAACAGCTCTGAATGGCCCTGTTCCATGTGTCCCATCCCCCCTGGCTCAGGCTTGTGGGGGTGAGGACATCCTATATATATTTTTCTAATATTTCCTGGACACCTTGAGTTCTGGACCCCATTACAAATCCCTTCTTGGGGCCCTCCTCTTGGCTGCACCCTGGTTCAAGAACAGTCTGGTTGTCTCCACTGGTACAGCCACTATGGAAAACAGTATGGTGATTCCTCGAAAATTAAGAATAGAGTTACTATAGGGAACCATTCCAAGCGTGGGAAATGTGGCCCAGCCCCCACTCGGAAAAGTCAGTGGGGAGTGAGATTCAGCGGGCAGGACCCACACCCACAGATAGGGTCTCCCAAGGGAATCAGGCCCTACTATGAGACTTGCTCTTGCTAAAAATCTCTCACCCTGAATTGAGGCAGCAAACGTTTACTGCACATCTTTAATGTAACTTCCTAAAATCTATGCTAAAACTTCCAAGGCTGAGGGTAACCAGCTTAACCACTTTTCCCTTTACATTTGCAAATATCCTTCCTCTTCTATGTAATCAGCAACACCCTCTCCTTTGTTTTCTGTAACTACCTAAAGTGAACCTGTGCATAATAAATGAGGACCATCCTCAATGTAATGTTCCCAGAAAAGCAGTAAAAGCCTGTCAAGGCAAGGGTCCAGGCGCTCTCCTCTTGAGAAGTGGCCTCGCCGTCCCTTTTCCTCCACAGCACTCGGTAGTCAGTGTGTATTTGTCTATTGCCACCACAACACATGATCCTGTGGGCTGGGATCTGCATCAAGTTACCATGTGACAGCAATCTATCTTCTGTGTATCTACCTGAAAAACTCGAAAACATTTATTTGCAAAGATATATGCACCCCTATGGTCATTGCAGCATTACTCAAGGTGGCCAAGACATAGAGTTTCTATTTGAAATAGGTAAAATATAGGAAGAACTACAATGTCTTATAATGAGTTAGTGGTTAAACAAATTGTGGCACATCCATACCATGGAATACTTATCAGGAAAAAAAACAAAAAAACTATTGATGCATGCAGCTACTTGGGTGAATCTCAAGGGAATTACGCTGTGTTTAAAAAAACTATTTCTAAAGGTTATATACTGTGTGATTTTTAAAAAATACATTTCTATATCTCTGCTGTGGTAGTGACTACGTGAATTTACACATGGTGATAAAATTGAATAGCTGTACACATACACAAGTGGATGTCAAATTGGTGAAATCTGAATAAAGGCTGTCAATTGTACCAATGTCAAGTTCCTGGTTTCAATAATGTACTACAGTTAGTTATATAAGATGTTACCACTGGGGGAAACTGAATTAAGGGTACAGAGAACCTCTCTGTGCTATTTTTGTACTTTCTGTTAGGGTACAATTATTTTTAAATAAAACTATTTTTTAAATTCCTCATGATCTATACACTCATCCACAGAATGGGTAAATAACCCATAAAAATTTGGGCATATAGGCAGAAACATTTTAGCTTCAGGTTTTTGTTTTCAAATAATCCAAATTGTTCTGTATAGGCAGAACTCTGTTTAATGTAACTGATAGCATAATCAAAAACTGTCTGTTGTTTTCCTCAGGAAACATGAATGTTTAATAGACTTAATTTACATAGGAAATTTATGTTCATTTTGTGGAATAATTACTGGTCTAGCTAATAAATCTATATCTCCTCCTTTTGCATGCTGAAAGCATTGCCAAAACCTGTTATTTGCATTTACATTTTCTTATTGTCACCACTTCTTCCACTATGGTTTACAGTTGAAATAATCCAAGAAATTACAAGATGTTAAGGTTTATACTTCTGTTTCACTTTCCTGAACAGGTTGATCATGTGTTGTTAAGCCCTGATCGTAGATTTAATGTATCATATTACATTCTAAAAATTAAATATTTGAAACGATAAGACCCATCGTTTCAAACATTAAGGAATTATCCTTTATGTGCCGTGTCATATACACATGCAGTATTAATTTAATGTTGTTTTAAAGTTATTAGATAATCATTCTGATTATAGGTATTATTCATGGATGCTTTTGGCTGATGGACTCCTTAAACTTATCTAGTATTTAAAAAATGACACTGGTTAATAGTGGTCCTTTGGTGAAAACAAAAAGGATTTTGTATTTCATGGAGTAGTTTAAAAAAAAATACTATTAGAAATGAACTTCCACCTAGTGGAATAATTTTCAGCAAAACACCCCCTGATGAATCTCTAAAGCTGAGGCAATTTATAGTAACTAAACTATCATGAGATCAACTATGTGGGGGGGAGACATGATTTTTTTCTTCTTTTTTTTTTGCCTTTAAAAATCCAGGGAAGACTTAAATCCACATTACCTGCTTCTGAAAGTTTATGGGCTATCTGTTAATCTAAAAAAATCATAGTCCCTGACCATAGTAGTCATTTAATTACAGAATGGCTCACTGGATAATATATGTTCCTACGGGGGGTTCCCATTAGGTTTCTAATTTTTATTTTTAAAGCAAATATTTTACTATAGAAAACCATGTATTTCCATGGATCTTAAGCAATAAATTAGGAGTGCTGTTGTAGCAAACTGCCTTGATGGTACATCTGCCTGTTTACCCCTGGTGGCTCTTTTTGTGACTATATTGAAGCTTTCGGGCTGAAGAGCCAACTTGAAAAACAAATGTGTTTGTTTTTAATGATTAGATCATTTTGCTGTGTTGTGCCAAGCATTTCTGGGCAACTATATTTAAAATAAAATACCAGTTTTATTTTTGTGAAGTTTATCATTGTATTACTAATTGTATTCCTGTTGACAGTTACTTTCTGTGAGTACCTGCTGATGAATCTCCAAAGCTGAGGCAATTTATAGTAACTATTATAAGAGCAACTGGATAGAAAAAGAAAACCCTGATTTTTTTCATCTTAATTTTTTTGCCTTTAAAAAAATGCAGAGAAGACTTAAGTCCACATTACCTACTCCTGAAAGTATATGGCTATTTGTTAAACTAAAAATGACTCATAATTATTTAATTCTAGGTATATATGTGGCTTGATATTACATATAGTATATTGGTCATAATCTATACTATCAACATTTTATTCATAAACATCTCTTAATCTGGATGCCCTATCTTATATGGTTTAGATATGGCTCTCATGTTTATATACTAAAGCTATCAAAGCTCTTTAGCTTATATGTTCAATTTCATCTTAATATCATATTCAGGAAATGTAACAGTTTGGAAAATGTGAAATGACAGGCTGCTCATTTTTTACTCTGAAATAAGCAGCTTAGGTTTGGGTTTTTTTTTTTTAAGTGTTCCCCTCCTCCACTATATGGAGTAATTTGTGCTTCATTTTTCATTCTTTTTTTCTGTTCTCTTTCCCTATATAAAAACCTACATACTTTCTTTCAAATCCACCTTTTGCTAGCTTTAAAATTGTGATTTAGAAAATTCCTCCAGCAGTGTAGAAATGGAAAATAGATGATGGCAGAGATTTTGGTGGTTTGGTAGAATCATAAGCCCTTGGTATATGAGTGATAATAGGTGGGAAACTCATTCTGTACACTAGATCACAAGAGTTTTGGAGTGTAGTTATTAATTAAAATTTTAGTCTGCAAAAGTGAATGAGAGGCGGCTCTTGGATGACTTGAATGATGAAGTTACCATTAAACCATCTGTATGAATAGTCTTGGAAATAGTCTAAGAAATAAGTCTTCAGTAAGTACTGTTATTCTGAAAGAAATTTGCATTACACAAATAATGTGTGACAAAT
This sequence comes from Desmodus rotundus, assembly GCF_022682495.2. Taxonomy (NCBI): domain Eukaryota; kingdom Metazoa; phylum Chordata; class Mammalia; order Chiroptera; family Phyllostomidae; genus Desmodus; species Desmodus rotundus. The sequence goes on from NC_071400.1 coordinate 72,511,473, forward strand.
AAACAAATTCTGACTTTGTAAGGAAAGACTATTTGAAAGAATTATTTCAAGGAGTCAGAATATTGCCAATAGGGAATAGGGTCTATTTTAATGGAGAGAATACTCTCACAATAAGATCTACAAGTATCTCAAGGGTTAGGCAAGAGGGATTTTTTAAATCAGGAGGAATAAGCAAGGCTAGAAAGAACCAAGTAAAGGCATACCGTATAGATATTGCTGGTTTGGTTCCAGACCACTGCAATAAAGCCAGTATCACAATAATGTGAGTCAGAAATTTTTTGGTTTCCTGGTACATGAACAAGTTATGTTCACACTATATTGTAGCCTGTTAAGTGTGCAATAGCATTATGTCTAAAATAAGCAATGTACATACTTTTTTTTTATTCAGTTACAATTGTCTGCATTTTCTCCCCATCCCTCCACCCCATCCCAGCCAGTCCCACCTCCCTCCCCTACCTCTACCCTCCCCCTTGATTTTGTCCTTGTGTCCTTTATAGTAGCTCCTATAGACCCCCCTCCCCACTATTCCCTCCCCACTCCCCTGTGGCTATTGTTACAATGTTCTTAATTTCAATGTATCTGGTTATATTTTGTTTGCTTTTTTCTTTTGTTAATTATGTTCCAGTTAAAGGTGAGATCATATGGTATTTGTCCCTCACCGCCTGGCTTATTTCACTTAGCATAATGCTCTCCAGTTCCATCCATGCCATTGCAAAGGGTATAAGCTCCTTCTTTCACTCTGCTGCAATAGAATTCCATTGTGTAAATGTACCATAGTGGTTTGATCCACTCATTTGCTGATGGGCACTTAGGTTGCTTCCAGTACTTGGCTATTGTAAATTGTGCTGCTATGAACATTGGGGTGCATAGGTTCTTTTGGATTGTACATACTTTAATTAAAAATACATCAGTGCCCTGGCTGGTGTGGCTCAGTTGGTTGGAGTGTTTGGGTTTCCTGTCAGGGCGCATACCAATCAGTGTTTATCTCTCACAGTGTTTTTCTCTCTCTCCCTTTCTTTATCCCTTCCTCTCTCTCTAAAAACAATGAAAAAATGTGCTTCGGTGAGGATAAAATAATTTTTTTAATACATTCATGCTAAAAAATGCTACCCGTCACCTGAGCCTTCAGAGAGTCGTAATCTTTCTGCTGGTGGACAGTCTTGCCTAGATGTTGATGGCTGCTGACTGATCGGGGTGGTGGTTGCTGAAGGTTGGGGTGGCTGTGGCAATTTCTTAAAATGACAACAAAGTTTGATGCATCAATTGACTCTTCCCTTCAATTTCTCTGTAGCATGCAATGCTGTTTTATAGCATTTTACTCACAGTAGGACGTCTTTCAAAATGGAGTCAATCTTCTCAAACCATACTACTGCTTTATCAGCTAAGTTTATGTAATGCTTTCAGTCCTTTGTTGTCATTTCAACGGTCTCCACAGCATCTTCACCAGGAGTAGATTCCATCTCAGAAAACCACTTCCTTTGCTCATCCATATGAAGCAACTCCTTATCTATTCAAGTTTCATCATGAGATCGCAGAAATACAGTCACATCTTCAGCCTCCACTTCTAATTCAAGTTCTCTTGCTGTGTCCACCACATCTGCAATTACTTCCTCCACTGAAATCTTGAACCCCTCAGAGTCATTCATGAGGGTTGAAATTAACTTCTTCCAATCTTGAATCACTGTTGATATTTTAACTTCCCCTGAATCATAAGTGTTCTTTATTTAAAGTATGTTTTATTGATTATGCTATTATAGTTGTCCCATTTTTTTCCTCCCCTTTATCACACTCCGCATTGCACTGCCCCTCCCTCCACCATTCCCCCACCCTTAGTTCATGTCCATGGATCATACATATAAGTTATTTGGCTTCTCCATTTCCTATACTATTCTTAACCTCCCCCTGTCTATTTTATACCAATTATGCTTCTTAATCCCTGTACCTTCCCCCCCTACTCTCCCCATCCCCTCCCCACTGATAACCCTCCATTTGATCTCCATTTCTGTGATTCTGTTCCTATTCTAGTTGTTTGCTTAGCATGTTTTTGTTTTTTAGGTTCAGTTGTTGATAGTTGTGAGTTTGTTGTCATTTTACTGTTCATAGTTTTGATCTTCTTTTTCTTAGATAAGTCCCTTTAATATTTCATATAATGAGGGCTTGGTGATGATGAACTCCTTTAATTTGGCCTTATCTGGGAAGCACTTTATCTGCCCTTCCATTCTCAGTGATTGCTTTGCTAGATAGAATAATCTTGGATGTAGGTCCTTGCCTTTCATGACTTTGAATACTTTTTTCCAGCCCCTTCTTGCCTGCAAGGTTTCTTTTGAGAGATCAGCTGATAGTCTTATGGGCACTCCTTTATAGGTAACTCTCTCCTTTTCTCTTGCTGCTTGTAAGATTATCTCCTTATCTTTGGGTAATGTAATTATGATGTGCCTTGATGTGTTCCTCCTTGGGTACAAATTCTTTGGGACCAGATGAACTTCCTGGACTTGCATGTCTAGTTGCTTTGCCAGATTGGGAAAGTTTTCCTTCGTTATGTTTTCAAATAAAGTTTCAATTTCTTGTTCTTCCTCTTCTCCTGGCACCCCTATGATTTGAATGTTGGAATGTTTAAAGTTGTCCCAGAGGTTCCTAAGCCTCTCCTCATTTTTTTTGAATTCTTGTTTCTTCATTCTGTTCCAGTTGGATGTTTATTTCTTTCTTTTGTTCCAAATCATTGATGTGAGCCCCTGTTTTCTTCCCTTCACTATTGATTCCCTGTATATTTTTCTTTATTTCACTTTGTATAGCCTTCAGTTCTTTCTTTATTTTGTGACCATACTCAACCACTTCTGTGAGCATCCTAGTTACCAGTTTTGAACTCTGCATCTGATTGGTTGGCTATCTCCTCGACACTTAGTTGTTTCTCTGGAGTTTTGATGTTTCATTTGGGCCATATTTCTTTGTCTCAGTGCACCTGTTATGTTGTATCGGGTGGAGCCTTAGATATTTGCCACGGCGGAGCAACCCACTTTATAGCACTGTGGCTCTGTATGTTGGGGAGGGGTCAGAGAGGGAACTATGCCACTTGCTTAGCTTTCAGTCCACTTTCAGTCACTTCCCTTACTTCCCACAAGTGGATTGTGCCCCTTCAGGTGCTGATTCCCAGGTGGGTGGGCTTGTGTACATTCTAGGGTCTTGTAGGCCCCTCCAGCACACTCTCCTGTGAGACTGGGAGCTTCTCCTGCTGCCGAAATCCCCACAGGCTTTTACAACCAGAGTTTTTGAGGCTTTATTTCCCCACACTGGAATACTGGGTTGCACGGTCTGTCTTCCTTCCCAGTTTTTCCTCCCAGTTTGTGTGCATGTAAATGTGGGATATCCTGGCCCTGCAGATGCCACCTTGTTGGGTGTCCTCACCACCCCAGCTTCCCATCTCTGCCCCTCCTACCAGTCTGGATGAATGTTTCTTCTTTAGCTCCTTGGTTGTCGGACTTCCATTCTGTTTGATTTTCTGGTAGTTCCAGTTATTTTTTGTTTTTAAATTGCTTATTATCCTTCTTTTGGTTGTGTGAGGAAGCGAAGCATATCTACCTATGCCTCTATCTTGGCCAGAAGCCCTGAATCACAAATTTTCTTAATGGCATCTAGAATGGTGAGTCCTTTCTAGAAGGTCTTCAATTTACTCAACACAGATCCATCAGAGGAATCACTATCTATGGCAGCTATTGCTTTACAAAATGTATTTCTTAAATAATATGACTTGAATGTCAAAATTACTCCTTGACCCATGGGCTTCAAAATGAATGTTATGTTATCAGGCATGAAAACGTTAACCTTAGTGTGCGTCTCCATCAGAGCTCTTCAGTGACCCGGTGCACTGTCAATGAACAGTAATATTTTGAAAGGAAATCTTTTTTTCAGAGCAATAGATCTCAACAGTGGGCATAAAATGTTCAGTAAACCATGTTGTAAAGAGATGTGCTGTCATCCAGGCTTTGTTGTTCCATTTACAGAGCAGAGACAGAGTTGATTTCTTATCATTCTTAAGGGTCCTAGGATTTTCAGATGGTAAATGAGCATTGCCTTTAACTTAAAGTCACTACCTGCATTATCCCTTACCAAGAGAGTTAGCTTATCCTTTGAAACTGTGAAGCCAGGCATTGACTTCTCCTCCTAGCTATGAAAATCTTAAGTGGCATCTTCTAACATAAGGCTATTTCGCCTACATTGAAATTCTGTCATTTATTGCAGCTACTTTCATTAATTACCTTAGCTACATCTGGACAACCTGCTTCAGCTTCTCCATCAGCACTTGCTACTTCACCTTGCACTTTTATGTTATGGAGACAGCTTCTTTCCTTAAACCTCATGAACCAACCTCTAGCTTCCAACTTTTCTTCTGCCACTTCCTCACCTCTCTCAGCCTTTGTAGAATTGAAGAGAGTTAGGACCTTGCTCTGGATTAGGCTTTGGTTTAAAGGAAGGTTGTGGCAGTAAGGTTGTTTTACTTTCTTATTTATTATTAATTTGTTCACTGGAGTAGCACGTTAAATTTCCCTCAAGAACTTTTCCTTTGCACGCAAACATGGCTAACTGTTTGGTGCCAAAGGCCTAGCATTCTGCCTGTATCAGCTTTTGATATGCCTTTCTCACTAAGCTTAAGCATTTCTGGCTTTTGATGTAAAGTGAGAGACTTGTGACTTTCCCTTGAACATGTATAGGACATTGTTGGCCTAATTTCAATATTGTTGTATCTCAGGGAATAAGGAGGCCTGAAGAGAGGGAGAGAGATGGGTGAATGAATAGTCCATATAGCAATCAGAATGAAGGTCGCTGTCTTATGTGAATGTGGTTCATGGTGCACTGAAACAATTACAATAGTAACATCAAAGATCACTGATCACAGATCACCATAACAAATATAATAATGAGAAAGTTTGAAATATCATAAGAATTACCAAAATGTAACACAGAGACATGAAGTGAGCAAATGCTGTTGGAAAAAAATAGCTCAGTGCGAGGTTGTCACAAACCTTCAATTTGTAAAAAACACAATATCTGAGAAGTGCAATAAAGCAAAGCACAATACAATGAGGTATGCCTGTATGAGGAAGTGGGAAGATCTACAAGTAGAGAAATTTAACCAAAGTCTGGTTAACAAGCATCTTGTTCTGATTCATCAGTGGGAACAGCAGTTTAATCACTTAAGAGATAAAGAATGGGAATGTGGAGGGTCTGTCTGGCTTTTCATAGGCACACGTGGTGGGTGGGAGTGGACCTGTGTGAGTCCCTTATGTTATCTGGGGAAGGTGTTTCCTTGCTGTAAGCTCTTTTCTGGACCATAAAAGGTGTGGGGATTTCTTAACTTTCATTGTTTCTGGAATCATAGGGCTCTGCTAAAATTGAACATTTTCCTATGTGAGGGCTTTGAAGAGTCATTTATATTCAGTATCTAATTCTTGTATCCCTAATTTACACATGAATATTACTGTACCTGGTTTTCTTTGTCAGGGAATAGTTCTTGATGTCAACAAAACTTTAGCATACTGAATACCTGTTAACAAAGTTCATGCTTAGTAATAAGAAGGGGATACAAAGAGACATAAGAGGAAGTCTGCCTCCTTGAAATTTAAAATATCTTTGTGATAGTATGAAAGTTGTAGGCTTAAAATGGTAAGTTATATTACCTACAAGTGAATAGAAGTCTGAATCGAGTTGATGGTAAGAAAGGAAAGGGGTGGGAACAGAACTAACATTTGAGTTTTCAGTCTAGACATGCTTCATGCTGGACACAGGTGCTCCTATGTGTTCACAAAGACTTCTAAGCAATATTAGACATGGCTGGTTTTGAGGGAACCAATTTCCAAATTCTTAACTTCTATATATATTCTTTCTAAAGTTGATATGCCCAAGAAAGTGCCTGTAGTGGACACAGAGGTCCTCCTTTCTCATATTCCCTTTCACAATTTTCTCTTCTCTCACTACACAATTGGCCTTCCTCTCACCCATCCAGAATCTTACTGTGATCTGTGGTAAGATGTGTTGCAATATGTGCAAAACCCTCCAGGGCGCCAAACAGAGGGACAGCTTGAAAATTGGCATCGTGTTGAGAAAATAAGTGATTCTCAAAGACCAGGTAACACATACTTTTTCAAACCAGGTTGATTCTTGCTTTGCTTTCAGCAAAATTAATGGAACTTATCAACCTGTTAGCAAATGGATCATTAAAAGTAATTTCTAAGACATTATGCAGTTTGTGGCATATACAGAAGAAATTTGCTTTCACAAACTTGATCATGATGAGTTAAAGAAGCCAGGCATAAAACACTGTTTAACCTATGATTCCATTTATTTAAAGTACTAAAACAGTGAAACTAATCAATAATGTTTGGAATCAAAGTAGTAGTTACCTCTGGGATAGGAGGCAGTGACTGGGAGGAAGCACTATAGGGGCTTCTGAGATGCCGGCAGTGTTCTATTTCTTGATTTGAGGGCTGGTTTTGTCGGTGAATTCACTGAAAATTCATCAAGCTGTACATTTAGGATTTATGTACAAGGAATGGGTATATGTTGTCCCAAGGGAAAGAAAGTGGACCAGTTTTATATCATCAGCTCATGTGGTCAGAGTAAAGATTTGTATAGACTCTTTAGATATTTACATTTTGCCTAGTAGGGTCTGATTTATTCACAGAAGTCATTTACATATTCATTTTTGGGGGAAAGACTTATTAGATACCTATTCTATGTAGAATGCTAAGTATTAGGGTGGGTATAGATAGGAATAAAACATATATACCTTTAAATCTACTAATCCAGGCAGAAGATCCTCATCCTTGATAATAAATAGTGTGGAGGGAGAGCAACTCAGAACATAGATGAAACTTGTTTTGTTTTCTTTACTGAATACTGAGGAATAATGACAAAAGTCATTTGGTACAAAATGCATCTAAAGTTACAACATAAGAAGTGTGTTTGTGAAATGCTTTGGGAAGAATAACACTAATCTATTTGAACTGGCCTTGCATTGTCCCTGGTGTTTGCCTTTATCTTGGCTTGCTTTTATTTTCTCCCCATCAATAGGTAGATTTTATCTATTTTGTTTACTCTTAAGAAACAACTACCAGGAAATTTTAAGACTACTGTTTGAGAAATGGTTTCCAAATTATTCATTTACAGGCTTTCTGAGAAGCTTTGCCAGTTTGTCTCTATAATGTATATGTATTTTTAACACTTCTAATATGTGAATAAAATGTTGCCAAGTTTTTCCTTTATCCTCACCTTTATAATTTGTTCATCCAATGATTTCTTTTCTATTGAGCTTTGGAAACTTAACCTTTTATCTTTTTAATATGATTAGCTTCTCTCGTCCTCTCATTTGAAAACATCGGTCTCTTGCAGGAGACTAAGTGAGGAACAATACTATCCTGTGGTGTTCTTATTCTATCCAAGGGGAGTTTGAGATTGTTAAATACTAAGTGGATTATAGCTAAAGGTTTTACAATTATTTTACAGATCCATTGTAGTAGGAAAAGCATGGAAAGAGTTCTAACTCTGTCCTGTGTGATGTGACCTTAAGTTGTATAAACATCAGCTTTCCTAAGTATCAAAAGAAGGTAATAATACTGTCCTCACAGAGCTGGTGCAAAGATTAAGGATGATAATATCTATGAAGCACCTGAGCTCATACTTAGCACATCATAGGTATACTGTAATTTCCCTATCTCCATTAAGACTCATCTTAGATTCATTCTGGAGTTATCTTCACCTTAGCCACATTAATCACATCTCTACAACTTCCCATTTGTTTATTTCAGCTTCCTTGTACTTTTTAAAAATAAAGCTACAGTAGTTTTTCTATGTTCTGACAAAATGCAATATTTTTTCTTCTTTTTCTAATGCTATTGGACAAAACAAATTTCCAAATTTTTTCCATATTTTTAAAGATTTTATTTATTTATTCTTAGAGAGAGGAAGGGATAGAGAGAGGGAGAAAAACATCAATGTGTGGTTGCCTCTTGGACACCCCCTACTGGGAACCTGACCTGCAACCTAGGCATGTGCCCTGATGGGGAATCAAACCAGAGACCCTTTGGTTCACAGGCCAGCACTTAATCCACTGAGCCACACCAACCAGTGCAAATTTCCAAAATTTTTTTTAGAATGAAAAATGTCAAATGGGCTCATGGAACTTACTGTCTTTTTTTAAACTCTGTGCTCCCAGGGTTTGTTGATAAAATAAACTTTTTACTCATAAGGCTGAGATGTTTATTAAGGACTACTGATTTGGGAATAATGGGTCCTTTTATGTTCTGGTTTAACATATACTTACTACACATGGCTAATTTACTAATCAAAACCCCTCTTTACTATTTGTTTTTATGACAGATATTGAGCTTAATGGCATTTACATATTTTTTTCTTAAAATTTCAGAATTATTAACTCAGATCAAGTGAACTTCCCTCTCCCATTCAGATTTTACATGGTGTCTACTTTCAGTTGGAGTTTTTGCTTAAGATAAAGTAAATGCATTACTAGTACCTGTTAAAACTTTTATTTTGCTTTAATATACTGTTAATGCTTCTGTAAAGAGGAATTAATAACAGTTTTACCAGTGTATATTAAAAACAATGGAAATTTATCAGGGGATCTTATGAATAATTAATAATTATTAAAACTAAGCCAAGGAAACTGGCATGGTTTCATTTCCACTATGTCTTACTGGTCAGAGAAGTGACAGAGCCCACCTGGATTAAAAGGGAGGGGACATAGATCCCACCTCTGAATGAGGGATATGACAAAAATTTCTGGCCATCTTTAATGTGCCACACCAAGTAATTTTTAAACTTGAACTTTGTTTCCTTAATGTTTGAATTATTCCAAAGCAGTACTAAAATTCTACCATTAGATCAAATGTCCACATTAAGTACCAAATCAGGATAGAGTTGACAGCAGTGAATAATTTATCACTGTTAATAGGAGACTAAAATAAGGACATATTGTGTTCTACAATTAGAAAGAGACTATTTAAAATCTAGTCTGTCACTGTTTATTAAAACTGAATTTTAATATTTTTGTACCCAAAAGATAGGAAAATTATTTTAGGCAGACTGTTTTTTTTCTCTGATTTTCATAGCCTTTTTACAAGAATAATATAAGGAAACAAGTAGTGATTACCTTTTGAACTATAAAGAGTTTTTCATTTTTTATAAGTTTTAAGTCTGTGAAACAGTTTGAAAGAACGTATCATCTGTCAACCAGTGGTGGAGCAGTCACCAAAAGGCTCAGGAGTCCTGGAACATGTCATAAAATTCTCATGCAGAGAAATCCTTAGAGCTGAGTGCAGAGCTAGTTTGATTACCTCAGAATAGGCAGGTGCAGATTAGTTAACTAAAAAATTCATGCAATGAAGCATACTTGCATTTTAAAATATTTGATTCTAAAACAAAGACTTTCTTAAACTAATGCCTCTTTCCTTTGACTCTATATGTGACCAGTTTAACTTCTGTAATTCCAGACGATCAGAGAATTTGCTGGGTATCCAGAGTGAATTCTTTATCACTTTAGATAATCTGGTCACATCAAAGGCATCGAGGAACCTAGTCAGAACAGTTTGGGGTATTTTTCTGGTTGAAGGTGGTATATCAGTCAGGGTCCAGTGAGGAGACAGTAATCAAACAGTAATTGGAACAGGCAAAGTTTTTTTTAAAGATGTTATTTATTTATATTTTTAGAGAGAGGAGAAGGAGGGAGGGAAACACCAAACCCGCCACCCAGGCATGTGCCCTGACCAGGAATTGAACTGGCTGGCTGCCTTTCACTTTGTGGAAACATGTCCAAACAACTAAGCCTCACTGGTCAAGGTGGGACAGGCAGTTTTAATATAAAGAATTATTACTAGGAGATTGGAGAACTCTTGAAAAATACTGGAATAGGAGATAGAACACTCCAGGAAGATAGCTGGCCTCCCTTTCAGAAGGGCAGAAATCCGAACCATGTTGGAGAAGGTGTGGTGAGGGCTCATCCAATCACAGAGAAGTTCACTGAGACACCATTCTTGCAATACTTAGAAATCTGCCCTCTAGAGTCCAGGGGAAGCCATCTTTAGGGAGATGCCTCACCTTTGAACTTGCAGCAAGCTGACTAAGGTGGTGCTGGGGAAAGCTGTTTATAGGAGGCAGCCCACCAGTTAGTTGCACTCTTCTATAAAGCTACCTGGGGGTTCCAGGAGAAGTTGGTCACAGGAAGAGTGCCCTACCAGCAACACCCTGCTGCAAAGCCACCTGCCTATGGAATAGTACCACATGCTGCTGGCCACGGAGCACTGCAGATATACTATGCATACTGCAGGAGCCTGAGGGAAAAATAGACTGGAACCAGAACAGCAAACCTTTCTTCTCCAGTGCCCTCTGCTGACAAAGTTTACTTCTGTGCCAGCTGGAAAAAATTTAGAGTTCAGCTCCAATAATATAGAGCAGACAATGAAGGGTAGATTTGGAGCTGAGAGACAATAGATTGATAACTGGCATGGAGATGGTGTGTCTGACAGTGAATATACTTTTGATGAGCTATTGTATCAAGCAACTCCATCTGTAATACTTGGCAATGCTTTTATTTTGTTTTTTTCCCACCTATTCCTCATTCCTTTAAGTGATTAGTAACTAGATATTATAGGTTATTTCAAAGTAACATTTTTAGTATTGATTTTCATCACTTCAGCAAAATTAAATTTTTTAAAGCAAATTCTACCTAACAAATCATCCACTCAAATAGAATAGGCCCATGATTTGGTTTAGAATATTGGATTGGTCCATGTTACATATTTGTTCCCATTGATATTTGGATTTCACACGTTACCTAAATAGATTGTATAGAATAATACTGAATGTCCAAATGAGTTTTGGTGAAAGCATTATTACTCTGTATGTCAAAGTCAAAGCCAGAATGTTTCTCTGGTAATAAATGAGTTTAAAGTACAGTATGCGGAATATGGTGTGATCAGATGGATCTCTTCTATGTACATCGTATAAATGCTAATAGACACATTGTGGAGTAGTGATACTAATTTATCTTATTTTTAACAATAAAAGATTTTTAAGAATCTTTTATTTTTCTCTTTCCCATTCCTACTTACCAATGCTTCAATCAGGCCCTAATCTTCCTATTGCCCAGGTACTGCAAGAATCTTATTGGTTAATCTCTAATCCCTCCTGACCTCTAATTTATTGTGCTTACTATTGCCATTTTATCTTCCTTAATTATTACTTTAATCATTTTTACAAATCTTGGGAACATATAATTTAAAATGGTTCTCCCTGTTGCCTTAGGATTGAATTGAAATTCTGATGTTTGATTTTCTGGTGTTTGGTATCTAGGCCCAGATTACCAGTAGCCTTATTTCTTCTTCCCCAAATGAACTCTTGTTAGATTTATTTAACAGACCTTTATTAATTTCTTACTATGTCTCAGATACCGAGAAGACACATTTGAACCTACCCTAAAGGAGATCACAATGTAGTTAGGAAGGTATGCATGTAAAAGTGATTATTGTTACAGTGTGTGGAAGGCTGAATAATGCTCCCCCACCCCCAAAAGATGTTCCTATCCTAAGCCCAGAACCTATGAATAAATGTTACCTTATGTTCAAAAGGTACTTTGCAGATGTGATTAAATTAAAGATCTTGAGATGCGGAGATTATTGTGGAGGAGGCTAGACACGGAGGGAGAACCTGCTAGGAAGTTGCAGTGGTCCGGTAAGAGGTGTGTGAATTAACACTTTGTCAGTAGTCCTGGATGGAAAAGAGGGTCTAAATAGAAGAAATAATAAGGAGGTTCAATCAATAGGACTTGGTGGTATAGGGCTTAAGGGAGAGGAAAGTTCTAGGAAATGCCCACATTTTTGGCACATGTGAGTAGTTGGACATGAGTGTTATTTATTTTATTCAAATAGACACTATCAGCTAATAGGTTAGTCAGGGAAAATAAATGAGTTTTGAACATGTTGAGTCTGAGGAACCTTTGCAAGGTAAATGTTGGTGATCAGTAGGCAGTTAGATATTTTAGTCTAAAACTTAGGATCAAGGTTCGAGCAAACGAGGAAAGGTTTGAGAATCATCATGTAGGTAACAGATGAAATCCCAGAAATACATACAATTGCTTAAAGACAAGACATTAAAGGACCACAATGAAAATAAAACACAGTCAAGGTTGGGATCTTGAGGAACACTTTCCTTTAAAGAAAATGTGGGCTAAGAAAGAGGAACTAAGAGAGTAGTGAGAAGTAGGAAAATTATCATTAGATAATGCTGTCAAAAAAGCTGAGAGAGATTTTCTGTCATTTCAAATGCTATAAAGAGGCCACATGAGGAAATAACTGATATCCATGGGATTTGGCAACATGGAAATCAGTGGGAATCTTGGCCAGAGCAAGCTTGGTGTTGCAGTGGGGATAGAAGCCAGATTGTAGTAGGCTGAGGAAGGCATGGGTAGTGAGGAAAGTAAACAGAATAATTCACAAAACACCAGACTGGGAAGAGGAGAGACAGTGGTAGATGGAGAGGCCTGTGGAATAGAAGCAGGGTTTAAGATGGGAGGGATTTCAACATCTATTTATGCTGGAGGGAAAGAGCTGATAAGAAAAGAATGTACTGATGAAGTGAAGTCTTTGATAGGCAGCAGGTGAGGGTTGGGTCTAACTCATAGATGGGAGGTGGGCTCCTCTCCCACTGACACACTGTATTCCACGGTACAGATAGAGTTGGGTCTTGCAGGCAGGAGGAGGATGTAAAGGATGTCCCTACGCTGACGGCCTGATTTTCTTAATGAAGTAGGAAGCAGAGCCACCCACTGAGAGTAGTGTGGTGGTACAGAGTAGAGATAAGAGTTTGTAATAGCACTTTAGAGAAATGAAAACTAGATGTGAGGAGAAAGTGTTAGGCTGCCCCAAGGCCCAGCTGAGGCTGGATGCAAGAAGTTTGTAGCAGTACTAATTAACATACTGATACAATTTCCCTCAACAATACTAATTAACAGACATTTCAGGAGATGAGAATTGTATGGGTAGATTGTACCAGAGTGGGAGGTATTACACACAGTAGATGTGATGGATGAAGGAGTCAAGAGCTCTAAAAGTAATGGAAAGAAGAAAGACCATGGAGCTAGACAGGGAAGAAGGATTTCAAAGGTACAACAAAAATGGTCTAGCTGGTCAGTCTAGTCATCAGTCACGACAGCTGTGATGACACTACTCTAAAAGGAACTATAGTGCCATGAGTAAGAACAAGGGGCTTAATTTCAGGAAGACTTGGATTCAAATTTGATCTTCTGAAAGATACTTGACTTTTAAGCAAACTTGAACTTTTATACATGGTAAATGTTTAAAAATAAAGTAAAATGTCAAGAAATCAGAAGGTACGATATGACAAGAAATGCCATTATAGCACAAAGAAACAAAATCAAGAATGCATTTTTATTTTGGGCTAATAGCCAGTTTTGATCAGAACATTTTGCTTTATTACATGGTGTTCTAGGTACTGTGTTACATACCAAATTACTCCAAAACTTAGTGGCATAAAACAACTATTTAACAACTACTTAATATGCTCACAGATTCCTGGGGCTCATCAGTTTGGATGTGGCACAGCAGGAATAGAGTTTCTGTGTTCCATGATGTCTGGGGCACAAGCTGAAAGACTCGAGGGCTAGGGGCTGGAATCATCTGCAGGCTCACTCACTTGCATGTCTTGCAGTTGATGCTGGCCATTGCCTAAGAGACCTTACCTGGGACTCTTGGCCACACTTCACATGGCCGCTCCGTGTTGAGAGGCACCCTCAAAGCATGGCAGGTGAGTTCCAAGGGTGAGTGTTAGAGAGGTGGAGAGAAAGAACCAAGTTGAAGTCATATCATCCTCAATGATCAGGACTCAAGAGAACAGGAAATACACCATGTCTTGATGAAGAATACCATGGTCCTAGAAGAGCATGTGGTATCAGAAATATTGCTATGGCTAATTTTGGAAAATACAGCCTGAAACATTTTTTCAAAATTAGATACATACATTTTTAAATTAATTACATTGAGATATAATTTACTAACATAGAATATAAGGCACCTATCTTAAGTTTACAGTTTAATGAGCTTTATTCAATATACACATCCATGTAATCAGCACCACAAATAAAGAACATTTTCATTATCCAAAAAAATGCCACTGTGCTCCTTTGTGGTTATTCTGCCCTCTCCCTGCCTCAAACTGATCTGCTTTCTGTTGCTACTCATTAGTTTCATGTTCTAGAATTTCATATAAGTGAAATTATATATTCTGTACTTTTATGTATGGCTTCTTTTGTTTGCCGTAAAGGTTTTGAGATTCATCCCCATGTCCACTGTCTTTAGCAGTAGTTCTTTTTTATTGCTAACATTCCATTGCATGGGCATACCATGGTTTGTTAAATCTACTTTTTTGTTAATAGAAATATAGTTTGTTTTCAATTTGGGGCTATGCAATTTGTTCATTTCTTCGTGCACTTCTATCATTTCTGTCTTTCATATGTTTTGTAACTGTTATTAGGTTCATATACATTTAGTACTGTTACGCCGTCTTGATGAGTTGACCACATTATTATTACGTACTGACATCTTACCTTTACTTTTCCTTTATGCAGTGTTTTCTTTCTCTGCCTCCTTTTAAAACTTTATCACTGATCTTATGCAGTTTATTGATGATGTGCTTTCATTGCCTTTTTTTTTGTATTTTAATCTGCTTAAGATTCTTTCAGCTTGTATCTGTGGGCTTATAGTTTATATAACATTTGGGGAGATTTTGGACATTATTTCTTCAGGCTATTTTTCTATCTCCACCTGCCTCTCCTCTTCTTTGGGAGCCCCAATTGCATGCATGTTAGACCCCTTAAGATTGTCCCAGGAGAACCAAGATAAGATGGAGGCGTAGGTAGACATACTGCACCTCCTCACCCAACCAGAACTGACAGAAAATCAAAGGGCAAGGAAGTCCGACACCAAGGAGATAAAAAAGAAACATTCATCCAGACCAGTAGGAGGGGCGGAGAAGGGCAGCCGGGGCGGAGAGGACTCCAGTTGCCATGGCGGGACTGAGACTGGCGGAGTGTGGGAAGAACGGGGCTGGCTGTCTGACCACTTGCAGACCCTGCGGCCCTAGAGTCACGCACAGATAAACCGAGAGGGCCGGACTCAGAGTGGCGGAGAACAGGGCAGGCAGAGCGGCGGGTAGCACCCCGCGGCCCCACATTCCCGCACAGATAAAACGGGACGAACAGTGGGGGCGGGGCGGGGGGGGGGGCGAGGATAAAGCCTCAAATCTCTGATTGAAAACACCCGTGGGAGTTGGGGCGGAAGGAGGAGAAACTCCCAGCCTCACCGGAGAGGTTGTGGGAGAGACCCGCAGGGGCCTAGAACACACACAAACCCATCCACTCGGGAACCAGCACCAGAGGGGCCCAATTTGATTGTGGGTAGCAGAGGGAGTGACTGAAATCCGGTGGAGAGCGGAGCTAGCGCCATTGCTCCCTCTCAGCCCTTCCCCCACGTACAGCGTCACAGCGCAGCGACCAGCTGGGGAACACCTAAGGCTCCGCCCCTTTAAGTAACAGACTTGCCAAGACCAAAAAAAAAAAAAAAAAAAAAATGGCCCAAATGACAGAACACTTCAAAGCTCCAGAAATAATTCAACTAAGCAGCGAACAGATAGCCAACCTATCAGATGCACAGTTCAAAACGCTGGTAATCAGGATGCTAACAGAATTGGTTGAATTTGGTCAAAAACTAGATGAAAAAAATGAAGGCTATGCTAAGAGAGACAAAGGAAAATGTACAGGGAACCAATAGTGAGGCGAAGGAAACTGAGACTCAAATCAATGGTGTGGACCAGAAGGAAGAAAGAAACATCCAACCAGAAAAGAATGAAGAAACAAGAATTCGGAAAAATGAGGAGAGGCTTAGGAACCTCCAGGACATCTTGAAATGGTCCAACATCTGAATTATGGGGTGCCAGAAGGAGAAGAGGAAGAACAAAAAATTGAAAACTTATTTGAACAAATAATGAAGGAGAACTTCCCTCATCTGGCAAAGGAAATAGACTTCCAGGAAGTCCAGGAAGCTCAGAGAGTCCCAAAGAAGCTGGACCCAAGGAGGAACACACCAAGGCACATCGTAATTACATTACCCAAGATGAAACAGAAGGAGAAAATCTTCGAAGCAGCAAGAGAAAAGGACACAGTTACCTACAAAGGGGTTCCCATAAGACTGTCAGCTGATTTCTCAAAAGAGACCCTACAGGCAAGAAGGGATTGGCAAGAAGTATTCCAAGTCATGAAAGGCAAGGACCTACATCCAAGATTGCTCTATCCAGCAAAGCTACCATTTAGAATGGAAGGACAGATAAAGTGCTTCTCAGATAAGGTCAAGTTAAAGAAGTTCATCATCACCAAGCCCTTATTATATGAAATGTTAAAGGGACTTATCTAAGAAAAAGAAGATAAAAAATATGAACAGTAAGAATGACAGCAAACTCGCAGTTATTAACAACCACACCTAAAACAAAAACAAAAGCAAAAGCAAAAGCAAACTAAGCAAACAACTAGAACAGAAACAGAACCACAGAAATGGAGATCACATGGAGGGTTATCAATAGGGGAGCGGGAAGGGGAGAGAGGGGGGAAAGGTACAGGGAATAAATAGTATAAATGATAGGCGGAAAATAGACAGGGGGAGGGTAAGAATAGTGTAGGAAATGTAGAAGCCAAAGAACTTATAAGTATGACCCATGGACGTGAACTATGGGGGGGAATGTGGGAGGAAGGGGGTGGGCAGGATGGAGTGGAGTGAAGGGTGGGAAATGGGACAACTGTAATAGCATAATCAATAAATATATTTAAAAAAAATATTGTCCCAAATGTTGTGGAGCTTCTGTATTTTAAATTTAATCTTTATTCTCTCTTGAAAAATGTGCTTTACATTTGGGAAATTTCTGTTTCTATGTCTCCAGATTCATTGAGGTTTTTTTTCATGCATTGGCTAATCTTCTGTTTCGTTCATCCAGTCAACTTTTCATTTAAGGTAAAGTATTTTTCAACTCTAAAAACCCCTTTTTGTTCTTTTTTATTTGTTCTATTTCTTCTCTTATTTATGCCCTTTCTTTCTTTTAAATCCTTGAGCATATTCCTAAGCTATTTTGAAGTTCCTGCTTTGTAATGGCTTTACATCTGTAATTTATAGGTCTGTTTGTATTGATTAGTTGTCCTTTTGGTTATGTTTTACAATTTGTTCCTTCCTTTATTAGCCCGAATCTAGAGTAGCCTTTATTCTGGGGCTTTATTTAGCTCCAGTACTTAGATGTGACCTTTCTAATTTTCTTTAGTATTCAGCTAGGTATCTCTACTCTGACTGGTTAGAACTTTACTGTCTCCCTGCTCTGACTGGTTAGAACTTTACTGTATCCCTGCTGTCTTTGTCCAGCATCATGGAGTTTCAGCCTATACATGAAGAAATTACTATTTTTTGGAAGATCTTACTCATATTCATTTCTTTGTTTTTAATTTTTTATTGTATTTTTTCCTCTACCATTTAATTCCCTTATACCCTTCTCCCCTCTGTGATCACCACACTGTTTTCCATGTCCATGAGTCCTTTTTCCTTTTTGTTTGATCTCTCCACCCCCTAATCTCCCTCCAAGAAATTATTATTAAGATAAAGACCAACAGTGTTCTTTGTGCAGATTTTTGGAGTTTTTGTATACCTAGCTCCCTTTTCTCTAGTACTCTGCCCTGAATATTCTGTCTTCTCATCCTCCCTAAACTGATCTGTCTCCTCAACTCAGTGACACTGTCATGCTCTGCTTTGTTTCCCTTCCTTGTGCTGGACATTGGGAAATCCTTCCAGGAAGAAGCCAGGCCTAGCATCAGGCATTTACTTTATTCATTTCCTTTTCCATGGGAATTATAGTCCTTTACTGCTTTTTCGCCCAATGACTGAAAATATTTTTTTGGTTTTCTAGTTTAGTGGGAAAAGAAAGTTCTATTCCAATTAAATTTTCATGGTTTGGAGCAGAATTCGTTATCTTGGTTTTTATGTGACTTTAAAGAATTCTAATAACTTCATTTTCAGGAAGGGGCACAATGTTATTAAATTTTGTTAAATATAATGATAGAACTTAGCTTGTTTTCACTGATGCTCTGGTCAGAAGACTATTGCTGCATTTCCAATGTGGTTAAGAATAGAAGATGGTGAGGTTGAAATAGAAAAATAAGAGTTCTACAGTGATAAGAATTAATAATACAGTAATATACCAATAATAGCTATCATTTATTTAGCATTTTAATGGTGTGAGATACCTTGCTAACAGGTGTATTGATTCTCATTCCAATCTTATTATTCAGGTACCATATTAATCCCATTTTATAGATGAAGGACTTGAAGTTTTCAAGAGGTTAAGTAATTTGTTTGTGCTCACATATCAGTCAAGTAAATGGCAAAGTCAAGATTCAGACACAAGTTCTGTCAAACTCCCAAGGCTCTCTTGTTCTGCATCACCATGCTATGCTGCCTTCAAAAGAAGTGGATGGGCAGCTGTGACTATTACGTCATCAGCTTCAGAAGTGGGAATCTAGGATGCAATACTTTGGGGACCCACTTCCAGGTTTTGTACAGCAGTCTTTCTTGGGGCCCGTTTTCACGGTTTTTTACTTCAATAGGTCAAGTCAGGCATCTTTTAAGCAACACTTATGGGGAGGTTGTGATGGCATCTTCTTTTTGTTTGCACCTGATTGGAAATCTAAAGAGATGTTGGGTGGTTGGAAACCATGTCATTGGCCATCACTTTTATTGCAACTCTGCATTGAAACAGTTTTTTAAGAATGACAAGGTACCGTGAGAACAGAATTACATGACTGGAAGAGTGGTGGCTAGTTTTGTAAAAGCAGAACATTCAATAGTTTTCTAAAGTCCAAAATTATTTCAAAATAAAAAGGTTTTAAAATTTTTTTAAAATTACTCAAAATTCTTTCCTTTGTGGTTTAGCCACCAACTTGTTATATTGTTAGGTTACTTGTTTCATTTTGTTTTTATTTTTTGGCACTGGGTTTTTTTAATTTGATTTAATTTTGCCTTATGTAAAACATTTACATGGCTCCAAAGGCAAACTAAAAAAAAATAGACATGTATTTTTTTTTGTTCCTGTTACCATCTTCCATAAGTAATCATTTTGTTAGCTTTTGGTTTATCCTTCACCACCTTTTCCTAAAAATTATAAATGTATATGTGTGTATAAACATACACACACATATGCTTCCCTCTTTCTTGCATAAAAAGTGGCATATTCAGCACACTATTCTCCATCATCTTTTTTAATATATACATTCTAGAGTACACTCCATAACAAAATATACAGATTGTTCTTGTTTCTTTATATTCCACTGGGTTCACATTCTTCAAAATTCTTATCTGGTGAACATTTATGTCCACTATATATGCGTCATCTCTCAAGTGTCGTGTGTGGCATTTTGGAGTAAACAGATGTGCAGTATACAGTCTTCACCCTCAAGAAACTTAGGGAATTTTAAAATACTTTTTAAAATATATACCTCTCCCTAATATACAGTAGCTGATCCAGTGATACTTACTTTTGTTTGTACCCATCTACTTCTAGAAAACACAGTAGAAGGTTTTTTGGCATTTAGTGTTTTGTCATTTAATGTCATTTCAGTATTTGTAAGCATCCTAGTGAATACATCCCAACATATAAAACATTTATATATCTGATCATAAAATATGTGATAGAGAAGTATGTAATATGCATGTATGCTCTTTCTAGATATTCCCTATTGATTTCAGTATATAAAGTCATAATGTACCACATAGTCTGGATTACTGTAATTATACTGTCCTCTTGAAAGTCAGCACCCCCTTTCTTCCTTGTATTTCTCTAACCTTCTTTTTTGTATCAGGTGTCTATTCTGCCCTTCACCTCTCTGCTCTCTTTTCCAATATTCCTTATTTCCTTATTTCTCTTTTAAGTATATTTTATTGATTATGCTATTCAGTTGTCCCAATATTCCTCCCTTTTTTCCCCTCTGCCTGGGACCCCCTTACCTCCAGTGATCCCCCCCATTCGTTCCTGTCCATGGGTCATATTTCCTTATTTCTTTCCAACCCCACCTCATAAGGTGCTGAGCTTTCCCTTGAAGACTTTTGCCATGGCCGTGGAGGAGTACGAACCCAGATTCTGAAAGCAGCTCATCTATGGTACTTTGTCTTTGGTCAACAGCAGTGGCCTTCTCTGTCTTCCTATCTCTCCTCACTGTCATCACTCTATCTCAGAGTCCTGCATTGGATTTTTTTTTTTTTTTTTTGGCCTATCTTCCAGTAGTGCCTGAAGCTAATTCATGGTATTGTTTGACTCCTCACAGTTCTTCTGGTCTGGACCTGTTAACCTAGTTGCTCCTAAACTCTGCATTTGACACTCTCTTTCCCTTCTCCCTCCCCTTTCCCCACCTGCCCTCTCAGTTCCCTAATCTTTTTTCACTCGCTATACAGCTATATGTTCATTCACTTCAGAGTGTGTTTTTATGCTTCCTCATGTATTGGAGGTTGCAGCAAGGTTAAATGGCTGAAAGCAGTGAAGGAACATGTTTCAAGTAGTTTCATTTGATTTCATTACATAAATGTAGATTTGGTAATCTGGCACCTACCACAGTGATTAAAAGATTTCCTGCAGTGAAAGTTTCTGAGAAAATAAATACTATGCAAGAAGTAGCCTCACAAGAACCTTTTTTAGTTGAGAAAATTGATTCCATGCTTACAAAGTCAGCATTTTCTCTCAGCAGGCATCACAACTAAGACATTAATGAGACCCGTGCCATATTTTAAAAAAGGAGAAGAGAATAAAAATGGGCAAAACTGAGAATTTTAAAAGGGAGTTATTTCCAGTGGTCTGTTTGAACATTGTAATTACCAAGAAATAAAACAAGAGAAAACAGTTTTAATTGTGGTTTTTAGTACTCCGTTACCAGTGGATCAAACAACATGTAAGTTGGGACAGTCTAAAATGAGTGCTTATGTTAAAGTAGGAGAGCCATCATTCTATAGGACAAAGCCTCGTATTTAGTTCACAGTATCCAAGACCTTATCGTAGAATGTCTTACCACAGATTAGATACTTCTTAAATTTTTCTTATTTTAATAAAAGTTTTTTTCTTTTAATATTATAAGGAGAAGAGATGCCAAGTTACCTAATAAAGTTTAAACAATAAGTGGAATAGCCCAAAATTGCTTCCTTTTGTTGGTGATAATATGCTTTTGCAGCCCCAGCACATCACATCAGCTTTGTTATGCTTGTAGAGAGCTTTATAATTTGTAATATATAAAATGATGGTTCCCCAAAAAAGAGGAGAGCCATGACTGGTGTTGAACGTCTTACAAAGCTAGCTCATCAGTGATTCCTGGTGTTACCTTAGTAATTATAGTTAGAAAGATGGACTTTCCAAAAACAGTAGTTCACAGCTGTCCTCCCTCTCTTCTGTCTTCTGTGTCGTAAGATTTTTTTGTTCTGTTGCTTTTTACATGTATGTGTCTCCATGTACATAGATACAATATTCAGCAAATGGTGGGTTGACACTTGTGTAAGAAAATGTTTGCACCTAGCTTCAACAGTTCTAAAGTTCAGTATGTCATAGGGAATTGGTGTAAGAATGCAACCAGTTGAATATTTTTCCCAAATCACTTGAAAATCATTGTTATAATTTTTTAAATATGTGAATCATTTATACCCTGTAAATTGGAGTATACCTTGGAACCCAAGAAATGGGTTGGGGCACAATGAAAAAAGTATACCATATACTTTATAAATGAAAATTCTAAAACCAGATGGCTATATATTTACTTCCCATCTTTAACATATTTGTATATACTTTTTCTAGTGGCTGTTATAACAAGCAGCACTTTTTTGCAGTAAAGTTTTTGTTTTGTTTAGTTTTTCAATTTGTAAATGTTCAAAGCCTCACCTACCTTGACTTAGTTATGTCTTTCCTTTTTTCAGTAATGATAAATGTATGATTTTTGGTAGATTAAATATAAAGCCTTATTCTTGTTATTTATATATTTGAGTTTTACTTTTATCTAATATAAGCCCATAGGTTTTAAAAATTAAATCATACTACTTCTAATAACAACAAAAGGCAGTTTGTGTCCTAATTCATTCCAACCCCAACAGTCTATTATCTGGGGCAACTACTTCAAGCATTTCTTTTTTTTCTTTTTTTTTTTTGCTGTTCCTTTTGTAACTAACAACATGTGCTTATATTACTATTTCTTGATTTTATAGCTTTACATGTTATCATGTAAAGTTTATGTAAGCAGTTATTGTCATACTGCTATGGAAATGTGGTGGCTCTCTTATGTTGCTACCTGTTCCTCTTCACTTTCCCTCCCCTGTTTTTATAACATTATTTATATTTGAGTCATTAGTGTAATGTGACAATATTTGTGTAATTATTGTCACATTAATATAATTTATTGTTATATCTGGAGTAAATAGCTGACTTATTTTTAGATTGCTTCATTTTCTATGTATTATAGCTAATTCATCCCCACACTGTTTCACTGAACTATATTACTACTCTCAGTACATTCAGCCCCATTGGATAATTTATCACATGTCTTTTATCTTGACAACAGAGCCCTTCATCTATCTCTTTCATTCTAAATTGGTTGCTATCTTTTTCTTTTGGACCATCATTATGGGAATTCTCTTTGCTTTTCATCTGTGCTGGATTCCCTGTTTCCTAGATCTCCTAGACTTGGCTTCATATTATACTTACCAGCTCTGTGGCTTGGGCAAGTCACATAACCTGTGTGTACCTAAACTGCTTCATCTGAAAATAGGGCATAATAATCTTACCTACCTCTAGAGTTATTAAGAAGATTGAGTAACATAAATAAAGCACTTAGAACAGTGCCTGCCCCTTTTTCTCTTTATCCAAAAACCTTAATGATATTCTTTTTACCCCAGTACCCTGAAATTGCACAATGGTATTCTTCAGTGTGAGCCTTTTTAAAAAGTCATTATGCTGGGTTCTTGAAAATCTTTTTAAATCTGGAAATTCATTGTTCTTTAGTTCAGAGGAAAATGTTTCTATTATTTCTTAGACAAGTTCCTTCCCTCCAGTTTGTCTCTGTTCTTCCTTGATAGAGTTCTTGTTAGTCAGAAAATATTAGGGTTCACAGGATTGATCTTTATCTCTAACCTTTTCTTCCCTGTTTCTGTTTCTGTCTTTTTGTTCTACTTTAAGATATTTCCTTGGCTTGATCTCCTAACCCTTCTATTTGAATATTCTGTTTTGGCTCTCATTTTTCATTTTCAAGAGTTTTATTCTCCCCTGAATATTTTTCTTTTAAATTATTAGTGTTATATAGTTTCCTGTTCTTGTTTCCTGGGGTTCACATCATTCTTATCTATCTCAAAATAGTAAATTTTTGGAAATTTTCTTTGCCTTGTTTATGCAAGAAATGGTTTCCTCAGAATTATTTTTTCTATTTATTTATTTTTAGACAGGGGAAGGGAAGGAGAAAGAGAGGGAGAGAAACATCAGTGTGTAGTTGCCTCTCATGTGCCCCCTACTGGGGACCTTGCCCACAACCCAGGCATGTGCCCTGACTGGGAAGGAACCAGTGACCCTTTGGTTTGCAGGCTGGTGCCCAATCCACTGAGCCACACCCACCAGGGGTATTTTTTTTCTATTTCTTTGTTTTAGTCTCTTTTCTTTTAAGAGGCTTTCCTCAAATATCTGGTGATCCTTGGTGGTTCTTTTATTTTTCAGAGTGAAATATTAAGTAGTTGCCTGGAAACTTTGTACATAGGTAACTTAATTATTCGTGACCTGACAAGGACTGGCCCATTTTTCCAGAGCCCCATGGGTGTTAGTATCTTTAGGTTTTTTGTTCTCAAGCAGGTCAGTGTGACAGAAAACAGTCTTGCAATCTTATACCTTGGGCTAGGGGGATGTGTATTTGGAGGGTGGGGGTAATGATACACAGGTCTAAGCCTGATTACAATGGTTCCAAGCACCTACCTCCAGGAAGGAGGCTGAGGGTCTTTTTTAGCATTCATATTTAACATGTGAACTTAACAGTTAATCATTCTAGGTACAGTGCCCTCATTTTGACCTGAGTTATGAATCTGGTGTCCAAAGTCTCCAAAGAGTGTAGGGATGGATAATTTGCTTGGGCAAGGATATCTAGGGTCAGATTGTTTCTGTAAACATTTAGCCAATCCTCCTATTGGCTACTCCACCATGCACCCCTGCTTTCAAAGTTACCTCGTGCTTCCTTTTCCTAAACCTTTCTTGGGAATATTTTGGTAAAGCGTATCAGCTTGTTTCTTACAGGCTTGCCTTGTTGCAAGCGTGCGAGTTAGTTAAGGTTCTACAAAAAGCAGATGCCAAGAAAAGATTAGATGTGTGAGAAATTTATGGGGAAACTGTCTGTGAGTGAAAATTAAAGGGAAAGGAGCCTGAGGAGGCTGGGAGAGCCATCACAGGTTATGCAAGTCTAACTCCTTTTGAGGAGAAAGGGTAGGGAGAATCTGAGACTAAGGTGCAGATCCAAGAAGGTTTTGCTGAGGACTATTGGAAGTCGTTGAGCCAGTGCTAGCCATCACAGTCCCATCTCATAGAAATGAGTCTGCCTTAGTATTCCTGCTGCTGTTAGTCACTGGCCAAGAGTAACCTATAGGAAGTTTGGTGCTGGCAGGAACACAGTGAAGAATTACAGTGCTGCACCTGGGGTTGTCAGTCAGTCATAGTCCCTGCAGTTACAGATTCAGTCGCATCTTCTTAGTGGCTGCCACATTTGGATTTTAACTTTCTCTGATCTGCTAACTGTTTTCATTTACTTTCTACCATCCAGGCAAAATTTTGTTTACCTGTCCACTGTGCTGCTGCCTCTTCTCTCATTCTCTTTATATTTGTGAATCCTGCCTTTACTGAAATATTAGTTGGGCTTTAAGGGGTAGCAGGGAAAAATGGATGCATTTAGACAACCATGTTTAAGTGGAAGTACTGGTTACTTATTCATACAGTTAAATTATGATTCCCTAAGTCATTATATGCATTATATATTTATTATAGCATATGAATGTATCTCTAGTTACCCTCCTACAGTATAGCCTTCTTTGGTCACATAGCGATTACCATTTGGAACTTTATGGGAGCAGCAAGAGTTAAGGATAAAGACATAAGCAGGGGCCAGTTCACTGTGGTTCTCATTCTTCATTATGGAGAATAATTGGTGGGGAGGAGAGTGATGGTGTTGCTGATTGATCTTTAAGCCCCTTCCTAAGAGAGTTCAATCTAGTAGGTATGGGGTCTGGACCAGGGACCTTTTTTAAAAAATAGGTACTGTAGTGATTCTGAAAAGCCCCAGATGGACCAATAAGCCATGTCTAAGGGGAATAGGGTTTGAAGTTGGGATAGGGGAACTCTAGTCAGACATGGTTGAATTTTCATTTTCGAAGAATTCTTTGTAGTAAGAGGATGAGATAATGCTTTTGCAGTTATATAAACAAGATAAATGATGGCCTCAACTAACTCCCAAGTGGCAATTGGGATGGACAAAGAGAAACAGATTCATGAAGTCTTAAAGAACAGACTCAGATAAGCTGGTTAGTACAATATTTGAATGTCTTCTACATGGGAGGTATGCCTATTTCCCCTCATTTATTTATTTGTGTAATTTTTTTATCAGTATATTTTCCAGCTCTTTTTTCTCTCTCCTCTCCTTATGGCATTCCCTTTATGCATATGTTAATGTGTCAGTGGTGACCCACATTACTCCAAGGCTCTGTTCATGGTTTCTTTATTCTTTTTCCCACTGTGTCCTTCAGATTGCATAATCTCAGTACATTTTCAGGTTTGCTGATTCTGCCAGCTCAAATCTACTTTTGAGCCTTCTAGTAAATTCCTCATTTTGATTATTGTACTTTAAACTACAGAATATACATTTAGTTCTTCTTTATTTCTGTCTCTTTGCTGATATTCTCTATTTGATGAGACATTGTATCATAGCTTCCTAATTTAATACTTTAAACATGAATTTTCTTTGTTCTATTGAGATACTTATAATAATTGCTTTGAAGTCTTTTCTGCTAAATTCAACATCTGGGCCCCTTCAAAAGCAGTTTCTATTTTCTGCTTTTTTTCTTAAACCTATATAAGGGTCATACTTCCTGGTTTTATCTCCTGCTTTTGTTTTGTTTTGTTTTTTGTTATAGCAGCTCTGGATACTGATACCCTTCCCACACTCCAAGACTTGTTGTTCTTTGCTTATTTGTTTAGTGATTTTATGGATTAGTTCAGTGCAACCTCTCATGTCCCTCTTCAGAGGTAGCAGCCTTGGGTATGAGCACAACCTTACAGACCATCAGGAATGACTGTGCCTTTAACTGGCCTCTCTTTGTCTCTTCCCTTGATCTCCCATTAAGATGATCTAGGAGCTCCTACCCTTTGCGACAGCATGGATGGAACTGGAAAGCATTATGCTAAGTGAAATAAGCCAGGCGGTGAAAGACAGATACCATATGATCTCACATATAAGTGGAACCCAATCAACAAAAGAAAAAAAGCAAGCAAAATATAACCAGAGACATTGAAATTAAGAACAATCTGACAGTAACCAAAGGGGAGAGGGGAGGGGATATTGGGAGAAGGGTTTGCAGGAACTACTATAAAGGACACATGGACAAAACCAAGGGGGAGGGTGGAAGCAGGGGAGGGAGGAGGGTTTGGCTGGGGTGGGGGAGAGTGGTGGGGAGTAAACATAGACAACTATAATTGAACAACAATAAAATAATAATAAATAAAATAGATTAAAAAATTTAAAAATTTTTAAAAGGTGATCTACCTCTATTGGTATCACAATGTGCTAATTGCTAGCTGATTTCTCTATTGTTTTTGATAATGCCCTGTGGTATAATTTGTACCATAGTCTGATACAAGTTGAGCCCCCTCAGCGGCAGGGTTTGCTAGTCTGTGATGCTTGCTGTACCTTCCTCTGAGTAGAATCTCTTCACTATGGAACAAGAGCTGGAGAGAATGGGGAATTTACTCCTCACTGGCTATTTCACCCAAATCCTCCCTATGGAGCAGGACTTTGTATTTAGGAGGGGGCAGGAGGTATGAACTAGTGCCCCATCCTGGCTGCTACTAGCACTCAATAAGGATTTTTCACACCCAAAGTCAGGGAGGATGACATCTGCCAGTGTTCACCAGGTGCTAAATATACTTGGGCTAATTGTACTGCCTAGGAAGTTGAAGGAGATGGGAGCTGCCACTCAGCTGCCAAGCCCACTTCTGTAGCTCTCTTGCAGCCACAGAGCCATGCAGGAAAGGGGGACTACACTCTTTACTAGCTGCCCCCCCCCAGAATAACCTGTGTTTAGCTGGAGTTGCGGCAATGGAATGGGTGCTGCCCGTGTTCCCAGCTGCAAAATTGACCCTAAATAGCTCTTCACTTCGAGGAGCTGATATGTCGCTCAGCTGCTGGGCCTCTTAGAACAGTCTCTCTTCAAGATAGAGAGCTATGGAGACACAGATGCAGTCCCTATCCTGTATGTACAGCCTCCCATTGTTCTTGCTGTAGATTTTATTGAATAAGTGCTTCTTAATTTATTGTAAGTCCTTTGATCAGTCTTCAGAGACTTTGAATGATTGTTAATTTTGAGCAGCTAAATATATGTCTGGGCAGAGTGGGGAGGTTTCCCTGAGCTCACACAGTCATTTCAGAAGCCCTGCCTAGTCATTGTATTTTTATTCATTCTGTATCTTATAGCAAACTAGTTTTTCAAAAATAAAATCAGGTGACTTGAAAGGACTAACCTAAGATTTTTAAAAAGGTATTATGATTTTATTACTGAAATTTGCTCTGATTGAACTTTAATCACAACTTTATATTTCAGTTTTTAGAAATAATACAAAGAAATAGCTTACCTGTAAAGTTCATCTTCAGAACCAAGTAGTCGAAGACCTAAGAAGCCATATAGCAGAGTGTTAAGAGCCTAGGAACTTAGGCCAGACTATCTGAGTTCAAATCCTTCTTATGCAGTTTATTAGTTCTGTGGGTGAGTTCCTTAACTGCTCTCAGCCTCAGCTTCCTCATATGTAAAATGAGTATCATCCAACTGTGAGTGTTGTAATGAGGGTTGAATGACTGGATGCATTTAAAATAGAGCCTTAGTCATAGTAAGTTCCCAGAAAATGTTAACTTGTGGTTATTGCTAGACATGTCAAAGGCAAATAATCTGCTCATCTGTGTATTATTGAAACCAATAGTACTATTGTCTGTGATCAGATATTTTGGTGATATGATTTGTCTAACTAGCTATATGATCTTTAGTGTCCTCTAGTGGAAGTAAATTAGATACGCTCTCTTCATAAACCTGCTTCTTTTGGCATCGTGATGATTTAACCTTATAAAATTATTTGTGAATAATTAACCAAAGACAAGATCCACATATATAAATGGATTTAAGAAATAGTTTAAATTTATATGAAACTTTAAATCATAATTATGTAATATTATTTAATACTTATGATATTAAATAATAGAGTACATGTACTATACAGTAACATAGAAATGTTAGGCATATGTTACTTTTGTTTAAAACTAGTGCATTCAGTAATGGGAGTACCTTGAAGTTTTTTATTTTAAGTCATGGCAATATACTACAGTATAATGTTAACATCCAAATATCTGCAAGGAGGTGGCATTTTTTTGTCATTCTCTGAAAAGTTTTCAGTCGGTGTAGATGTAGATTGCCTCAAATATTGGATATTTTTAGAGTCCTCTTCCAATAGAGTATGGGTTAACAGAAAGATTGCTAGATGGGAATCAGAGACATGGCCTTATTTTCTGGTTGTGCTGTGAACTAGTTTTATGGCTTTGGGCATGTCTCTTGCCTTCCTACAGCCTCATTTCCCTTATGAGTAAAATGTGACAATATAGAGGAGTGTGTGGTAATGGCTCTATTTAGTGTCCCTGCCATTTCTAGTACTCTCTGATTAGTGATAAATATACTTTGATGTGAGAAAGAAGATATAATAGACATTGGTCAAATGAGTTCTGGGTGTTTGGTGATGCCTTCAACAGAGT
Organism: Desmodus rotundus; assembly: GCF_022682495.2. Classification (NCBI taxonomy): domain Eukaryota; kingdom Metazoa; phylum Chordata; class Mammalia; order Chiroptera; family Phyllostomidae; genus Desmodus; species Desmodus rotundus. The sequence continues at coordinate 72,540,631 of NC_071400.1, forward strand.
TGGCAGAAATCGAAATCACCAGCAGTCTTACAGTTTGGTAATTGCTGAGATATTGAGGCCTGTATGAGGTGTTATTAAATTGCAACAGGGTAGGTCTACTTCAGCTTGGGGAGAATGTTAAGTAGAACTTTGAGGCAAAGTGTGAGTGTGATTTTGATGGATGAGCTGGGATTTAGCAGCAGAGAAGAAAGGATGCAGAATCAAGTAGAGGGAGCAGCATAAAGGGGCATAGAGAGCATGGGGGTGGTGCAGAAACTGCAGGTAGTTCAGGGTGGGGGTCAGGGAAGATGATGGAAGGAGCTAGGAAAGAATGTAATATGTGTGACACCCAAATAAAAGAAAAATAAAATCTAAACTACTTGAGTAAGAAGTAGGAAAACTAGGTTCAGTTTTCACTTATGTTGCAAAATAGCCATGTGGACACCAGTTATTTACCTTAAAATGACAGTTTTGGAAGGCTTTCAAAGCCAAGCTATGAGGGATTATACATTGTGGTGTACGAAATGGAGAGCACAAAGGTTTTTGGAATAATATGGTAATATCTATTTTAGAGAACACACTATGATGACAATTTAATGAGTAAAATGAAAAGAAGGGAGTGGAAGCAAAGATTCCCATCAAAAGATCTTCGCTGTGATCAGACAAGAATTCATGAGGGCTGAATCTAGGGTAAGAGCAGTAAGGGGCAGATTGTTTTGACAGGTGTTGCAGAAATAGAATTCGACAGGTCTTGGCAGTTGCATATAGGAAGTAGAAGAAAAGTAGTAGTTGGTCTGAGGATGATTCCAAGAGCTGTCCAGAAGAATGATGATGCTGGTAGTCAGTAGGCCACACCCATGCAGCTATGTGGAGTCTGTTTTACCTTTTTTAACTACTGTCCTTATTATTAGGCACTTTAGTTGCACCTGATTTTTACTTTTTTTTCCAAATAATTCCATGGTCAACTTCAGATTCAGTTCTTCATGAACCGTGTTACATGATTTCTTCAAGAATTGTAGATGAAAAACTTCAAGGTAAAAGTAGGTTTAGAACTATATAGCAGTGTGGCTTAATAATTGAATGTTCACATTGACAACTTCTTGTCATCAGTCTTCGTTGGATTGACATTTGGTAAAGGTAGGAAAAATTTATTTCCACCAAAAATGGTCAGAGGGAAAGGAAGAAAAACTTGTGCTCATGCTCTGTGTCATGCGCCATGGCAGGCACTTTCATCTACTTTATGAATCATCCAGAGCGAACTACAACCTGGTGTGGGAGCTATTCTCTTCCTCTAGATTTTATAGATGAGGGAATTGGTGTTCTAAGGTTATATAGCTACTAAGTAAAGGAGGCGAGATTTAAAGATGGTCCTTTGACTCCAAGTACATTGCTCTGGCTGTTATATCCTAAATGCATCCCCAAAAAAGAGGGTTAGCATTTGAAAGGATAAGTGCAAAATCTGTGGAAATAGTGTGCCTGGGACCCAGGACAGGTTCACAGGACAGAGAACTTTCAACTGGTACAACTCGAAGGTACCCTGAGTTGGTACCCTTACAAGAAAAGTCACTTATATAAAATAAATCATTATCTAGAATTAGCTAAATAAGTTATTGATTGTCTTTGTTTCCCATAATATTGAGACATGAATTAGACCTTTTGTTTCTACTAAGTGACAAAGGATTCTTAAGTGAAGAGGGGTTAAGGCCCTGTCTGACTTCCTTCTGCTTCTTTTCACTGAATCTGAACATCCTGCCTTGCTGGGATTGCACTCAACTCTGTGTGTGAATCAGATGCTAGAAGCATCTGCTTCTATCTCAAATGGAAACTTATGTTTTACTTACTCTAAGTTTGATGAAATGGCAAAAGAGCTACTGAGAAAAAATTAAAAAAGAAAGCAAGTTAATTAGAAATGTAAAGTCTTTAAAGAGTAAGAAAATAGATTTTCTGGTATTCACCCTACAGCAAATAGGGAAAACCCTTAGCATAAATGTAAAATATATTTACTTTATGTGTATAAACATTATGCTCTAATAAGTAACCAATTTATATAGTTTTGATAGGAAAATGGGAAACAGGATATTTGGCCATAAGGAAATGACCCCAAGGGAACTTTCTGTACTTTTACAAAAAAAAGAAGAAAAACACACTTGATGGTGGTTGCATTCATTTCATACAGTAAAGTGCTAGGTTTGGGGCAGAGATTAAATGATATGCAGATATACTTATAAGTGGGGTTTTTTTTTGTCTAATAGTTATCCTCAAAATATGCCCATTATTAGGATATACAAGGAGACACTAATTTTTCTGGCTTTCTAGTCTCAGCCGTACTCTTGTGGCCTCAAGAAGATGGGTTCGATGATTATCTGTCATGATCTTAATCCTTGGACATCATTATCTACATCAGTCTCTAGGGCTTTTGTGCTTCCCTTAAATTTTACTGTAAAATCTTTTGGGGAAGAGCATCTGTCACTTTTACAGATTTATAAAAATGGTTCCTGGCCCCAAATAAGTTAAAAATTGCTGATCCAGATAACTGCCACATTTTCAGGTACTTAAATACGCTGCATCCTGGTTTTATAAAAAAAGATTAAAGGAAAATAGTTTATTCTAAGGATAAAGCAGTATATTATTTACTTAAAATTGTATTGAAACAAGGAGAAATACAGCCTTTTCAGAATTCCCTATGTTTCTCTTTTTTTCTAGAGTTTCACTGTGTAAAAAAAGTATCCTCCCTGCTACTCTCACCTACTATCAGTGATTCCACATTGGAACAAGAAAAAATTCTATTGCTACTCCTTGAAGCTTCTTGATCAGTTTTGTTTTTAATTAAGATTACAAGGCAAGCTATTTAAATTCATATTGCTGTTAGCCATTTGCAGCTCTCTGTATAAATTGGGATTTTGGCAGTAGACCACCAAAATAAAATATAGAGATGATTTGGTGGTTCAGGTGTGTATGAATCTGCAGGGTTAACCATAATCCCTGATTTCAAGTTATTATTTATCAAAACAGTTAGCTTATTATTTGTATTGATTCTTTTCAAAATGTGTCACACATTGGTACTTACCTTTTACTATACATTTGTTTTTTACTATTTTTATGAGATTTGTTGACAAAAATATTCAACTGCTGGATGGTGAAACCCATATTATTTTTTTAAACTTTGATAATTATTTCACTATGCCATAGAGAATCTTGGCCTTAGTCTTTCATTTATTTGTATATTAAAACAGACTACAAATTGATTTCCGGGGAGACTTTTGGTCCTATTGGTAGTATTTCCTGGGCTGGCCCCAATCTGGAGGAAAGAGGTGTGAAGGGGAAGTGGGTAGTGAGAAAGCTTACCCTTTCAGGTATCCTTGTTGAACTCCTTGGCTATCAATAAATACATAAAAATAAAATAAGTATAGCAGCATAATTAGGAAAGTGTAAAATACTGGTATGTGAATAACATTTTTGACTTAGATGTATTAGTTGAATTCCTGTCTTATTGCAGTAACTTTTCTTTGTAAACTTTACTGCATAAAAATTTATAAAGGCCAATGAATTTTAACATACACACATATATATTCTCTATCATGCCACAAAGTTCCTTCATGCTTCTAACATGTATGTTTTTAAGACTTTAATATTGAAAAGTAATTGAGGTATAAACTAATATTTCTCTAATTTTCTTTTACAAAGTTAGGGATACCATTTTGAAATAGATGTCTGGTTTTAATAATAGTGAAGTGCCCCATCTTTTTCCTTTTTTTAGTAAAGCTTTTTTTTCCTCAAATAAATTTTTATTGTATTTTTTCCCATTGTGATTTAGTCTCCTTATACTCCCCTACCCCCACAATCACCACACTGTTGTCCATGTCCATGAGTTCTTTTTCTTTTTTGCTCAATCCCTCCACCCTCTACCCTGCCCCACACCCTTAGCTGTCATCCTACTCTCTATCTATGAGTCTGCATCCATTTAGCTTGTTAGTTCAGTTTGTTCATAGATTCTACATATGAGTGAAATCATATGATATTTGTCTCTCTCTGACTGGCTTAAAGAAAGCATAATGTTTCGCTTAGCATAATGTTCTCCAGGTCCATACATTACTGTCCCAGAGGGTAAAACTTTCTTCCTTTTTATGGCTGGGTAGTATTACATGTGTAAATGTCCCATAGTTGTTTTCTCCCTTCATCTGCTGATGGACACTTGGGCTGCTTCCATATCTTGGTGATTGTAAATAACTCTGCAGTGAACATAGGGGTGCTTATGTTCTTTCAAATTAGTATTTTGTGTTCCTTTAGCTATATTCCCAGAAGTGGGATTGCTGGGTCAAAAGAACAAAGTTGGAGGAATCATGCTACCTAATATCAAACTATACTATAAGGCCATGGTAATCAAGACGCCATGGTACTGGCATAAAAACAGACACATAGATCAATGGAACAGAATAGAAAGCCCAGAAATAAATCCACACCTTTATAGTCAATTAATATTCGACAGATAAAGCAAGCACATACAATGGGTTAAAGATAGTTTATTCAATAAATGGTGTTAGGAAAATTGGACACATAGGTACAGAAGAATGAAACTAGACTACCTTCGTACACCACACAAAAGACTACATTCAAAGTGGATTAAAGACTTAAACATTAGACCCGAAACGAAAAATATCGTAGAAGAAAACATAGGCAGCAATATCTCGGACATTGCTCATAGCAGTGTTTGATCAGATATATCTCCCCAGGCAAGGGAAACAAAAGAAAAAATAAAATGGGACTACATCAAACTAAAAAGTGTTTGCTTAGCAAAGGAGACCATCAACAAAATAAAGACAACCCACGGAATGGGAGAACATATTTACCAATACATCTGATAAGGGGTTAATATCCAAAATTTATAAAGAACTTATAAAAACTCAACGCCAAACAAAAACAAACAACCCAATGAAAAACTGGGCAAAGGGGCCAAATAGACACTTCTCCAAAGAGGACATACGGATGGCCAATAGACATAAGAAAAGATGTTCAACGCTACTAATCATCAGAGAAATGTAAATTAAAACCACAATAAGATATCACCTCACACCTGTCAGAATGGCTGCCATCAATAAATCAACAAACAAGTTCTGGCGAGGACGGAGGGGGGGTGGAATCCTTTTGCACTGTTGGTGGGAATGCAGATTGGTGCTGCCACTGTGGAAAGCAGTTTGGAGATACCTTAAAAAAATTGTAAAGCTTTTTTGGTTTACATTTCCCGAAATGAAAAGCAACAGAGGATTTGTACCTTCTAGATGTTTATAACATTGTATTTCTATTTTTATCATGTTCAAAATACCTTAATGATCATTCATATAATTGAGAAAAATTCTAATGCTGGAACTTTACTTGGTGTGGATTTCAGTCACCTCTGCCTTTTCCTTTTATCCATATAATTAACATCTCACTATGTTACTAGTTGAATCCAAAACAAATTTTCACTGAATTCATGGCTGAGTAACAGCTTGAATAGAAGACTCAGAGTTATATCTTCTAAAAGGCAAATGATTTGATTTCTTTTTAACTTAATGTTGGCCCTTATCCACAAGTGCCTTTTAAGCAAATGTTCTTTCAGGACATTTTAATACCTTAGAAGATAAATAGTAGTAAAGATTATTGTATTGGTCTCCTGTAATTTATAGTACTTCAATATCGATTAAGAATGTCCTAGAGTTTTTAAAATGGTACTTCAGATAATTATTTACCAAATCCATCTTAATGAAGAGTGAGAGGAAAGACAATTAGTTCTCACAGTAATTGGCTTTATTATATTTTCCAGGTAATGGTTGTTTATAAATATAATGTTGCATTTAGTTTGAATTTGGTACCCAATTGGATGGGCTGCTTTAATACATTCGTTACATTTAATCACAACTGAAAACTTGGGGGGCAATATATTTCCAAAACCCCAGGCCCTGGCTGGTGTAGCTCAGTGGATTAAGTACAGGCTGCAAACCAAAGGGTCGCCGGTTCAATTCCCAGTCAGGGCATATGCCTGGGTTGAAGGTCAGGTCTCCAGTAGGGGGTGTGCAAGAGGCAATCACACATTGATATTTCTCTCCCTCTCTTTCTCCTTCCCTTCCCCTCTCTCTAAAAATAAATAAATCTTTTTTTAAAAACCATTAATCTGTAAATGCTTAATACAGTTAAGATTGATTTCAAACTAATACTTTTGCCTATTTAAGAAAAACTTTGCATCAAACATTCTCAATTAGTAATATGCTGCTTCCTTCCTTTTTTTTTTTGATGATAAGAATTATTTATTTCCAAAGTCAAAAATTTTGTTTTATATTTGTTTTTTCTCCACCCACCCCCACCTCCCACCCTCACTCCTTCCCACCTTTGGATCTGTCCATGGGTCATTTATACATGTTCCTTGATGACCCTTCCCCTCCTTCCCCCCATTATTACCCTCCCCCACTCTGGTTACTGTCAGCTTGTTCTTTATTTCAATGTCTCTGGTTCTACTTTGCTTGTTTGTTTTCTTCATTGGGTTCCACTTATAGCATATGATATTTGCTTCCCTTCTTTAGTAACCTGAGAGATAAGATTTTTAGGCCATAGGATTTTTTTTAATAGGCAAGAAATGAAATTAGAAGCTGCTTGAATTTCTTTGTATGTGAAAAAAGATAATAAAACATATAGGGTAATAGTAAAATGTGTAAAAGATCAAAGAAACAGAGTTTGCAGTTAACCCTGATTGGTGTGTGGGCCTGACTGGGCCTCTGGTCATCCACTGGTTGAGAAGGTCAACTCTCCCGATTTACAGGAAGACAGCCTCATTAACGTCAACCTGATCTGTATGATTGCCAAAGGCAGCTGGGATCTTTACTCTTCAAATTAATTATTAGATAAAGGTGGAACTCAACAACAGAATTTGACTTTGCTACTACAGGGTAGGGCAAATGTAGTTTTACAGTTCATATGGAGAAATAGCACAATAATTAATAAATAATGCAATAATAAACTGTTTTGTGTACTCACAACTGTAAACGTACTTTTGCCTCACCCTGTATAATCCTTGCAAGGTTCTGCTTAGATTCCTTTTTTAAAATATCATATGGCGGCCAAGATGGAGGCGTAGGTAGAAACACTTCACTTCCTCACACAACCAAAAGAAAGATAACAACCAATTTAAAAACAAAAAAAAATCCAGAACTGCCAGAAATTCAAACTGCATGGAAGTCTGACAACCAAAGAGCTGAAGAAACATTCATCCAGACTGGTAGGAGGAGCAGAGACAGGCAGCTGGGGTGGAGAGGACCAGTCGGTTCCCATTCACACACTGATAAATGAGGAAGAACAACTGGGGAGTGAGACACACCGTGGAACCCAGGGTTTCAGTGGTGGAAACTAAAGACTCAAAACCTCTGGCTGTAAATTCTATGGGGGTCTTGGCAGCAGGAGAAACTCCCAGTATCACAGGAGAGTCCATTGGAGAGGCCCACAGGGTCCTAAGAAGTACACTAACCCACCCACCCAGGAATTAGCACCAAAAGCTCCCAATTTGCTTGTGGGTAGCAGGGGAAGTGACTGAAAGCAGGGTGACACTGAGGAAGCGGCATTGTTCTCTCTCTGAACCCTCCCCCACATGCAGTGCCATAACTCATACCTAAGGCTCCGCCCCTTACAACATAACAGGTGCCCCAAGACAAAGAAATATGACCCAAATGAAAAAACAGATCAAAACTCCAGAAAAAGAACTAAGCGATGAAGAGATAGCCAACCTGTCAGATGCAAAGTTCAAAACACTGGTGATCAGGATGATCACACAGATGGTTGAGTATGGTCACAAAATAAAGGAAGAAGTGAAGGCTATGCAAAGTGAAGTAAAGAAAATTAATAGGAAACCAACAGTAAAGGGAAGGAAACCAGGACTCAAATCAATTAGAGCAGCAGGAAGAAAGAAACATTCAACCAGAACAGAATGAAGAAACAGGAATTCAAAAAAATGAGGAGAGGCTCAGGAACCTCCGGGATAACTTTAAACATTCCAACATCTGAATCATAGGGGTGCCGGAAGGAGAATAGGAAGAGCAAGAAATTGAAAATTTATTTGAAAACATAATGAAGAACTTCCCTAATCCGGCAAAGGAAATAGACTTCCAGGAAGTCCAGGAAGCTCAGGGAGTCCCAAAGAAGTTGGACCCAGGGAGAAACACACCAAGGCACATCATCATTACATTCCCCAAGATTAAACAGAAGGAGAGAATCTTAAGAGCAGCAAGAGAAAAGGAGACAGTTACCTACAAAGGAGTGCCCATAAGACTATCAGCTGATCTCTCAAAAGAAACGTTGCAGGCAAGAAGGAGCTGGAGAAAAGTATTCAAAGTCATGAAAGGCAAGGACCTACATCCAAGATTACTCTATCTAGTAAAGCCATCATTTAGAATGGAAGGGCAGATAAAGTGCTTCTGAGACAAGATCAAGTTAAAAGAGTTCATCACCACCAAGCCCTTATTATATGAAATGTTAAAAGGACTTATCTAAGAAAAAGAAGATAACATCTATGAACAGTAAAATGGCAACAAACTCACAACTATCAACAACCAAACCTAAAAACAAAACCAAAAACAAAAATGAATTAAGCAAACAACTAAAACAGGAACAGATTCACAGAAATGGAGATCACATGGAGGGTTATCAGTGGGGAGTGGGAGTGGGGATAATGGGGGGAAATGCACAGGGAGTGAGAAGCATAAATAGGTAGAAAATAGGGAGAGGTTAACAATAGTACAGGAAATGGAGAAGCCAAAGAATTTATATGTATGACCCATGGACATTAACTATGGTGGGTGAATGATAGTGGGGCGATACAGGACAGAGGGGAATAAAAGGGAGAAAAAAATGGGACAACTGTAATAGCATAATCAGTAAGCTATATTTTAAAAATAAAAATAAAATAAATCCTTATTGGGTGGTTCTATGCAAGCGCACTTAAATTTTGGTGTTTTATACGAGACATATACTGAGGTGGAGATTGCTAATCCAATGCTAAGAATGTCAGACGTCAGAAGTCATTCCTTCAGACATATTTGTAAATACCCAAATTACTTTTGACCCATGGTCAAATTAACTTGTTGCAGAATTGTGTCACTCTGGAAGTAAAATCCAACTTTTAAAAGATACTATGCAGAATTCTATCACAAGAACAACTAGTTAATGAAATGAATAAGTAAATACTTTCCAGGAAAATTCTTTAAAAAAAATTTTAGGCCCCAGTGTCTTAAGAAACTAGTAGTAGTGGTAATAGGCAAAGCAGTAAGTGTGGTAGTCCTTATGCCATGTAGGAAGTTGATTTAATTTGTGTGTTTCTCCAGTTTGGGTCAGAAAATGAAATATTACTTTCTATACTACTAGTTCTCCTTTTAAGGGGAAATAAATTGGTAAAATATAGACATGTACTTAAATATTATATAAGGGTATTTATTACACATAGAAATACATAATTTTTGAATCTTTTAAAATTTCCCTCAGAAATTAGAAAATAGAAAGGTACAAGGAAAAATGGAGTGTTACCGGTTAAATGTAGACAAAGCAGCACTTCCAAACAGCCGTGATAACTCTAGGTCAGGTCACTCACAGGAACGTTCTGTGCTAGTATCTCTAAGCAGTCAGATAATCTCTATTTCAAATCAGTACCTATTTTCTGATTTCTTTCTACTCTGCTTTATGAGTTGATTTGTAGGCAAGTAGAGGCATACCTGGGAGGTACTGTGGGTTTAGTTCCAGACTACCACAATAAAAAGAAGCATCGCAATAAAGTGAGTCATAATCTAAAACAAACATTATGAGCTTATTATCTGTGGAATCTATAGTTAGAATGCATATGTGATACATTTGTATTTTTTAACCTATGATTTTTCTATTTAGGATTTTTAATATACCCATTAAGTATTTCCATAATACTTAAATTATGGAAAAATGGTGCCACAGTTATCCTAGATGTAAGCCAATTTTTGCATTATTACTCTTACAATTTCAAATATATTTTTATGTTGTTAATTCTATGCTGTTTAATTAGTGTTCTGATCTTAGTTGCTGAAATGTCAGATTTGATGACATTTAAATGTCTTTAGTCCTTGAAGGCAGGGTCCCCAGCAATTCTTTCTTCATTTTGAACGTGGGTAGGTGGTAGTGACTAGACCAGGATCATGTTCAACCACATGCCAAGCAGTAATGTGCAAGTTCTAATGGAGGGTTCTTTAGTGCATGCATGTCTACTTTCAGCCTTTTAGTTTAACAAATGTGGCATGTGACAAATGGTGATTGTGGAGGCTGAAACACAGTGTAATTACATGAATGGGGCAAAATAAAAAAGATAAACTGAACACAGGAGAAAAGACCAGTTTTCAGTGGCAAACACAAAATCTCTGTTACTTCTTGACTCCAGGGTCAGAGCATTGAGTTAAAATCAGCTTTTCTGTCGAAATGGAAAGAAAGTGTGAAAATAGAAGGTATTAAAGGGGTACCTTCTAATAAAATGAGAAGCTAGAGACAAACATAAAAATAAGTAATAAATCTCTTGAGCTTTTCATTGCATCAGGAGATAGCACATTCTTGAAGGGAGAGAAAAACTGCAGGCACCTGGTTTATGCCGTCTGGCTTCAGCCTGGCCCTCCAGGAGACTTGTCAGAAGCCTTCCTTGTAGTTATGACTTCCCAGCACAAAACCCACACCTGATTCACACCTCTCCTCCCCTGCAGGACCTTTCCAACCACTTTAGGAGACAGAGACCATCTTTCAAGTACCTCCAATCTCTTCCTTTACAGTGAACGCTGAGCCACCTTACCCCTAAGCCCCATAGTGCTGTACTCCACACAAGTCCTTTCACATCCATTTTCTCATTTGAATCTTACCACTGCTCTCTGAAGTTGATGTAGTAGACTCTGCAGGTCCTACATCACCTACCGCCTTCCCCACTTCATTTGCAGTAAGAAAGGCATTTTAGAAGTTAGCCGTTGGTAGTCATGTATCAGTGACAGAGGCAGGACCGGCACCACGTTTCCCAACTCCATATCCCATGGGCTTTTCATCACTGCCACTTACAAATGCAGAGTATTCCCTCTAAAACAACTGCAAAAACAGACAATCAAAACTTTTTTGACTCTATTCCTTTCCTACTGCTAGATTCTTCTGATCTGATCATCTCTAAACCCAACATCATGGAGTTGGAGAGGCCAGGGCTCAAACCTACCCCTTGTGATACTATGTGATCTTGAACACATTTCTAAGCCCGTTTCCTCATCTGTAAAAATACCTGCTTCACAGGGTTATTGGGACAGTATATGACAATGACTATATTAAGTACTTAGCCCAATGAGAGACATGATAAATTTTTATTTATTATTACATAATTGTCTCCTGCATACTGACCTCAAACCTGACATCTCCACAGAACTTCATCCTGGCCAGAATGCTAATGGTCTCTCTTGGCTGAATCTTACAGCCTTTTCTCTGCCTTCTCCAACTACGCATGCCTTAATTCCTTCTATTCCCTTTCTTAATATTGTGTTATTGATTCTTCCTTTGCCTGGTGGCTTCTCTTTTGGCTAATTTACTGATTTGCTTTCTTCATTCTGTCTACCCTTATGTAAGTCGTTCCCTCGGCAGCCATTGCTCTGTTGGCAAAACTAAGTTGAATTAATATTAAATCAGAGAGCAGATAATGTTCTCTTTTGCTTTGGGCAATGTATCCTTGGCCTTTGTTCTCTTTACCTGTCTCCCTCTATTTCCAAATATAAAAGTGTCATATTGGATTTTATTCATCCAAACAGGTAAAACCGCAGCACTATTTTTTTAAAGATTTTATTTATTTATTTTTAGAGAGAGGGGAAGGGGGGGAGAAAGAAAGGGAGAGAAACATTAGTGTGTGGTTGCCTCTCACGCACCCCCAAATGGGAACCTGGCCTGCAACCGAGGCATGTGCCCTGACTGGGAATCGAACCAGCAGCCTTTTGTATCACAGGCTGGCACTCAATCTAGTGAGCCACACCAGCCAGGGCAAAACTCCAGCACTATTAACACAGGACGGCTTTAATTATCTTGTTCCATGTAGACATGGCAAACTGTCTTCATATGATGATGATGACAGTGGTGATATTAACAGTTTTATTTTGCAAATAGTATTATAGAACTTGCAAACTGGTCTTACCTACATTATCTGAATTTGATCTTCAAAATAACACTTTAGATTGTGTCCTGAATTATCCTGAATTTATAAATGATGTAAAAAGAAAACTTCTGACTTTGATGCTGGGAGTAGTATCTTTTCTATTTAAACCATACTCTTTTTTGCCCCCTATTCCATGTAATTGCCCTGATGTGTGTCTATAAATGCTAGATTTTAGACTAAGACAATATATTATTATCCAATTTAGGGAAAACTAAGAAAAAGGGGTTAACTTCAAAACAACAAATTGAGTTACTTATTAGCAGATTAAGAAAGAATTATAAATTTCAAAACTTGATTATAAAAGTTTGAGGAAAGTAACTAACTATAGAAATGATCCCTGAAAGTATAGTCTTTATATATAAATGGAATTCTATGCAGCAGAGAGAAAGAAGGAGCTTATACCCTTTGCAATGGCATGGATGGAAGTGGAGAGCATTATGCCAAGTGAAATAAGCCAGGCAGTGAGGGACAAATACCATATGATCTCACCTTTAACTGGAACATAATCAACAAAAGAAAAAAGCAAACAAAATATAACCAGAGACACTGAAATTAAGAACATTGTAACAATAGCCAGAGGGGAGTGGGGAGGGCATACTGGGGAGAGGGGTCTATAGGAGCTACTATAAAGGACACAAGGACAAAATCAAGAGGGAAGGTAGAGGTGGGGGAGGGAGGTGGGACTGGCTGGGGTGGGGTGGAGGGAAGGGGAGAAAATGCAGACAATTGTAACTTTATAAAAATAAATTAATTAATTAAAAAATAAATAAAAGTTTGAGGAAAGTATTTGTGCTATTTACATTTGTATTAATAAGAACTGACTTTATAATGTATATAGATTTAAGGTGGCAAAAGACATGGAAAAGTTATAGTGTCAAAGATTTTACAGGTTAAAAGGTAGGCTTAGCTTAAATGGGGGATTTCATCTCTTTACTTAGAGAAATCTTCATGTTACCATAGATCATATCCATTCATTCATCATTCACTCTGATTGTCTTTTGTTCCTACCTAACAAAGCATGTTGTGTGTTTGTTTTGCAGATCTAAAGCGGGAAGCCAGTATCTGTCATATGCTGAAACATCCTCACATTGTAGAGTTATTGGAAACATATAGCTCAGATGGAATGCTTTACATGGTTTTTGAATTGTGAGTGTACATTTTATTTTCTTAAGGGTTAAAGCTTTAAGCAATATTAGTTTTGAATAACACTAATGCTTTCTTTTAAAATTTAACAATAGTTGTGGACGCATCTATTACAAGGACCTAAAATAATAAGAATAAAAGGATTATCTCATCTTTAAAGTTCACAGTGGCTGAGGAAGCAAAAGTTAGTCATATTTAGTTACCCTCACATTTTTAGCATACTTCAGAGAAGAGGCTCTAAAAAGAAAGAATTCAGAGAGATAGGAGGCCCCAAAATAGAAAATTCTGATCATAGGAGTCTTCATGAAGAGGGGTGGGATGGCGGTGGAGGCCTCCATGTAGCAAGCCTCTCTAGCAACTAAAAACAAGTAATAAGAGTTAAATTCCTCTTTTGATATAATCACCATATTGGCTTATAAAGGAAATTCTATAGATAATAGTGCATCTTGATTTCAATAAGCCACTTGACATATTTCTCACAGAATTATGTCAGTACGATGGAGAAATGTGAGCTAAGGATAGGGCAACTCGGTAATTTTATAGCTGGTTAGATGATTGTGTCCAGAGATTGTATCCTTTATGGGCTACCATCCTATTCTGTTCAAATTTTAATCAGTGGCTTGATTAGGGTATCCCACAAGGTAGTAATCAAGGATCTGGCCAGGGCTGAAGTCATTTTAAGGCTCCAGTGAGGATGGATCTGCTTCTAAGCTCACTCATGTCATTGTTGGCAGCAGGCTATTAGGCTGAAGGCCTTAGTTCCTCATGAGCTATTGGCCTGAGGCCACCGTAGGTTCCTTGTACCTGGATCCCTCCTTGGAGTAGCACACAACATGGCAGCTGGCTTCATCAGAGTGAACAAGCAAGAGGGCAACAGTATGAACAAGACTGAAGGCAATCTTGTAACCTAATCTCAGCACTTCTGCCATATTCTATTAGTTAGAAATAAGTCATTAAATCCAGCCCACACACAAGAGGAGGGGATTACACAAGGGTGTGAATACCAGGAGGTGGTGATCACTGGGAACTATGTCAAAAGCTACTCCCACAAAAGGCTAGCTAATACACAGAATATCCAGATGAAAATTTTAAAATATTTTACAAGCTTGCAGCAGAGGAGCTGAAACTAAGAAGATGAAATTTAAGACCAGTTGATATAAACTTATTCATTCAAATATGTAAGTGCAAGTACACCATGAATTTAGTTGGAGCTTCTTGGGTGAAAAAAATGGAAATGTTCTAGTTAGTTCTTGCAAAAGAGCTTTAAAAGCCCTAAATGGAACCTTTGGCTACACGAATTATAAGTGCATAGTATTCAGAACCAAGCCGCACTCCCACTGTATTGTATGCTGCTCATTCTCCTGGCATGTTCATAGTAAGCAGGACACTGTCATGCTTCCAGAAAGGGATAACCAAAGTGGGAAAGAGCCTAGAAATTCTGTCATAGAGTCATAGCCTTCAAAATCTTTGTTGGCAAACTTACTAAAAAAATTTTGAAACTATGTACCTCCTCACATATTTTCAAGGTGACATATAAAAACTTATATTGTGAGCTTGTAGTGTTCAGTATCTCATATTTTTTAATATATTTTCTTCAAAACTGGACAGCTGCACCTTTATCTCATTCGCTTTATGTCTGCTATGTGACTAAATGGCAAAACTAGTCATCATTGTCAAACCAGTGAGCCAGGCTCACTTTCTGTCGGAAAAAAAGTCTGACTTTATTTTTCAAATAAAATTAAAGTGTTAATAGACATCCGTGCGACACCCATGTTACTATTCATTTCTTTTCTTACTGTATTTTTTCTATTACCATTTAACCCCTTATTACCCACTTCCCCCCTGCAATCACCACACTGTTGCCCATGTCCGTGAGTGCTTTTCCCTTTTTGCTCTATCCCTCCTTCTAATTCTAAAATAGACCAGGCTTTCCCATGCATGTATTGTCTGGAAGAAATAAGATGGTTCTTCCCTTTCTTATCCAAGTTTTCTGTGTTACTGTTAAGGTTCTCTCCTTCACTTGAGAGATTTGTATTCTCCAGTTGTCCCTTTGAAGCTAGGGAACTTCTCAGGATAGGAGTATGGTTTGTCATTTGCCATGGTTTCCTGTGAATGGAGTTGTAAAAGGAAAATCAGCAGACCACAGACATGTTTTCAGATAGATCAAATTGTGGCAAATGAAAATATGGAAATTGATTGCCTTAAAATTATCATAATCCCTTGGAAGGACTTTGAGTACTCCCAGAGATACTCTAGTCCCAGTCCGAAGAACAGTGGCATGGAAGAGCTATTGAAAATGTTGGGAGGCTTTAGTTATCCAAAAATCTATTGGCTTTTTTTTTCTGCTAAAAGAGTCCTCACAGCAGAAGCCCATGGTAGAACATAATGGATGTCTTCAGTTATTTAAAAGATTGTCATCTGTAAGAGGATTATATGTTTGTTCAGTGTAGGGTCAGGGTTGTAACTAGAATCAACAAATGGCAGGTAGATTTCGCCTCTAATGGTTAGACTTAACTGCATACATGAATGGGCTGTCTCACAGAGTACACATTCCTCATTAGATATATTCAAGCTGAAGTTGGTTTGAAGTAGAGAGGGTCCCTAACATCCCTTCCAATTTTAAGATATTATAATTTTAATTACTTTTTCTGATTAAGTATTCTTTATTCAAGAAATACGTTTCTGTCCAAATTTTTATTCACTGAGAAAACTAAAGAAATAGATTTCATCACATACTATAAAACAGCATAGAAAGCAAAATTTAAAATTTTGCTTAAATTTTACCTTGTCTCTGTTTGTTTCAAAAGGATATAAGTACAGTAGAGAGAAAATGGTTTTTGTTTTCATAAAACTTGGTTTAGTATCCCAATCATGTCACTTTTACTAATTATATGACTTTGGCCAAGTCTTCTTAGCTTCCCTGAGCCTCAGTGTTCTTTTTTAAAATTATATTTTATTGATTATGCTGTAACAGTTGTCCTGATTTCCTCCCCTTTACCCTCTCCACCCAGTAACCCCCATTCCCTCAGGCAATCCCCCCACCATTATTCATGTCCATGGGTCATGTGTATAAGTTCTTTGGCTACTCTATTTCCTATAATGTACTTTACCCCCATGGCTATTATATAACTACCTATTTGTACTTCTTAATCCGCTCACCTCTTCACCCATTCCCCTCACCCTCCTTCCGTCTAGTAACCATCAAAACGCTCTCTATATCCATGATTCTGTCTCTGTTCTTCTTATTTCCTTAGTTTGTTTTTTAGATTCAATTGTTGATAGATATATATTTTTGCCATTTTATTGTCCATAGTTTTGATCTTCTTTTTCTTAAATAAGTCCCTTTAACATTTTATATAATAATGGTTTGGTGATGATGAACTCCTTTACTCTTTTTTTCTTCTCTGGGAAGCTCTTTATCTGCCCTTTAGTTCTAAATGATAGCTTTGTTGAGCAGAGCAATCTTGGCTGTAGCTGGCTTTTCATGACTTTGAATATTTCTTGCCAATCCCTTCTAGCCTGCAAAGTTTCTTTTGAGAATTCAGCTGACAGTCTTATGCAAACTGTCTTGTAGATAACTGTCTCCTTTTCTCTTGCTGCTTTTAAGATTCTCTCTTGATCTTTAACCTTTGGCATTTTAATTATGATGTGTCTTAGAGTGGGCCTCTTTGCATCCATCTCATTTGGGACTCTCTGTGCTTCCTGGACTTGCATGTGTATTTCCTTCACCAAATTAGGGAAGTTTTTGTTCATTATTTTTTCAAATAGATTTCCAAATTCTTGCTCTTTCTGTTCTCCTTCTGGCATCCCTTCATGCGAATGTTGGAATGCTTAAATTTGTCCCACAGGCTGCTTACACTATCCTCATTTTAAAAAATTCTTTCTTCTTCCTGTTGTTCTGATTGGCTGTATTTTACTTCCTTATGTTCCAAATCATTGATTTGTGTCTTGGCTCCATCTACTCTACTATTGATCCCCTGTAAATTGTTCTTTTTTTCAGTTAGTGGATCCTTCATTTCTGACTGGTCTGTTTTATGCTGTTGAGGCCCTCACTAAGTTCCTTGAGCATCCTTATAACCAGTGCTTTGAACTCTGCATCTGATAGATTGCTTATCTCAATTTTGTTCAGTTCTTTTTCTGGAGTTTTGATCTGTTCTTTCATTTGGGCCATGTTTCTTTGTCTCCTTGTTTTGGCAGCCTCCTTGTATTTGTGTCTATGTATTAGGTAGAGCTTTTTTGACTCCCTGTGTTGCTAGTGTAGCCTAATGGAGTAGATGTCCTGTAGGGTCCACTGAGCAAAGCTTCCCCTATCACCCAAGCTGGGTAGTCGAGGTGTGCCCGTTTGTGTGGGCTGAGTACGCCTTCTTCTTATAGTTGAGCCTTGGTTGCTATTGGCAGGTCAATGGGAGGGATTTTCCCAGGCCAGGCAGCTGAAGATTGGCTGTGACTCCTTACCACCAACCTCTGCCCTGCACGGAGGATCAGCTGTGCAGGGGTAGGGTGGTGCTGCTCCAATGTGGTCTGTAGCTGTCCACTGGGTGCACTAGCCCTGGAATATCCTGGGTGGTGCAGGCCAACGTCAGCCCCCACCTGTGTTTTGCCCAGGGCCACTATGCCTGAACCATAAAGCAGTCTGAGATGGCTGCTATTTGTGCTGGACTTGGAGATTTGCAGGTGAAGCCTAGCTGTGAATCTAGCCTGGCTGCTGCTATTGCTGGGCCTAGGGCTCACTGAAGCCAGCCGTTGCTTGTTTGAGAGTATTTAGGAATTTGTGGAGCAAGAGTCAAGACTTGCCAATCATATGGAAAAGCAGCTTGGGTGGGCCTGTAAGTTGGGTGGGGTGGAGTGTCTGGGTATTTCCAAGGCGGGTCAAACAGTATTAGCCAGGTTGATGGAATCTCAGATATGGCACCAGAGCTTGCTGGCTCTGTGGAGGGAGGGTTTAGAAAAGAGACAATGGCCTCTGCTTCACATGAGGCCAGACATTGCAGTTCCTCCCTTTATGCCACTGGTTCCTTTCAAGCTGTTACCCCGGTACTAGAGCTCAGAGGGAGTGAATTTGCGTAGGTGAGTCCATGTGTGGGTTCTTTAAGAAAAACTGTTTGGGGCTCCAGAAGTTTCTTCCACCAACTCAATCCCCGCTGGTTTTTGCAGCCAGAAGTTGTGAGGACTTATCTTTCTGGCACTGTAACCCTGGGCTGGGGGCCCTGGGGTGGGGCTTAGACTCCTCGGTCCTGAAATATCCCTCCTGAATTTTTATCCACCACACCGTGGGTGAGGGACCAGCCCATTCTGCATCTACACTCCTCCTACCAGTCTGGATGGATGTGGTTTCTTTTAACTCTGTAGTTGTTAGACTTCCATTCAACTTGATTTCTGATGGTTCTTAGCGATGGTTGTTCTATATTTTAGTTGTAATTTTCATATGGTTGTGTGAAGAGGCGAGCCATGTCTGCCCATGCTGCCATTGTGACTGGAAGTCTTGAGCCTCAGTTTTCTTACCTTTAAAATCTTCATAATATTATGAGAACTAGATGAGAAAACTATATGAATTTACTTTTTATAAAATGGTAAAGTGCTCTGCAGCAGAAAGTATTGTTTTCACGGTTTAGTTTTAGTTCTTCAGTGTTGAATCTGTATTAGATTTTATATAGCTCATTTTATGATTCAGTTGTGATTGAAATAACTTACCAATGGCTATATATTGAGGTGAGACCTCATTAAAATTGCATGTTTACTAGTCACCTAATTCCAGTGTTAATCTGCATCACTAGAACATACATTTCTATTTAAAATTTTTTAACCCTTTTGGGGAGTTTTAAATAAAAGAGAATACTATAATCAACCTCAGTGTACCTGTCACTCTGCTTCAACCATTATCAACATTTTGCCATTCTTTTCCTACCTATCCATTACTGTTTTCTTTTTTATCATGGAGATTTCTAAAACAGCATCATTTCAACTATAAATTCTCCTGTTTGTATTTCTGACAGTTAAGGACCTTTCAAAATGACCACAATATTATTATCATACCGAGCAAAATCAATAATAATGTCTTAATATCATATATTCAATTGATGCTCAGTTTTCCTTGATTGAACATGAATTTTAAAGACTATATTTCTAAATTTAGAATTGTTTTATTAACTCTGGGGGTCTGGAAATAGATTATAAATTCACAGTTAAAATTACTTTGTCATTTCTCAAAAGGGTCAGAAACAAAACAGAAATATAAAATTTCTTCGTATCATGATTTTTTAATAAATTCACCCCATTTTCTTAATTCCTTTTGATCTTCTGGGTTTAAAACAAACAGACGAACAAATCAAAACTATGGATTACTGTAAGATTTAAGGTCCTGTGGATAAAAGAACAAAGCAGTAAGTTTGTGCGTACCTCCACCTACTGGCTAGGCAAGAGATTGCTTATCTAGCTGCATGTAGATGAAACTACATAATTAATTCCATATTTGTGGCAGCAGGATAGAATTCGCCCAAGTACTCAGGAACTCATTGCCCAGTTATGCATAATCTGGATCCTTTCTACAGTTTTATGACATGACACCAATACAGAGTGGACAAGGAAAGGGGAAACAAATGAAATAAGGTCAGATGGCTTTGCTAATTTGTTGGCTACTTAGAAACAGCTCTGATGTATTTGATGGAGAAAAGGCTACATCAAACAATATATTTCAGTTATCAGCAAGTTTCTTAATATGGTATCCATATCAGTCTTTGCTACAGACTGACTATAACCAGCTCTCCCTTGTTTTTCCTAAACTGAAGTCATGAAATTATTCATGTTGCTTATCACGTTAGAAAATTCTTAGAACAAGTTGATACCCATTATATTACAAATGATTTATCAGTTTAAAGCATACTCAAATGCAGAGACTCACAGAACCAGAATTTTAGGGCTAGAAAAGATTACAGCAGTAGATTTCAAAACTTAGCATTGGATAATGCTGAGTAGTGCCTATTAAACAAGCATGTTCCCAGTACCCACTCCTAAATATTCAGTTTAAACAAATGTGGGTCCCATAGCAGGAGTTCAAGAGGTGATTGACCTTTAAAGTAGGTGTAATACTATTTAGAGACTACGTTGTCATTTTCCCCAACACTCATTGTTGAAAATCTACATATGTTTGCACCATTGCCTTGGGATTACACTTAAATTTGGTCCTGTCTATAGCAATTTACTGAAACATTCAAAAATGTAGGTTCAATTTTGAAGACAGGACTGTGCTGTCATCCACCCCCCCCAATTAAATGTTTATTTCTAAGTAACACATGTGAACTTGTCTTTAGAAGTGCTGATATGTGAGTGAAACTGTAAATCCTAAATTGGCTGGCCAAAGAATTTTAATTACCTTATTATAGAATGATTACATATACCATGGGGAGAGTTTTACAGTAATTATATATGGATTTATAACACATCTGACGTGAAAACAGTAGTTTCTATCTCTCAAAATAGTATTAACGGTTTGTATTTTTTAGCTCACAGTAGAGATAATTAGACTGAAGGCACTTTATATTTTTAATTTTATTATTTTTTCATCTGGTGTTTATTCTTGGGGTTGGGAGTATTTGTAGAAGTCAATTTTACTGATAAAGTAGAATCAATTAGTGCTTCCAGCAAACCTACCAGATAGGGGAAAATACTTGTTTCATATCAAGTAAGAAAATTATAGAGTAACATTTTAATTTATATGAAGATATGTACTTATTTTTAATATATTTTATTAATTATGCTATTACAGTTGTCCTGTTTCCCCCCCTTTGTTCCCCTCTGCCTTGCACAACAATTCCCCCCCTTTACTTCATGTCCATGGGTCCTACATATAAGTTCTTTGGCTTCTACACTCCTATACTATTCTTACCCTCCCCCTGTCTATTTTCTACCTACCATTTATGCTACTTATTCTCTGTACCTTTTCCCCACCTCTCCCACTCCCACTCCCCCACTTATAACCCATCATGTGATCTCCATTTCTGTGATTCTGTTCCTGTTCTAATGGTTTGCTTAGTTTTTTGTTTTTTGTTTTTAGGTTCTGCTGTTGATAGTTGTGAGTTTCTTGTCATTTTACTGTTCATATTTCTGATCTTCTTTTTCTTAGATAAGTCCCTTTAACATTTCATATAATAAGGGCTTGGTGATAATGAACTCCTTTAACTTGACCTTATCTGGGAAGCACTTTATCTGCCCTTCCATTCTAAATGATAGCTTTGCTGGACAGAGTAATCTTGGATATAGGTCCTTGCCTTTCATGATTTCAAATACTTCTTTCCAGCTCCTTCTTGCCTGTAAGGTTTCTTTTGAGAAATCAGCTTATAGTCTAATGGGAACTCCTTTGTAGGTAACTGTGTCCTTTTCTCTTGCTGCTTCTAAGATTCTCTCTTTCTGTTACATCTTGGGTAATGGAATTATGATGTGCCTTGGTGTGTTCCTCCTTGGGTCCAGCTTCTTTGGGACTCTCTGAGCTTTCTGGACTTCCTGGAAGTCTATTTCCTTTGCCAGACTGGGAAAGTTCTCCTTCATTATTTGTTCAAATAAGTTTTCAATTTTTTGTTCTTCCTCTTCTCCTTCTGGCCCCCCTAGATTTGGATGTTGGAATGTTTAAAGATGTCCTGGAGGTTCCTAAGCCTCTCCTCATTTTCTTGAATTCTTGTTTCTTCATTCTGTTCTGGTTGAATGTTTATTTCTTCCTTCTGCTCCAAACAATTGATTTGAGTCCTGGTTTCCTTCCCTTCACTGTTGGTTCTCTGTAGATTTTTCTTTATTTCACATAATGCAACCTTCATTGCTGCCTGGGTCTTTTTTATACGGTTGAAGTACCCAATGATTCCTGGAGCTTCTTGATAACCAGTGTTTTGAACTGTGCATCTGATAGGTTGGCTATCTCTTCATTGCTTAGTTGTATTTTTCCTGGAACTTTGACCTGTTCTTTCATTTGGACCATTGTTTTTTTTGTCTTGGTGCACTTGTTACATACTAAGGGGCAGAGCCTTAGGTGTTCACCAGGCAGGGCAACCTGTGTCTCTGCATTGTGGTGCTATATGTGAGGGAGGCATCTGAGAGGGAGCGATGCCGCTTGCTTGGCTCTCAGCCCGCTTTCAGTCACTTCCTCCACTACCCACAAGCAAATTGGGCCCTTCTGGTGCTGATTCCCAGGTGGGTGGGTTTGTGTACGTTCTAGGACCCTGTGGGTCTCTCCAATGACCTCTCCTGTGAGGCTGGGAGGTTTGAGGCTTTACTTTCCTGCACTGGAGCCCTGGGTTGTGTGGTCTCTCTCACTCTCTAGTTGTTCTGCCCGGTTCATCTGCAGGCGAATGTGGGACTGCCCAATGCGCAAACCACTGCCTCACCCGGTCCACCAGCTTCTGCCTTGTCCCAAGTCCTATCTACCCGGCTACCCAGCTTCCCATCTCTGTCACTCCAACCAGTCTGGATGAATGTTTCTTCTTTAACTCCTTGGTTGTCAGACTTCCATACATTTTGATTTTCTGTCAGTTCTGGTTGTTTTTGTTTTTAAATTTGTTGTTGTCCATCTTTTGGTTGTGCGATGAGGCACAGTGTGTCTACCTATGCCTCCATCTTGGCCAGAAGTTGATATGTACTTATTTTTTTAGCTAGTATGATCTATTTTTTTGTTTGTTTGTTTTTATGTGTAGTGATATAAATTGCTGTTCATTCACTCAGCACATATTTATTGAATGCCTGCTAGAGTGCTGGGTAATAGAAAATAGTTGGGAAATACTATTTTATCCTAGTAAACATTAGAAACTTGAAACTTCAGGTAATTCAATAAGATTGGAGATATGAAGGAACCTAGCTGGGTGCCTGTGTAGGCCTTGATAAATACTAGTGGAAAGAAAACACATCTGTATCATTATAAACATTTTAAAACTAAACATTTCTCTTGACTAGCTTTACCACTATATTAAATGTTTAGTTGCATCTTAGTTTTAAGAACTGTGTGTCCAGCGTCCCCAAGATGACCCCTAGCTTTGATGATTCACTAAGAAGACTCAGAGGACTCAGTAGAGACTCATAGTCACAGCTACGATTTATTACAGCTAAAGGATATAAAGAAAAATCAGCAAAAGGAAAAGCTGCATGGGTTGAAGTTTTAAGGACAACCAGGTACAAGCTCCAAGGGTTTCCTGGCCAGCAACCAGTGTGACAACACATGTGAAATGTTGCCAACTAGGGAAGCTCATTAGAGACTCAACACCCAGGGTTTTTATTGGGACCTTGTCATGTAGGCATAGGCACCTTCTCTCTGCCTGGCGCATACCGAATTCCAGACTCCCAGAAAGAAAGCAGGTGTTCAGGATAAATCATATTGTTTGTACAAATAGTTTAGACACAGCAAGCCACTCTTTTCACTTAGGAAGGGAGGAAATTATCCAAATTCCCAGATGCTAATCAAGAGCCAACCTTGAAAGCAAGGCTTTCATGCTTTTCAAAAGATAGTAGTTTAGACCTGCTATGTTAACTTTTTTCTGTACAAACTAAAATAAAGATAAATAGAAGAAGGGTTTTGAATTGATAAACTCCTGAACCTTTAGGCAAAAATGTAGTTAGCTATCAAAATAATTGCAGAGTTTGAGTTTTTTAATTTTTAACTATAATTACTGTATCATTTTGACATCTACTTTAAAAATTTTTTAGGTGTCCCAATTTTTGTAGAAAACAAATCCTAGATTGAGATGTTATACTATAGAAAAGATTTGAAGCTTTGAATGCTACATTTGAAAACAAACTACATTCTGATGTCTCCTATCTTAGGAATGTATTTAAAGTTGTCACTCTGGTAATTTTTTATATATGAAAGCTGATCTTCAACCACTAATATAATTTTGAATAAATTTGTATACTTATAAAATAGGAAGAAAATTCAGTTAACTGTCTTATTTTAAAGAAGTAGTTAGTTAATGTAAAAGTAAAAATTATAAGCAGTTTTTAGTGTTGACAACCTTTATAATACACATTACACATACTTTATACAAACTTATAAATTATGGACAATTATAATCACAAAAATAATACCATTGCTAAAGTTAATCACAGTGAGCATTTCAGAACACTTCCTTCTATTTACACTCATTATCACAATCACACTAAATTGAGATCATTTTATATATGCAATTTTGTTTCCTGGTTCTTTTCACTTAATAATTTTAAGCATTTTGCTATGCCATTAAATACTTTTAGGTACAAATATTTTAATGTCTGCATTACAATATCTAAACTATATGCATGTGCCGTATTGAATTTAATAATTTCCCTATTGTGGCATGTTAATTGGATATTTACAGTTTTCTGTTTTTTCCTATTAGAAATAATATTATGATTAACATTATTCTTATACATAATTACTTGTTCACACTCCTGATTGCTTTATTTCCTCAAAATAAGCTTTTAGAAGTAAAGTTACTAGATAAAAGAATATATGAGTACATATAAACACCTGCATCACACATAGAATTAATCTTTTTATAGGCTATATTACATTGAGAAAAAATGCATACACTGAACTATACAGTTTAAGGGATTATTGTAAAGTGAACAACCATACAACTACAACCGAGGTCAAGAAATTTAAAAACTGTGAGCACCTCAACAGCCTTTGAATTCCCCTTTCTTTCTTTCTTTTTTTAAGATTTTACTTACTTATTTTTAGAGAGAGGGAAAGGGAAGGAGAAGAGAGGGAGAGAAACATTGATGCATGCATAAAAGATATACATCAACTGGTTGCCTCTCACACGCCCCCAACTGGGGACCTGGCCTCCAACCCAGGCATGTACCCTGACCAGGAACTGAACCTTTCGCAGGCCGGCACTCAATCCATTGAGCCACACCAGCCAGGGCCACAATCCCCTTTCTGATCACAACCCCCTATCTCTCTGAGAATTAATTTTAATCTAGACTTTACTTTCTTGCTTTTATATCTGTCTATACCATCCAAATAGGTATCCCTGAATAATATAATTTAGTGTTACCTGTCTTTTAAAATCTTATTTAAATGGAATCATACAGTATATACTCTTTCGGTCTGTGAGATTGATTCAGGTTGCTTTGTGCTTCTTCATTTTATCCATGTATAGTATTGCAATGAACCTTGCAATCACAGGTTATTAATTTTAATGGTAATCGGTATTTGAGTTGTTTCCAGATTTGGCTGTTTAAAGCACTGCTGTTGTAAGCAATTGTGTACATATATTCTGGTACACCTAAGTACACATTCATGCAGAGTATAGACCTAGGAGTGGAACTGATAGATTTTAGAATATGTACAACTTCAGTTTTCCCAGATAACACCAAGCTATTTTCTAAAGTAGACATTTAAACTGACCCCTTACCTATGCTCTATGCCTGTCTAAGGTGATCCAAGTCCTAGTTTTCCTGGCACTGCCCCTGCTTAAAAAGCCTGTTGTTAGTTCTTATTAACAGCCCCTTCCTTTTCTTCTCATGATTGCATGTTACCTTTGCTGCATACCCTTGCTAATAATTGGCATTGTCAGAATTTTTTATTTTTGCCAATTGGTGTGTAGTAGAATCTCATTGTGGATTTTCTTGATTACTCTTTCTTAATTGCCACTTAGTGACCTAGCTCTTCATTCCTGTAATGGTATCTATCTCTTGATTAATAGAACTTTGGAACTTTAATACAGTTTCACTTATCAGTCTTTTATGGTAAGTCTTTTTGTGTCTTAAGAAATAATTTACTACTCTGAGATTATAAAGATTAGCCTCCTATGCTTCTCATCCAGCTGGAATTGATTTGGGGTTGACTCTGAGGTAACAGTCCAATTTCATTTCTTTCCATGTGGATATTCAATAGTCTCAGCAAAATTACTGAAAAGACTGCTCTGTGGTACCCCTTTTGCCATAAATCAAGCATCCACGTATGTGTGATTGTTTCCAGGCTCTATCCTGGTCCACAGGCCTATTTGCCTGGCATTGTGCCAAGAGCACACTGTCTTTTTTACTGGAGCTTTATAATATGTCCTGGGAACCAGTAGAGCAGGGCCTTCCACCTTGTTCTTCTGCAGACATATCTTGAGGGGTGTACTTGTCTCTGCATTTTCCATATACATTTTAGAATCAGGTTGTCAGTTTTCATATACAAACACACGCACACCCCCCAAAAACAACCTGTTGGGATTTTGCCTTGAATATTATATCAAATCTTAGCAACTTGAGAATAATTGACATGTTTACAATATTGAGTCTTCCAATTCCATTGAACATGGTGTCTATCTTCCCATTTATTTGGGTCTTTAATTTCCTGCAATAACATTTAATGCTTTTCCCCACAGAGATTATATATATTCTTCATTAGATTTATTCTTAGGTATTTGCTTTTTTATATATTTTTTTAATTTATTTTTATTTTTTTCTAATTTTTCATCATTTTATTTTTATTTTTAAAAAAACATTTTATTGATTATGCTATTACAGTTGTCTCAGTTTTTTCCCTCTCACCTCCCTCCACCCTATAACCCCCATTCCCTTTGGCAACCTGCCCCCCACCCCTTAGTTCGTGTCCAGGGGTCATGTATATAAGTTCTTTGGCTACTCCGGAACTGGAGAGCATTATGCTAAGTGAAATAAGCCAGGCGGTGAGGGACAGATACCATATGATCTCACCTTTAACTGGAACATAATCAACAAAAGAAAAAAGCAAACAAAATATAACCAGAGACATTGAAATTAAGAACATTGTAACAATAGCCACAGGGGAATGGGGAGGGGATGGTGGGGAGAGGGGTCTATAGGAGCTACTATAAAGGACACAAGGACAAAATCAAGGGGGAGGGTAGAGGTGCGGGAGGGAGGTGGGACTGGCTGGGGTGGGGTGGAGGGAAGGGGAGAAAATGCAGACAATTGTAACTGAATAAAAATAAATAAATAAATTTAAAAAGAAAAAAATAGGTATTTGCTTTTAAAGATAGATCCTTCTCTCTCTCTTTCTCTGCTCTTTCCCTCTCTTGTGTTGACTTTATATTCCTTTCTATTCATCAGGCTTTGGCAATCCCAAAAATTTATCTGTAGAATTGTTTGGGTTTCCTGCATACCTGACCATATCATCTGTGTGTGAGGAGGATTTTATTTCTGAGCAGTTCTTTTTACATTTTATTTCTTTTTCTAGCCTTTACTGCAATGGATTAACATCCAGAACAATGGCAATAGCAGTTTTCTTAGCTTATTTCTGATCTTAGAGCCTGCTAAGCATGAATGGATGGTGAATTGTTATCAAATGCTTTTTTCTGTATATGTTGAAGTGATCAGGTGATATTCTTCTTTAATTTGTTAATGCATTAAGTTTCATTGATTCTTTGGTTAACCAAACTTGACAATGTTGTATAATTCTTAATAATCCTTTTTATATATTGCTATATTTGGTTTGTTTATATTTTGTTTAGACTTTTTACATCTATATTTATGAGAAGGTTGTACTATAATTTTCATATATACTGTGCATGTCAGGTTTTCATAGCTAGACTATGCTAGACTTATAAAGTGAATTGGGGAGTGTTCTCTGGGTTTTATTTTGCTCCCTTTATGATTGGTAGAACTCACCCATAAATCCATACAGGCCAGTCTTTCTTGTGACAAAGGTTATCATTTCTGACTCAATTCCTTAAGTATTTATAGGAATATTCAGGTTTTCCATTTATTACTGTGTCACTCTGGTGAATTATATTTTGCTAGGAATTAGTGCATTAAACAATTTTGGCATAAAGTAGTTCATAATATCTCTGCAGGATCTTTCTTATTCTTGATACTGGTAATTTATACCTTTACTTTTTCTTTCTTAGCCTTCCCAGACCTTTGCCAGTTTTATTAACTTTCTAAACAATGACTTTTAGTTTCTTTAATTCTTTTTATTGTGAGTTTATTTTCCATTTCAGTAATTTCTGCTTGTTTTTTCCATTCATCTATTTTGGGTTTAATTTTCTGTTTTTCCTCCCCTTCCTTTTAATTTTAATCTTTTTGTATCTCCTTTAGATGTGTCTCTTGTTAAAGACATATAGTTAAGTTGTTTTTTATTCTAGACTATCAGTCTTTGTCTTTTAATTGCAGCATTTAGTCTATTTACATTTAATCATTATATATCTTGGGATAGTTTGATTTACATCTGTGGTCTTCTTATGTGCTTTCTATTTTTACCACCTATTGCGTATTTTTTCTTGGCTTTCCTGATGTATCTGTATCAATTGAATATTTTTTAACATTCCATTTTGCTCTATTAATTTGGAGGCTTAAGCACTCTTTTCTGTCATCATAATGTGTACCCCAGAAATAACAGTGTGATTCTCTAATTCATCATATTTTAATATTGATACCATTGTCTTCCCAAATAGTACGAACACTGTAGAATTTATGTAGAATTACATAAATTTCATGTAATGCCTCCCTTTACTTGTAGGCTATTTTTTTATATATTTAAATTATATTTTTGTGTGTAAATGATGTTACATGTTTTTAGATCACTATTATTTTTATCCATTTAGATTGACCCTCACACTTGTCCTTTCTTTGTTCTCTAGCTTCAGCTAGAGAACATCTCTAAGGTTTTATCTGGATTCAGTTTCCTTGTGTCAGTCTGCTGAGTGCAAATTCTCCTTTTTTCTTAGTTTCAGAATTTCCTTATATCCCCTTTAAACTTGAAGGGTATTCCCTGAGCGGAGAATTCTAGATTGGGATTTTCTTTCCATTAGATATCATTCTACTGTGTTCTGGCTTCCATTGATACTGAGACTTCATCTAGCAGCCTGCCATTTCTCTGAGGGTAATCTGCCTTTATTTCTCAGGTTATTAAAGACAATGTTTTCTTCGTCTTTTGTTTTCTCTGTGATGGGTCATGTGTGTGTGTGTCTGTATTAATCCTGCCTTAGGTTCTTTATGTTTCTTGAATCAGTGTATTGATATTATTCATAGTTAGGAAAATCCTCAGTCCTTATGTCTTCTAATATTGCCTCTACCCCTTTCATCGCCTTTGTGATCCAGTTAAGTACAGATATAGGTATAATTATGGTATTCTGTATATCTTCTACCCTCTTTTCTGTATTATGCATGTTTTTTCCTTTTAAAATCTATATTTTTATGTTCATTTTCTTGAAAAAATTCATACTCAGACTTTATGTTTGGGGACATAGTAGACTTCATTATTTAATAATCTGTGTTGGATAATCTCAGCATATGAAGTCCCTGTGGTGGGGGTTTTTTTTTTTTTTTGAGTGTGTGACATTTTTTGCTGGTTGTTGCTCCAGATCTCTTACCCCTTCATGTACCTGATTCATTTTGACTGTGTGCTGGAAATTATTTCAAAAATTTTTGGCCTAGAATGATGCTTTCTTCCTCCAGAGAGGACTTATTTGCTTCTACAAGGCACCTTTAGGCACTAGTAGTTTGGGACTCTCTTAGTTAAGGTTCAGTGCTTAGATTTTTAGGGCACTCAGAGATAAAGACAGATTCTAAGTATATGAAGGGGCTGATTGCTTCCAGTTCTCCCCTAGCTCTTTAGGGTCCTAGCTCAGTGTTGGAGTGTAGTTTGTCAGATTCCCTGAATTGTGACTTATTTTCCCTTAGATATCTTCTGTATAAGCAAATGTCCCCAGGGTAAAAGGGACTCTGATTCTTGGCCTTACCTCTCTGAATTCCCATTCTCTCAGAGTTCAGCCCACATTCCTGACAATTTAAATACTTTGATGCCTTCAGGAAATGTTTTATCCAGTTTTGTTGTTGTTCAATGGGAGACCTCACATAGCAGAAATCTAGCAATATAGTCAACATTTCCTTACATAGTGTCATATTACTTTCCATGAAGTTTGTACCAATTTATATTTGTATCAATTTATATTAAAACCAATGGTAGGTGAGAGCATCCATGTTTATATTTAGATAAGTCAAAATGATGTTTAAGATCTTATTTGTATTTTTTTTGTCACTAGTGTAGTTAGATATTTTTAAGGTATGGTCACCCATTTCGTTTTTATTTGTTTGCTTCCTTTAGGTTTTTTCTGTCTGTGTTTAAAGAATTCTTCGTTTACTAAGGATATTTACTTTTTTCATGTATTGCAAATATTTTTCCCAAGTTTGCCTGTTTAATATTGTTTACAGCGTGGGCCTTTTTGTGTATTTATTTTTAAAATATGCAGAAGTTTAAAATCCAGTTAGAAAAAAAAAACGGAACTGCCTTATGACCCAGCAATACTACTGTTGGGAAAGTACCCTAAGAATCTTGAAACACCAATCCAAAAGAACCTATGCACCCCTATGTGCATAGCAGTGCTATTTACAATAGCCAAGTGCTGGAAACAGGCCAAGTGCCCATCACTAAATGAGTGGATTAAAAAACTGGTACATTTACACAATGGAATACTATGAAGCAGAAAGAAAGAAGGAGCTCCTACCCTTCACAACAACATGATGGAACTGGACACTATTATGCTAAGTGAATAAGCCAGTCAGTGAAGGACAAATACCATATGATCTTACCTATAAGAGGAATCAATGAACAAAATAAACTAACAAGAAAAATAGAACCGCTTCTGTGGCTGGTGTGGCTCAGTGGATCGAGCGCTGGCCTACAAACCAAAGGGTTACTGGTTTGATTCCCAGTCAAGGCACATGCCTGGTTTGCAGGCCAGGCCCCCAGTGGGGGCATGCAACAGGCAACCACACATTGATATTTCTCTCCCTCTCTTTCTCCCTCCCTTCCCCTCTAAAAATAAATGAATAATTGTTTTTTAAAGAGAAGGAGTGGTGGGAGGGAAATGCAGACAACTATAATTGAACAACAAAATAATGTTTAAAAAAAGAAAGAAAAGTAGTACCAGAGGCATGGAAACATGGAACAGACTGATAGCTGTAGTAGGGGAGGAGGGAGGTAGAAATGGTGGAAGGAAGGAGAAGGGACTAGTCAAAGGACATGTATGAATAATACATGAACATGGACAATGGAGAGGGGATTGACTGTGGGCAAGAGGGGTGGGCTGGGTGGAGGGGGGCAAAAGGGGAAAAATTGGGACAATTGTAATAGAATAAACAATTAAGATAATAAAAAATAAACTGAAAAACATTCAGTCAGAGAAAGAAGTTGCTCTGAGAAAGAAGCAAGAGTGGAAGTTAGACTGAACCATATGGTGCTAGAATCGGAGATGGCAGTATTATCTCATGTTTAGTTTGTGTACATACACGTGTGTGTATGCATATATCTTTGTGTGTGTATACATATATGTGCATTTATACATACAGATAGATACAGAAATAAATATAGATACATGTGCATGGGTTAGTACACACATGTATTTCCTAGCTCTGTCCACTGAGAGGGCCTAGAAGCTGTGACACGTCAGTAGTAACCAGCGTACTTATACTCATATCTTCATTTCTAAATATTGTTCTATGGTAAAAGGAGTTTGGGTCCTTGGAGAAATGGTTAATTCTAGGACTGGGGCAGAGAACATACAAGATGAGCCTGGAGCATTTTATAGCACTGGAAAGTAAGGAAGTGTTCAAAATCAAAGGGCCACAGAAACCAACCTGAAAGAGCTCCCAATGACCAACCTGGAACAATTTGGACAACAAAATAAATAACATAGTATTGGATTATAACCCAAAACATAAAATAAATGAGCCCAAAGTGATATAAATAAATTATTGAATAAAATTTTAAATGAGAGAATGGAAACAAATCTTCCTTACAGAATTCCAAATAATGTATGTAGTATCCCCGCCTCCAGGAGATAGAGATAGTCCCCTTCCCACCTTAAGTGTGGGCTGGACTTGGTGACTTGCTTTCAAGGAACAGGGCATGGAAAGGGGAACATAGTAATTTTACAGTGAAGAAACCTGGCTGACTCTCCCTTAACCAAGAAAATCAAGTTAACATCACCAGTGGTAGACAAATCATGTGGCTATCATGTGCCCCCTGGGGTAATGTGTTGAGAAAAGTACTTCACCTCTATGTATCCTTTCCCCAAAACCCACAACCCTCATCTAAAAATGAAAAAAAACCTTCAGACAGATCTAAATTGATGGACAAAATACTCTGTCAAGGTCATGAAAGACAAGGAAAGACTGAGAAGTTGTCACAAACCACACAAAACTAAGGAGACTTGATAAAATGCAATGCAATATCCTTCATGGGATCCCAGAGCAAAGAAAATGCATTAGTCAACAAACAGGTGGAATTCAAATACAGTCAGGAGTTTAATTAATAGTAACGTGCCAGTGTTAACTCTCTTAATTTTGACAAGTGTGCTATAGTTACCTAAGATGTTAATGTTAGGGGAAGCTGGGTAAGGGGGATGCAGGACTTTCTATGCTATCTTTGTAATTTTTATGTAAGTCTAAAATTATCTGAAATAAAAATTTGTCTTTAATCAAAAAAGTACATACAAAAATGAAAACATGAGTTTACACCATTATTTCCAGTTAAACAATCACAGATCTTTATTTGTGAGACATTATTAGATTAGGTAATAAGGAATTATTAGTTGTTAATGCGTAATTTTCTTGCAGTTGTTGTACAGAAAGAGTCCTTACCTTCTGGAGATAACTACTGAAGTATTTAAGCATTAAGTGATAATTGATGTTTGGGCTTTACCTCAAAATCAGGTGAGGGGTGAGCAGTGGGCACCCTGTTGATATATAGGTAAAAGATTAGCCTGTGAGTTGCAGATGTTAACTGCTGGAGGAGGGTAATGGATATATGAAACCTTGGTACCTTAACTCTTTAAATTTTATTCTTGTACATTTTTCCTCTAAAAATCAGGGGTCTTTGTCACATGAACATACTCTCTTCATTTAAATAATTCTTTTCTTTGTGGTTATGCCACAAGCTTGATATAGAATTAGGTCTGTTTACTAGGTTTTTTTTTTCAGTTAAAGTTTTTATTGAGGTAACCATAGGTTCACATGCAGCTAAATGAAGTAATATAGAGAGATCCTTTTAGACTTTGCCCAGTTTCTCCCACCATTGACACTTTGCAAAAGTAGTGTAATATCACAACCAGAACTCTACCAATCTTATTCAGATACCTGCATCATTTGTGGGTTTTTTTAATGTAAAACTATTTATTCATAAATATTTTCCAAAATGAAAACAAGTTTACCAAAAAAATGTCCCTCACTAGGGTGGGTGCATCAATCATTTCTAATTTTAAGGATTGCCTCTTTTTTTCCTCTTGATTCGATTCAATTTTGTTTTTAGATTGTGAATAGAGTTTATTCAGAAAGGTCTGGCTTGTATCCCTGTCCCCATTCACTCCCTCCCTTAGAAGGAATTGTCATTGTCATAAATTCTATTTATTGTAGAGCCTTAGGATGCTGGAGCCAGATGGCTTAGATTCAAATCCCATCCCCACTACTTTCTAACCCTATGGCCTTGAACAAGTTATATAACATTTGTCTTAAGCCTCAATTTCCTCATCTGCAAAATAGTACCTGTCTCCTTGTGTTGTCACAGGTATTAAGTAAGTTATTACATGCAAAGCACTTAAAATGACACTTGGTATATAGTTAAATGCTCAGTAAATCTTTGCTTTTAGCTATTAACATATTTTCATTTAGCAGAAACCTTCAGTATCTTATCCAAGAGGAGGGACTAATGTGAAAATCATAGTCTATGAGGGTTATGTGTCTTCCTATAATACTCAAAGGATCTGTCTGGTTAACTGCCGACTTCTGTTTCTCTACATACAGAATTTTGTTGCCCTTTGCACATTGGCTATGATGTTATGTGGCCATTCAAGAACTCCTATATTTTTCTTTGTTGTATTTGAAACTTGGAAACAATTTATACATATGGAATCTTCTCATGAGGGCAGAATAATGGTTCCTTTTTTCTTGCTAAGTTGAAACAATTCAATCTTGGGCAGACCCTTGTGCTATGTGCCTCTGTTTTTGTTTCTATCTGTACATCTAGAGTTTTATAAGTACCAACATTAACTTTTTTATGATGGGAGGAACTTACCCAGAAGTAGGAATTATACCATCTAGTTTGATTTCAGAGTGCAAATGGCAGTAAAATGAAAACAGAAAATCAATAATTAACTATGTGATTAATTTTTAATCCCTGGTGTGTTTGCTTAGGATGAGATCATTTTCCAAACTAGCCCACTTCCTCATCTGTAAGACCACATCAGGGTCTGGCATGATTATGTAAAGTTTTTTTGATGTTGTAAGAGACGGATAAACAGAGGACATGCCAGAAGTATAACTGTCAAAGAATGACCCTGAACCTTGAATTAAGCAAATGGCTAGAAGGAGTATGTTGGGGTTTTCATATCTACATTGTTTGAAGGTGTGCTCCCTCCTGTGGGCCAAGGACTTTGCTGGTAGTGGGGGCAGGGAGTGCACTGAGGAACCTGCCTCTGCATGAAAAAAAGGCATTGAGGAGCATGAGGGAGAACTGTATTTCTAGAGAGAAGAGGCAAAAAGAAGAGCTAGAGAGTCTTAGGAAGAATCATAGATACTAACCCACACCAAAGTTATGAGAAATTATGCAGGATAGAAAGTAAACTGATACAATGATTATGATTGATTTGGTTTTGAGTAGCAGAGGTACTATCCTGGCTCTCACCTGCAAAGGAAAGTAAGTGGAACTAGACCAGAAGTCTAAGAAACCTAAAACTTAGCAAATAAATGTGCTTAAACTAGGTGAACTAGTACATCCCATAGATAAAGAATTGCATGTAAGGTATTTGCACAATTGTTTTTAGAATTAATGAAGTTAAAAGATTGGGAGGGTAGTGTAGGAAAGAGAAAAAAGTTCAAGGACCCAGGCCTTTGGACACTTTACTCTGTGCAAATATAGCAAGGGCCATTTAGTAACCGGTGTCTTAGATGGACTCTGTAGATCTGGTGCTGAGAACAGAGACTTCTTACTAGCACTATAAAATCCCTTCTGTCTCCTGGTCCAAAGGGAAAGAAAGCGCAGGTGCAATTCCCTTGTGAAAATATTCAGTAACTTTTTTAAAGTCCTTTGAAAAAGTAGAATATCACTATCCTCTCATCAACCCACCTACATCCATATTATACTAAAGGAAAAGTGTACCCTTCTTTTTTTTTTTTTATTGTTATTCAATTACAGTTGTATGCCTTTTCTCCCCATCCCTCCACCCCACCCCAGGTGAACCCACCTCCCTCCCCCCCCTCCACCCTCCCCCTTGGTTTTGTCCATGTGTCCTTTATAGTAGTTCCTGTAATCCCCTCTTCCCACTGTCCCTGCCCCCACCCCACCCCCCGCCCTGGCTATTGTTACATTGTTCTTAACTTCAATGTCTCTGGTTATATTTTGTTTGCTTTTTTCTTCTATTGATTATGTTCCAGTTAAAGGTGAGATCATATGGTATTTGTCCCTCACCTCCTGGCTTATTTCACTTACATAATGCTCTCCAGTTTCATCCATGCTGTTGCAAAGGGTATAAGCTCCTTCTTTCTCTCTGCTGCGTAGAATTCCATTGTGTAAATATACCATAGTTTTTGGATCCACTCGTTTGCTGATGGACACTTAGGTTGCTTCCAGTACTTGGCTATTGTAAATTGTGCTGCTATGAATATTGGGGTGCACAGGTTCTTTTGGATTGGTGTTTCAGTGTTCTTAGGGTATAATCCCAGCAGCGGAATTGCTGGGTCAAAGGGCAGTTCCATTTTTAGTTTTCTGAGGAAATTCCATACTGTTTTCCACAGTGGCCTCACCAGTCTGCATTCCCACCAACAGTGCACAAGGGTTCCCTTTTCTCCGCATCCTCTCCAACATTTGTTTGTGGATTTGTTTATGTTGGCCACTCTGACTGATGTGAGATGGTACCTCATTGTGGTTTGGATTTGCACCTCTCTGATGGGTAGTGATGCTGAGCATCTTTTCATATGTCTCTGGGCCCTCTGTATGTCTTCCCTGAAGAAGTGTCTGTTCAAGTCCTTTGCCCATTTTTTAATTGGGTTGTTTGTCTTCCTGGAGTGGAGTCGTGTGAGTTCTTTATATATTTTGGAGATCAGGCCCTTGTCTGAGGTATCATTGGCAAATATGTTTTCCCATACTGTTGGTTCTCCTTGTAATTTGGTGCTGTTTTCTTTAGCCATGCAGAAGCTTTTTATTTTGATGAGGTCCCATTTGTTTATTCTTTCCTTTATGTCCCTTGCTTTAGGGGACATGTCTGTGAGGATGTTGCTGCGTGGAATGTCTGAGATTTTCCTGCGAATGTTTTCCTCGAGGACTTTTATGGTGTTACGACTTATATTTAAGTCTTTTACCCATCTTGAGTTT
The DNA here is from genome assembly GCF_022682495.2 of Desmodus rotundus. Taxonomy (NCBI): domain Eukaryota; kingdom Metazoa; phylum Chordata; class Mammalia; order Chiroptera; family Phyllostomidae; genus Desmodus; species Desmodus rotundus. The sequence continues at coordinate 72,577,239 of NC_071400.1, forward strand.
ATTTTCGTGTATGGCGTAAGTTGGTGATCGAGTTTCATTTTTTTGCACGTAGCTGTCCAGATCTCCCAACACCATCTGTTGAAGAGGCTGTTTTTGCTCCATTTTATGCTCCTGCCTCCTTTGTCAAATATTAATTGACCGTATAGACTTGAGTTTATTTCTGGGCTCTCTGTTCTTTTCCATTGGTCTATGTGCCTGTTTTTTATGCCAGTACCAGGCTGTTTTGATTACAGTGGCCTTGTAATACAGTTTGATATCAGGTATTGTGATCCCTCCAAGTGTACCCTTCTTTTTCAAAAAAAAGTGAGCAGGAAGCATGGAGTTACGCAGGGGTCTGAGACTCAGGAAGCTGAAGTTCTAGTCCCAACTGCCATTAATTAGTTACTGACCTACAGCAAGTCTTTTAATTGAATTTATAGTTCTAAAATTCTGTGATGTGACTCATTGTGATTTATATCTGGAAGCCCTTCCCCCTCATTTTTTTTTCCTTCAGAACCTTAACTAAAAGAATAAGAATGTGTGTGTGTGTGTGTGTGTGTGTGTGTGTGTGTGAATGTTGGAGGTTGAGGAGGTGAGTGTTTAGCCATAAGGATTAATGAGAACACTGAAGGCTGATAGTTATTGCTGTCAACTATCTCCCTTTCTGTGCTGGGGATTTTAGAAAACCATACAGAGGAGCATGTTAACATAAACATCCAATCTCCTAAACTAGGATCATTTGCTGTCTCTTGTAGCTGCAGTCTCCTCATCCACTAGGAGGCACCATTGTCAAACAACATTGATTACGGCTCGCAAGATCCTGTCATTTTAGTGTATTTGACAGTATATCAGAATTTCTTTTTTAAACAATTCCTGTTACAGTGAACACCCCCTTTCCCCATTGTAAAAATGAAGGTTTCTATCTACTTACATGTCCTAGTTCACAATCCTATGTAAGTACCTTCTCTGGTCCCTGTCCAAGTTTATCCTGAAAGGATTTGATTGTCTCCTGTTTATAGTATAGGTAGGAATGGAGAGTTTAGCTCAAATTATAGCCCCTTAAATATTCCTACAATTTACTCCAAGTCCACCTAACATGTTGTCATATTTTGTAGTGCTTCAAGCCTTACTGTTGTTTGCTTGTCAGAAGAAATGCCTTAAGATGCTGCTTTCCTCTTTCCTCTTAACTGCTGACCACTTCCACATTCTCTCACTCTGTCTTTCTCATCCTCTCCTATTCTCCCTGTCCCCCATCTGAGAGGCTGCTTACTCCACGAAGACTGACTCCTCAAAGATGTACTCTTTCCTTCCACTGGAACTCCAACATGTGTTATTCTAATCACTCCTTCCCACAAAAATGAATTTACCACCAATAAATATTTGTAAATATTCATCAATGTGTGGAATATTATGCTGATGATAAAAGACCTTTTTATGCCCTCAAGTTGTTTATAGTGAAATTGTACAAACCAGACAGGTGCCTATGCACGACATAAATAATAATAACTAGTAGTGTAGGTCTAAATGACCATAGAGAGGCACAGTTATTAGGGTTCTGAGAGGTCAGTGGGGGAAACAGTTGGGAGCTGGAACAGGCAGGCAAGCTTTTACAAAGTTGGTGAAGGACATCAACATCAGTACAGGAGAGAGACAGACAGAAAAGTGAACAGAGGACATTCCTAGCAGGAGCATAAGTAGAACATTGGGAAAAGGTGGTGGTTTTTGGACATTTGAGAATACTTCAGGACAGTACCATAAGCAATATGCAAGGATTAAAGCGTTTATTGGCAAACATTAACTATGGAGAATTCATTTAAACCATATCAACAATACAGTATTCTCATGTATCACCTGGGATGATAGAGATGGAAGCTTTGCACCAAAGATCCCACTACTTGGTTCTGGAGCATGGGGCCCCCTGTAAACAGGCATGAAAATTGATTTGTTATACACAGCCCTCCTTATAATATGATTTTGCTTACTTAGCTGTAATCTCTTACCTTTCATTAAGTAACTCAGACCCTTGAGCTAAACTCAGAAGTTTCCCTCTCTGTAACCTGAGCATTTTGAGGGGAACAGCACATGGACTCTGAAATCTGACTGCCTGAGTTTGAATCCTGGCTCTGCCACTAAATATCTATGTGATCTCCTGGGCAAGTTACTTAACCTTTGCTTTCTCAGTTTTCTCATATGTAAAATAGGGTTGGTAATAATACCTACCTCATAGACTTGTAACCACTCTGTGAACTAATCATGTAAATACCTGTCACATAGTAAGCACTCAAAAATGCTAGCTTTAATTATTCATCACAACAAAATAAGATTATTACTGTTTTTGAACTATATGTGAAGGAAATCAATTTATATTTTGCTGTGCTGCTTCCTTCACTCAGTGTTTATCTTTAGGTATCAGCCAAATTCTTTTGTGTAGCTGTAATTTTTTTCATTGCTCTGTAATATTCTGTGTGTGAATATACCAATACTTTAATCTGTTCTATTACTGATAGACATTTGGGTTGTTATCCCTTGGTGGCCATGGTGAACAGTGCTGCTATGAGCATTCAGATATATATCTCCCAGTCCACATAAACATACAAGGTCTATCCAGAAGATAAAGAAATAAATACATACAGAAAGAAAGAAATAAATAACTACATATCCATGTAATATGAAAAATACAGACATTTATTGAAGAAGATACAAGATACAAGAAACATTGTACATAGGACAATGATGCCTCAGTCCCCTTCAAAGTAGGCACCTTGGGACCTCACAGAGTTCTCCCAGTCGCCATCAGCTGCCCCACTGCATTTTCCTGAACCTCATCGACGGCCTGAAATCTCTTCCCTTTCAAAGGTGATTTTAGTCTTGGGAAAAGTCAGAAGTCGGTGGGCACCAAATCTGTACTGTACTGGGGTTGAGTCACCTGGTGAGTTGATGTTTCACCACAAAACTCTGCACAAGACATGATGTGTGAGCAGGTGTGTTGTCATGATGAAGCTGCCAATCACCAGTTGCCCATAGCTGCGGCCTTCTGAATCATCCAAATAGTTTCCACAGAGGAATGTTCAAGCTTAACACAAAATTTGATGCAGATTCATTGCTCTACTTGCTCAGTCATTTTGAATGCAATGGCCACATAGTACACACACTCACTCAATGGAGTCTACAGCCCCCACTAACTAGTACAGTGACATCGTCATTGATCACATATGCACATGCCTGTCCACTCTCCTTGGCTGCCAGAGTATATCAATGTCATATAAACCGTTCTCATTATATTAACAATGGCTCAACTTTTTCCATACAGACCTTGTATGTTTATTTGAAGAGAACATCTTTGCCCAGTACTCTGCAATCATCTATTTGTCACCAATCAAGCATCCATATGTGATTCAAAGACACATAGGGTTCTGTTTCTAGGTTCTCTGTTATGTTCGACTGTCCTGTTTATCTGCCCTATGTTAGTGTCAGTAGCAAAGTCTTAATTACTATGCTTTATGTTATGAAATTTTGAAATCAAGTGTAGCAAATCTCCCCACTTTATTATTCTCCCAAACTCTCTTGGGTGTCCTTGTCCTTTTGCAATTCCATGTGCATTTTAGATTCTCCTTGACATTTTCCACAAAACCTGTTTGTATTTTGATTGGAATTCCATTGAATTTATGCTTCAATTTGGAGAAGATTGGCTCTTGTCAATATGGAGTCTTCTAGTCTGTGACCAGGATAATTTTCTCTCCATTTATTTTCCTTATTTAATTTATCTTATCTTAATTTAAAAAATATCATGCTTTTTTCCATAGAGATCTTGTACATCTTTCTATGATACTTATTTCTGCATTCTTAAGAACATTCTTTAAATTTTTTATTTGATGTACAACAATGAATTTTCTAAATTCTGATTAATTTAAATTTTACCTTAGATTATTTTGGACATTATATATATGCAATTACACCATCTGTAAATAATGACAGTTCACTTGTTTTCAATTTTTACACATTTTATTTCTTTATCTTGCCCTTATTGCACTGGCTGGGACCTCCAGAATATTTTGAATATGAGTTGTTGGAGTGGACATTTTTGTATGTCAGTGTTCAAAATATTATTAATTGAATTCCAAATGTGAAAACAGTTTTACATTTCTCTGGTAAACACAACTTTATCCTGATGTAATTTTATATATTGCCGTTTCGGTTTGGTAATGTTTTATATGGGTTACTTTCATCTACATTCATTAGTGAGATTGTTCTTTAATTTTCTCATGCTGTCCTTAATGTGTTTCTGTATCTAGGTTAAGCTAGCTTCATAAATTGAATTGGAGGCTGTTCCTGCTTTTTATTCATTTTAGTTCTTCTCAAAATGTTCAATAGCACTTGTCAGAAATTCCATCCAGGCCTAAAGTTTTCTATGCCAGAAGGTTTTTAATTACTGATTCAGTTCCTTTAATCAGTAAAGAATTATTCAGGTTTTCTAGTTCTTTTTGTGTCCATTTTTATGAGTTTTATTTTGGAGGGAATTTGTCCATTTCATATTTGTGGCATAGAGTTTCAATACCATCCTTTGAATGTCTGCAGGATATGAAATGCTATCTTTTTCATTCCTGATATTGGCTTCTATATGTGTCTTCTCTCTTTTTTTAATCAGCCTTGCCAAAGATCCATCATTTCATAGGGAACAACTGTTAGCTTTCTTTATCCTTCTTATATCTGTTTGTTTGTTTTCCATTTCATTAATTTCTGTCATTATTTCCTTCCAATTTGTTTTGAGTTTAATTTGATGATCTTCATATAACTTATATAGAACAGATGCTAGTTCATAAATTTTTGGCCTTTCTTTTCTAATATATACATCTACAACAGAAAATTTCCCACTAGGTAGTACTTTATCTGCATTTTATAAGTTTTGATGTTTTTATTTTTGTTATTCAGTTTAAAATATTTTCTAATGATTTATTCTGAGATCTGGATAATAAAAGCATATTGTTCAGCTTCCAAACGGGGATTTTCTGGATCCATTTTATTAATCTTTTCAAAGAACCTATTTTTTTATTTTCTGTTGCTCTATGTTGTTTGTTTGTTCTTCATTAATCTTTGTTCATTATTACTTCCTTCTGTCTTTACCTGATTTAATTTGCTGTTTTTAAAATTTTGTTCTCACTAGCTTTAGCTTTTCTTATTTTTTTAATATTTGACATCAATACTTGTAATATTTCTGTTATTTCAATAACTTAAAGTTTTAAAACAAATTTATGGATGTACACTGCTCTGTAAATACTGTTTAGCTGTATTCAGAAAGGGATGTTTTTTTTTAACACTTAGAACTGTTTTTAGCGTAACAGAAGTGGTAGTACCTGTTCATGTTTTAAAAGTAGACGTAAAAACAAATAAACAAAAAACGCAAATACAGTCCTACCCATCCACTCTTTAACACTCTGTTATAATATTCAAAAACTATTCAATGCATCTGCATGCACACATATATGCAGACTATATGTTTATATATCCTAATATATTGTGAACATCTTTCTATATCAATAAATATACTTCTGTAGCATCATTTCTTTTTTTTGTTTTTTGGAACATAATTCTGTATTTTAATTCATAAAAATTTTGTTTGACAAATGTATATAGATCAAAATGCTTTTTAAAACCAAGTTCATAATTAAGAAACAAAACAAAACAACAATTATTCTTTTTTTTAATTAAAGCATTTTTTAAAATATATTTATTATGCTATTACAGTTGTCCCATTTCCCCCCCCACTCCACTCCATCCTGCCCACCCCCTCCCTCCCACATTCCCCCCCTTATAGTTCATGTCCATGGGTCATACTTACAAGTTCTTTGGCTTCTACATTTCCTACACTATTTTTACCCTCCCCCTGTCTATTTTCCACCTATCATCTATGCTACTTATTCTCTGTACCTTTCCCCCCCTCTCCCCCTCCCACTCCCCTATTGACAACCCTCCATGTGATCTCCATCTCTATGGTTCTGTTCCTGTTCTAGTTGTTTGCCTAGTTTGCTCTTGTTTTTGTTTTAGGCGCGGTCGTTAATAACTGTGAGTTTGCTGTCATTTTTACTGTTCCTATTTTTGGTCTTCTTTTTCTTAGGTAACTCCCTTTAACATTTCATATAATAAGGGCTTGGTGATGATGAACTTCTTTAACTTGACCTTATCTGAGAAGCACTTTATCTTCCCTTCCATTCTAAATGATAGCTTTGCTGGATGCAGTAATCTTGGATGTAGGTCCTTGCGTTTAATCTTGGGTAATGTAATTATGATGTGCCTTGGTGTGTTCCTCCTTGGGTCCAGCTTCTTTGGGACTCTCTGAACTTCCTGGACTTCCTGGAAGTCTATTTCCTTTGCCAGACTGGGGAAGTTCTCCTTCATTATTTGTTCAAATAAGTTTTCAATTTTTTGTTTTTCCTCTTCTCCTTCTGGCACCCCTAGATTTGGATGTTGGAATGTTTAAAGATGTCCTGGAGGTTCCTAAGCCTCTCCTCATTTTTCTGAGTTCTTGTTTCTTCATTCTTTTCTGGTTGGATGTTTCTTTCTTCCTTCTGGTCCACACCATTGATTTGAGTCCCAGTTTCCTTCGCATCACTATTGGTTTCCTGTACATTTTCCTTTGTTTCTCTTAGCATAGGCTTCATTTTTTCATCTACTTTTCGAACAGATTCAACCAATTCTGTGAGCATCTTGATAACCAGTGTTTTGAACTGTGCATCCGATAGGTTGGCTATCTCTTCCTCGCTTAGTTGTATTTTTTCTGGAGCTTTGAAGTGTTCTGTCATTTGGGCCATTTTTTTGTTGTTGTCTTGGCATGTCTGTTACTTTAAGGGGCGGAGCCTTAGGTGTTCACCAGGGCGGGGTAATGCTGGTTGCTGCGCTGTGACGCTGTACGTGGGGGAGGAGCCGAGTGGGAGCAATGGCGCCCGCCTCACTCTCCTCCCACTTTCAATCCCCCACTCCGACACCCACAATCAAACTGGGCCACTCTGGTGCTGGTTCCCGAGTAAGTGGGCCTGTGCACACTCTAGGCCCCTGTGGGTCTCTCCAATGACCTCTCCTGTGAGGCTGGGAGTCTCTCCTGCTGCCGCCCCAACCCACACGGGTGTTTTCAATCAGAGGTTTGAGGCTTTATTTCCCCGAACTGGAGACCTGGGTTGTGCGGTCTGCTTCACTCCCCGCTGTTCGTCCAGTTTATCTGTGCGCGAATGTGGGGCCGCAGGGTCTGCTAGTGCTCGGACTGCCTGCCCCCTTCGTCCCACACTCCTCCAGTCTCAGTCCCACCACAGCCACGCGAGTCCTCTCCACCCCGGTTCCCGTCTCCGCCCTTCCTACCGGTCTCTATGAATGTTTATTTTTTATTTCCTTGGTGTCAGTCCCCCTTGCTGTTCGATTCTCTGTCAGTTCTGGTTGTGCGAGGAGGCACAGTGTGTCTACCTATGCCGCCATCTTGGTTCTCCTGTAGCATCATTTCAATGGCAGCATAATATTCTACTCTGTGGGTTTACCACAATTTATTTAACCATTCTCCTATGTTGGACATCTAGGTTGTTTCTCACTTCTCTGTATTATCAATACTTATGATAAATCCTGGTCATTAAAACTTGGCACATAGCCTTGATTATTTCCCTTGGAATGAAATTATTAGGTCAAAAGACATGTACATTTTTTTTATTGTTATTCAATTACAGTTGTATTAAGATTTTTGTCAAGCACTATAAAATTGCCCTCCAGAGAGATTGTATTGATGTGGTTTTCCATCAATGGTGGATTACCTAATTCAAGAAAAGTTTCTCCAACACTGAAGAGTGTATGCGAGAATAACTTTCTCATACTGGGAGATTTAGATTTGATTTATACCCCAACACCTCCTTTCAGTCAGTTCTATATTTGCTGGTCTAATAATGACACCACCCCAATTGGGAAATGTAATGCCTCAGTCCTGCATGAGTTTTGGTATGTATTGTTTTCATTATTGTTGTTAGAAGTATTTTCTAATTTTTAATATAATTTTTCCTTTGAGTCATAGGTTATTTAGCATGCATTTCTCAATTTCTAAGCATTTAGAGATTTTCTAGTTATTTTTTAATTTATTTCTAACATAACTATATTGTGATTAGGAAACATACTCTGAGTGATTACAGTACTTTAAATGTTTTGGGGCCTTAGAAAAGCACTTATGCAGTTTCTTGAGTTATAAGGTGAACTATTTGTGTGTGTGTGTGTGTGACACCATTTTTACTTGAAAGAGTGACTAACAGACAAACCAACAGTTATGCTAATTTGGGTATGTGACAGACATTTATTCAAAAATGAGCAAAGTGAGCCTGCTGCTTCCAGGGAAACAACTCACAGTAGTTGTTGCCAGTGATGAAATTCAAATTTTCAAGTGAAAATTAGAATTTTGGAAAACTTGTATATCTGCCATTGTGAGCAAATATTGATAGATAAACCCCACAGAAACACAGTCCCTTTGGGGCTCTCAGTAATCTTTCAGAGTACAAAAGGCCCCTGACATTTAAAAAAAGTTGCAGAACTTAGTGGTTGTCCTAGAACTTGCAGTATGCCTCCTGACTTATGTTATTGTTGTCAAGTATTTTTATTTAAAATCAGTCTTCTCTCTCTCTCTCTCTCTCTCAGAATAGTCACTGTTTTATAATCTCTCACTGTAGAGAGGGAGTGAGAAAATGGTTTTCTATAGTCATTGTTCATTTAGATTCATCTACAGTCACAATGGTGTACCTATAGCCTAGGTGTGCAGTAGGCTGTACTATCTAGATTTGCGTACGTGCACTCTAGGATGTTCATACAATGATGAAATTGACTAACAACATATTTTTCATGCATATTCCCATAGTCAAGTGGTACATGACTATACATATTTACCACATTTTATGTTTTTCATGATGCTGCATCTCTGAGTTTTTATTTGACTTCATTTTTCTCTATCTGAAGAATACTGTTTTGTATTTCCTTTAGGAATGGGTATACTGGTGGCAAATTCTCTTGGTTTTTTTGCTTATCTGAAAGAATTTTCTTATCTTAATTTTTTTAATTTAATTTTTTTATTTTTTATTTTTATTCAGTTACAATTGTCTGAATTTTATTGGTGAAAATAGAATTTTAGGTTGGCAGTTATTTTTATTTAAGATTCCTTTCCACTGTAACTACAGATTACTTTCATTTATGTTGCTTGATATGAGATTGTCATTTCAAGTACTAACATTTCAGATATGACCAGAAAAATTGGATTGATCCATGCCAATAATTGTAGCACAGTGCAGTAAATAATTTCCAGTTACTTCTCACTGACTGGTTTCCTCCATAGGATGGCCTCTCACCACCTTACTACCTTCTCCTACTCTAAAGACTCTGTTTCCCTCTTTCAGGTCCCTCCGTAAGCCTTCCTCTAGCTCTCAGGACAGATGCAATCAGTTTAGCTCTCTCCTTTGCCTAACTTCTCTCTCATCTACATTGAATAGTGCTTACCGTCACATTTCACAATTAAAAAGGAAAACACCTAAACAAAACTATAATTTTCTCTGGGTGAGGTGTGTTTAGTCCTCATAGATCAACCAGCCAGCTTAAACTGCAGCCAGCTTTAAAAATAGTATCCTTTCTCTCCACAATACAAGAGATTAAAAATATTCAGCCTCTCTAGTAATCAAGGAAATACAAATTAAAGCAATCATGAATGACTTTTTTCTCTCCTAATTGGCAAAAATTAAAAATAATAGTCATCCTAGTGGAGGCAAGATAGGAGAAAGGACACTTTCACTCAGTAGTGGCAGAATACATTGCTAGAGTTTTTCCAACTGTGTGTATCAAGTGCATTATTGTATGTGCTCCTTGACCTAATAACTCCACTTGTAGCACTTTTACTACAGCAGGTGATCAGGGTAGTTCACAAAGATTCACGGTTATGTTCATCTGGGCTTTGTTTCTGATGGTGGAAAATAAATGCTGCTATACTTCAGAATAGACTAGGCCATTGTAAGAATTATTTTGGTGAAGAATTCTATTTGACATTGGAAAATGTTCATTAGCTGTGAAGTGGAAACTAGGTGAAATTTGTAAAGCCTTTTATAAATGTGAAAGTATTTTCATTTACATAAAACCACACCGAGATTTAAATAACATAACCAACTGTTCATTAAATATTTACTGTGTGCTCAGTCTTCTGGGAATTGGAGGTGAACATATTGAAAGTATGAAATATACCAGTTTTTTAGGACTTTATGCTATTGTTGAACTGTTGAGCTTAGATGCGAAGGGGTCCCCCAAAAAGGGAATATATTTATAGAAATTATAAATTGATTCTTGCATGTTTAAACTTCAGTCGCCTTCAAACTACTCTCCATTTGATGCAATACACCTAGTAAGACGTATTTCCACTGATCAAAACAGTTTTTGAACTCCTCGATTTTGATAACTTTTAGTACTTCTGCAATTTTTTTTTCACCTCTTCCACATCGGCAAAATGTTTCCCTTTGAGGACTTTTATCATCTGGGAAAATAATTAAAATGTTGCTCATGTTGGGATTGGGTGAATAGGGAGGGTGGGTCACAGGGGTCATGCCATTTTTGTTCAAAAACTGCTGAACACTCAGCTCTGTGTGGGCAGGTATGTTCGTAAAATCACCCATTATGAAATGTACAAACACATCGAAAGATTCTTCCAAAAGAATTCACCAAAACCGAACGCAGCCTCTCACAACAATACCAGCTGGTACACTGATACAGATGGGTTCCTAGAACACTCACCTAGCGGGAGAAGCCTGTACTATAAGGGACCCACCCTCTAGAAGATAACTCTGTTTTGGGGGGGTCCCCCCTTGTGTGTGTATTTGGTCCTTGCACACCCAGCAGCTATACATCTAGATAATGGAAAGAGCATTAAACATATATAGACAGGCACTTAAATCCTGTCACTGTCACATAGTTTTCTACTCACTTAGACAAATTATTTGATAATGAGAAGGATGCTGACTTCATGGGATAATTATAAGAATGAAAGGAGCTATAACAAAGAAGTGCTTCCCATGATCATTGATGAATAGTAATATTACTAATGATTATTATTATAACTATTTAGTAATTATTGGTAATAGTAATGAATAGTTAGTCCCTTTTGTTTCCCTTCTAGAAGTCTCTATTTCCTCTGTATAGTACCTGAAGAAGATATATTGGAGCCTGAGCTACTGAATAAATGAATGAATGAGATACTGAATTTCAAAATACTTTATAAGCTTTAAAGTATGAAAATGTTAACTATTAATATTTGAATAATTGTATTAATATATATATAATGATCTGGCAAAAATTCTATGTATACACATATATGTGTTTGTATGTAAGTGCCAAATGTTATGATATGGGCTAAAAGGGGTTATAGAATTTAAGCAAAAGGACTTAATGTGGCTGTTAATCATCTGGAGGACTTTTGGAGGAAGGTGAGATTGAATTAAAGTAGGTTTTGAATAAGAGAAGTAATATATGCAGAAGCATGTGGCTAAAAAAGAAAAAGAAGAAAGAAACTGGTATATTCATGGAGTAGTGATAAGATTCATGTGCCTAGAGAGTGAGGTATTCTTGAAAAATCATTAGAGTAAGTAGAAGAAGTAAGGTGTGGCCAAGACAACAAGAGGCCTTACTGATCTGATAAGAAAAAGAGAATCATTTTAAGTTTGGGGGCAAGATAAGAGACACTGTGTCACCAACACATCACTGTTAAAATATGTTTGTAGCAACTAACTTTGGTAATAGAAGTACAAACAAAAATAAATTGTGGATTAGCTAATCATTTTTTTCTTCCACAGTATGTAGCTGGAATTCCCATTTAGTGGTGATAACTATAGCTAAATGTTTTAGAATTCTTGTTGTATCCTTAGAATATTTAATTACTTGATTAGATAATGATAATTTCAGAATTTGATTCAAAATTATGCCTATAATCCCAGCATTGCCCTTTTCTGAGACTTCTTGCTGTGACAGCCTAAAGAAAATTTACAGCCCATTTTCCATACCTTCAGTTATTTGATGGTACCATGTACTTGTTCTTCCTGGTTTTTTCCCTGTAAATTCTCAATGTTAAAATGGTTATAATATCCTTTATAATTTATGTGTAATTTTCATTGAAGGGGGGAAAAAGGTTTAACTAATTTATTAAAATCATTAGTTGTAAATCTATTAATAACTTAGTTACAATGTTTTCACTTTCAATGTTTTCATCCTGAAATTTCCTCTTTTCTTATATTCTTTTTCATATTTCTCTGCAGTATGGATGGAGCAGATCTATGTTTTGAAATCGTAAAAAGAGCTGACGCTGGTTTTGTATACAGTGAAGCTGTAGCCAGGTATGTAATTTGTATCAACTCCCCAGAGGTCAAGGTGAATGTAAAAGAAGGAAATGAGAAAACAAAACAAAAACCCCACATGAAGTGGCCTATTCTTTAAACCAATGATGAGCGTGCTGCCGCTCTTTCCTACAAGGAGCATACCTGTTTTCGTGTGCATTAGTGGAACCAAATAGTAACTGCACATGCAAAATACTGAACAAAGAATTTATCTATTAATATGAGTTTACAGTTTCTCATCAATACTGCTGTTTCTCCCATTCCTGATGACTTTTTTCTTTCAATTTTATTTTATATTGATTTCACGTATACAGCTTAGTGGTTAGACAATTGTGTACTTTACATAGCATTTCCCTCAATATTTCCAGTACCCCAACTGGCACCATACGTAGTTACTGCAGTATTAGTGATTATATTTCCTGTGCTTTAGTCACTTCCCCATGACTATTTTGTGACTACCAATTTGTGCTTCTTAGTCTCTTTACCTCTTTTACCCAGTTTCCCAACCCCCACCACCTCATGACTTTTATACAACGGGGGATTTGACAGTTTAGGAACCATGTACAATTTAACTTGGACTTTTTGTGTGTTTGATTTTTGTCTTTTGGCAGATATTGCCTCATTAGTTCTTTGGTTCACCTTGTAGTGATAGCAACTTGCTATGTGACCAGTTAATCTAAGAAAAGCACAGAACAATAGAAGGAACAGAAATAAAAGCACAATTTTTCTGCTGAATATATTTGCCTCAGGCCAGTGTGTGATCTCCCAGTCAAATGGTGACCATTGTCCTAAGTGGAGGAGTTGTTGTAAAGAACTATAGCTCAAAATAGGGAGTAAATATGAAAAATCGCAGGAGGCATGTACTGGGCTACTTGTTTATAGATTTAGAGTAATAAGCTTTATGCTTTGGTGATAGTCATATCATAAATACCCATTTCAATGGGTTGCCTTCTTAATACATGGAGTACATAAATTACTAGGATACAGCATATCTCCTCATTCACCAACCATAATATGTTGAAAGCTTCAAGCCCACAAACCCATTAGGATGTATGAAAATTTCCTACCATTTAAGAAACAGCTACCATTAAATGTTTTTAACTTCCTCCCTCCTATCATTCTTTTTGTAAGTATGGCATCATGGACAGATATACCTGGAAACAGCTTAGAAGACTGCCTAATGCAGCTTTGAGCTCAGAGTGGCTTGACTTTCTTCAAATTCATTATCCTGCCTCCTCCTACCTGAGGTGGAAGTGCCCCAGACCCCAGTCCCAGAAGATGGAACAGCCATAGCTATAGCACAAGATAAAGAATATACTCAATTTGAAATAGCTGCTATTTTGTACTACTGGAGCTAGAGAAAAGAAGCAAGTGAAAGTTTACATAAACTATAATTTCTTCTTTAAACTCCTGATGTATTCATGGTAGACCTGAGGCTAAATAACCTCTTTTTTCTTTTGTGGCACGCTCATTCAAGCACATGCTATGGTTTTTTTAATCCCATATTTCTGTTGTTTGCGGTTCTTATCATAATTTTAAATTTGTATTCTTTATTGTGCTTCAGAATTGAAACGCATTTTTAATACCAAAAATAGTCAATGGCATCTTGATTTTTCTTATGGCAATAGTGGTAAACCACTTTATCCAACTACATGAAACTCTCAGACTTTTACATATCATCGTTTATATTTATTTCTTCAAGAAGTTGAACTAACTTGCCTTTTGTACTTTCAAGAGCAGCATCAAATAGGGAAAACTAAAAATTCTGAATGTTGATTTTATAAAATTAGTGAAGCTTGGTGGAAGAAGATCACCTTTTCCTTTTTGAAGCACAATAACACTGGGGTCCCTGGCATATGTGCTGGCAGGGTTGATGTTAAACCAGCCCCACTTTTACTCTGTTTCCGCTCACCCATATTGCTTTTCCTTAAGTTCACATTTGTCACTGCCAGTGGGCTGGGTGTCAGGATAGGGAGAATAGTTGCAGGCAGAGATGATGTTATATGTGAAATGACTTGAGGTCTCTCCCAATCTCAAGATTTATAGAAAAAGTAGGTGTTTATATACATGTGATGAAAGGCTGTTGGTTTTAAAATCTACCTATATATGCTGTTAAAGTGATGATTTTATGAAAGGAATTTTCCAGAACAGACCAGAAAAGAGTAACATTGGGACCAACATGTGACACTGCACAAAGAAAGGTTTGACATAATTTATTAAAAACCCTTCCTAAAAATGACAGAAGAGGTGGGGCAGCCTCAGAAAGTGCTTATGTATGTTCCCTATTGCAGAGAATCAAAGACCATGTAACAAGGGCACATAAATCCTTCCTTTTGGTTAGAGTGTCAAACCAGATGACTTCTAACCTTCCTTCCTCTCTGATTCTGTGATTCATTGTTGGGGAATTCAGCTTACATCAGTATTCTAGTGAGACCAACTGCAGGAAGACTCTCAGACACCAAGTAATCAAATTGATAATGTTGTTTTTCTCCAACTGGCTGAGCTTCAAGAGGAGCAGCAGAGCATGGCTAAAATAAAACTCTGTTCAGTCCTTACCACCCAATTAGTGATTACCTCTGTTCTTTCAGGGTTGATGAGTTGTAGAGTAAGCTAACATACAGGATCAAATTATGAAATCATATTCTCACAAATCAGAGATCTTCTTACTCAGTACCAAGCTTTACAAATAACTACAAGATACAAGCAATCAAAAGGCTCAGCTGAAACAGAAAAAGGTCTGAGCCTTCAAGGGCAGCTTCCTGCATCATTCCTTCCCGCACCTTTCCCTCCTGCACCAGAAATGCACGTCTGGCCCAGAATAGATGAGGCCTCTGCATGAGGTTTGTGGGATTACATACACAGAGGGGAGCATTTCAATATGAAACCTCTCCATTGTATACCCAGAGGGTTGTACAGCTTATATGACATCTTCTAGAAAGCCATCAAAGAGCCTAGGTTCTCTTTGTCACAGGTAATCCTTAAGGGCATTTCAGAGGTAAGTTCTCTTCTGCCTAGTAAAGAACATTAATCTTTCTACCTGAAGTTCACAAGGAAAATAGACTCAGTCACCTCCCTTCTTTTCTTTCACCACCCCACCAACCCCCGAAACGTCTCCTTCCAAAGGAAGTGAGCAGATTGCTGGCCAGCTCTTTCCTTCCTCAGAGTTCTCATCATTCCTGATCCTTAAGGAAGATGTGAAAAAACATAAACTGCTGATTTTCTCTGAAAGTATAGGCCACCATGATGCTTCATGATTTGGAGCTCTTTGATTCAAGTTTAGTCAGGAACTCTCTGGAACATGTGGGTGGATTTTGGTTCTCTATTTTGCTTTCTTATACACTGTTCACATGCAGAGCGTCCCCCAGGTCATGACTGGGAGTGTGGAGAAAGCTCAGTTTAAATCTATAATATCTGGGAAGAAAACAATTCTACCCCCCACATACACGCCCCAGAGATTCGGATATGTATGATATTTGGGTCAAATAATTGAATGCGCTGATACTCAGATTTTAAAATGCTCATTTAGTGAGTTTTTTCAAATAAGGCTTTGAGAGAGGAATTTTCTTTAAGCTAAAGATATAAGTGGCTGTCTTAGTACCATCTATCCAAAGTAGTCTATAGTGTAGTACAATCTGTGTCCATCCATGTTACCTAATTCAAACTTACTACTCCATTTTTCACATCTAGATACACAAATAGGCTCTTCCTAAATCCTTGACTAAATTTAACAATAATGATGATGTTGTAATAAGAATGGCTTATACCTGTGTACATGGTTTACAGAGCTCTTTCACATTCAGGACTTCTGCCATTTCTGGGGGGCGGGTCACAGGTCCTCCAAAGCCTGATTTGAACCAGGAAAGGGTCACGCCACTAAGTTAAGAACTGTTAACTCAAAAAGAAACTTAATTACAGGCTGCACTGGCCCAGGCAGAGTATGTGACCACAACCCCTTATCTGTTCATTTGCAAAGCAAGAAAAATGGAACATCTAAGGACTAACTTCATGTTTCTAGCTCTCTGCTGAAAGCCCAGTTGTGAGGAGACAATAAGTGTAGGAACAGTCTGGGTTTGTTTGTTTTCCTTTCTTTGTAAAAATGAAACCTCTGGTCAACTGTAATAAATGAAATAATGCATGTGCTAATTAGAGGGACATTCATATGAGTTTGGTTAGATCGTAGCAACCAAAGAGGGAACTTGACGGAAAAGTCTTTTAATTTAAAGTAGGAGTGAGGAAATTTTTTTATGTTGAGTCACAAACACACACACAAGGTCATTTTTAAGTACTATTGAATTCTCTTTTATTTTAAAATGTGGGAAATACAAGATCTGGAAAGATAAAACAAAATTCAGTAAATACTATGCAATAAATAATGTTGAGTATAATGCACTTCTATGTCATGCCCAGTTGGGGAAGGAAAAGGGGAAAATAAGGAAAAATAAGGATGAAAGAGGTATGATAGGAAAAATGAGAAAGATATAAAAGAAATAAAATACAGAGGAAGAATAAATGAAAAAGACAGAAAAAATAGCGAGAATTCACAAGAACTTTAGAATGGAGGGAAGTCAAAGTAAGTTCTAAAGGAATACTGAATAAAGTACTCTTGTCACACCCTGTTGCTAGTAGGCCCTGTTACCACTTTTTAAGGACTGTTCTTCAAAATGCTAACTCCTCCTACACCCAATGGGGAGCCTTAGCTGACCCCAGTTGGCCATGTGAGGAATCCGACTTCCTAGGACTTGGGCCCAATACAAACTCTGCTTTGTTCATGGATGCCCCAACTAAAACTTGATTATTCTGCAAAAAGAAATTGTAGCCATAAGGGTTTTCTCCCCACCTGTTAAATTCGTCCTTATAGCTAAGTTGAAATAAGGCAAGGGAGCCAGTGTCTACTGGCAGGTAAAAGACTCCCAACCCCTTAGTCAGGATCCTCGATGTACCTCTAAGCACTGTACATTTAATAGCAATCCAGTGGAACTAAGTAGTAGTCACTGAGTGTCAGAGAATAGTTAGGGTTTTTTTTTTAATGTTTTAAACTTGAATTCTTAGTTTGCAAGCTATTTTACTTATGAACTATGTGAAATTCTTTTGACTTAGAGATTTTAGAAAATATAGAACACATAATTTCTTCATAACCTCATAAACATATGAGTCTGCCAAGTTTTCATTATTAAGTCTCACATTCCATAAGTCTTGTCTACTTAATTGGAAAGTGTCCATGAAGGGGGAAGTTACAAACTAGGGGCAACTGTATAGTAAGTTTGAAAAATAAAAGGTTTTTTTACAATTTTATATTTCTTTTGTTTTTCTATAGTCATTATATGAGACAGATACTGGAAGCTCTACGCTATTGTCATGATAATAACATAATTCACAGGGATGTGAAGGTAAGTCACTTTTATCACTAACTTTAGTATTTGTGAAGGGTAACTGACTTATAATGGTAATAATCAGCTTTTTCTTTAATATTCTTATTTAACTGCTTTATGTTTGCAGAGTCACTGTACTAATTCCTAAAACAGCACTTTTTACAATTTCAGTTTCCTTATTTTTGTTAAAATGTACATGCATTCTAAAATTCTGTTATTCCTCTTTCTCATGTGTGTGTGAGAGAAGAATAAAAAATCCAACATACAGAAGAAAAGCAAACAATATCCTATGCTAAGTTAATTGGGGGAGGGGAATGAGAATTGGTTTATATAAAGTAAAAACTTAAGTAAAAACTTATACAGCTGTAATTTTGTGGTATTGCAATGTAGAATAGTCAGTATTTTATTTTCTTTGCAGATTTTTAAAAATAGTCTGAAATCATTATAGGTGTGTACCCTTAGGAATATGAGTATTACCATTATTCAGTCTTTCTGCCTATTTGATGCCAGTAACAAGTTCATGAGAACTGCCAGTCCCTGGCTCTAACAGTGTCAGGCAAAACATGAAGACATGAAAGGAAGGAGACCAGTGGGTCTTCCTCCTGATTTCCAACCCCTTCTAAGGCCTCAAATCACTAAGATCCTCTGAAGTCTCTTTGGCCCTGTTGTCCCCTTTCAGTGCTCTGATATTTTGTCTCTGGCTTTTCTCTCTAATGCACACCATCCACATACACAATGCTCTCCTTCCCTCAAGACATATTATCAAAGGCTTGGCTTCTTTAATGTATTTTAAGAAAATCAAGTAGAGCCCTGACTAGCATGGCTCATTTGGTTGGGTGTCATCCCACAGAGTGAAAGGTCACCAGTTTGATTTCCTCTCAGGGCACATGCCTGGGTTGCAGGTTTGGTCCCCAGTATGGGGCACATGTGAGTGGCACCTGATTGATGTTTCTCACATTGATGTTTCTCTCCTTCTCTTTCTCCCTCCCTTCCCCTCTCTCTAAAAATAAATAAATAAAATCTGTTCTTAAAAAAAGAAAAGAAAATCAAGTAGAGTTCAATTTACTATGTTTGGGAAATTTTAACTGAAACACTTGTGGTTAAAACCTGAGGAAAAGCATAAGCAATTCCAAAACAATCCAGTGGCATGTCATAATAGCAAATGAAAAATCATTGGAGAAATTTGCAAAATACACATTACTGTAAAATTAGTTGTGAAATATCTTATTCATGCTTTTCAAATGTGGTACTAGGAAATGATAGTTATTATCCACAGTCAATACTGAGAAACCCACTGGATACATGATACTTTTATTTAAACGGTATTCTTCAGTTACATAAACAAAGAGAATAAAAGGTTTGGGAAGATAAAGGGGTCAAACTTCTAAATGGTGATAGCATACCCTGTTATTCTTTTACATTTAATTAATACAAGAAAGTAGATATATACAAACTAAAATATATTTCCTTGAAGGTATATAAAATATATACAAGACAGAAATGACCATTTGAGAACTTAAATGGGCAAAACATATTCTTAGGTCTTGTAATAGCATTGTGTTAAAAAAAAAATGCCTTTGGACACTTCCGGCCAAGATGGAGGCATAGGCAGACACACTGTGCCTCCTTGCACAACCAAAAGAAGGACAACAACAATTTAAAAACAAAAAACAACCAGACTGACAGAAAATCAAACTTTATGGAAGTCTGACAGCCAAAGAGTTAAAGAAGACACATTCATCCAGACCAGTGGGAGGGGCAGAGACGGGCAGCTGGGCAGAGAGGACTTGCGGCAAAACGGTGGCTGGCAGACCCAGCGAGGTGGCTGATTGTGGAGCAGAGCAGTCCAGGCTGCAGCTGATCAGCAAGGAGCAGATGGCGGACCCTGCGGTCCCACATTCGCGTGCAGATAAACTGGGAGGAACAAAGGGGGAACAAAACAGACCATGCAACCCCAGGGCTCCATCGTGGGGAAATAAAGCGTCAAACCACTGATTGAAAACCCCTTGGGGGTTGAGGTGGCAGTGGGAGAAACACCCAGCCTCACAGGAGAGTTCGTTGGAGAGACCCACAGGGTCCAAGAACGTACACAAACCCACCCACAGGAATCAGCACCAGAAGGGCCCACTTTGCTTGTGGGTAGCGGAGGAAATGAGTGAAAGCCAGCAGACAGCAGAGCAAGTGCCATTGTTCCCTCTCGGACCCCTTCCCCACATACAACATCACAGCGCAGCGACATAGGTTGCCCTGCCCAGGTGAATACCTAAGGCTCTGCCCCTTTACATAACAGGTATGCTAAGACAAAAAAAAAAAAAAAGTGGCCCAAATGAACTGTGCATCAGATAGCCAACCTATCAGATGCACAGTTCACAACACTTGTAATCAGGATGCTCACAGAATGGGTTGAATTTGTTCACAAATTAGATGAAAAAATGAAGGCTATGCTAAGTGAAATAAAGGAAAATGTAGAGGGAACCAAAAGATGGGAAGGAAACCAGGACTCAAATCAATGGTATGGACCAGAAGGAAGAAACAAGAATTCAAAAAAATGAGGAGAAGCTTAGGAACCTCCAGGACATCTTTAAATGTTCCAACATCTGAATTATAGGGGTACCAGAAGGAGAAAAGAACAAGAAATTGAAATTTTATTTGAAAAAATAATGAAGGAGAACTTCCCTAATCTGGCAAAGGAAATAGACTTCCAGGAAGTCCAGGAAGCTCAGGGAGTCCCAATGAAGTTGGACCCAAGAAAGCACACGTGAAGGCGCATCATAACTACATTACCCAAGATTAAAGAGAAGGAGAGAATCTTACAAGCAGCAAGAGAAAAGGACACAGTTACTTACAAAGGATTTCCCATAAGACTATCAGCTGATTTCTCAAGAGAGACCTTACAGGCAAGAAGGGGCTGGAAAGAAGTATTTGAAATCATGAAAGGCAAGGACCTACATCCAAGATTGCTCTATCCAGCAAAGCTTTCATTTAGAATGGAAGGGCAGATAAAGTGCTTCTCAGATAAGGTCAAGTTAAAGGAGTTCATCATCACCAAGCCCTTATTATATGAAATGTTAAGGGGATTTATCTAAGAAAAAGAAGATAAAAAATATGAACAGTAAAATGACAACAAACTCACAGTTATTAACAACCACACCTAAAACAAAAACAAAAGCAAACTAAGCAAACAACTAGAACAGGAACAGAACCACAGAAATGGAGATCACATACAGGTTATCAACATGGGAGTGGGAGGGGGAGAGAGGGGGGAAAGGTACAGAGAATAAGTAGCATAAATGGTAGGTAGAAAATAGACAGGGAGAGGGTAAGAATAGTATAGGAAATGTAGAAGCCAAAGAACTTATATGTATGACCCATGGACATGAACTATAGGGGGGGAATGTGGGTGGGAGGGGGTATGCAGGGAGGAGGGGAGTGAAGGGGGAAAACGGGACGACAATAATAGCATAATCAATAAAATGTATTTTTTAAAAAATGCCTTTGCTTAAGAGGCAATTTTGTTTTGAGTTCTGTTCTTCAAAGCTACTTGTATCAATATCATATAATAAATAATGATTGACAACATACTTTATTGTAATACTTTCAATAATATAGTCAGCTTTTGATTAACCATGGTATTTGATATCATGACAACCCAAAACCAAATAAAATCCCAAAGTAGTTGTATTTGATTTCACCTTCTCATTTACCTTCTGATTGATTCATTCCAATGTTTGGACGCCTACTTCATGCAGAATACCGTGCTTGGAGCCCTGAAGCTATTATGATCTCAGTAGAGAGATATGAGGCAGTATATTATTGCTGCAGATCAAAACAAAGCTAAACTTAGTGACTTCAAACAGCAACTATCATTTATTTGCTCTCAATTACACAGTTTGGACAGAGCTTGATGGGGCCTCCTCAATTCTGTTTCTCAGGCTATTGGCTGGGGTGGCATGGCTAGTATCCATTAGGGCTTTTCTCACTTTTCTGGCATCTCAGTTGAAGTGACTAGAACAGCTGGGAGCTGGCTAGGCCTGCTTCATAGTCTCTCGTTCATGGCATCTCTCTCTCTCCATCTCGCTCTCTCTTCCCCCCTCACTTCGTCCCTCTCTCCACAAAAGAGCAAACATGGAAGTTGTCAGGCCTCTTGAAGCCTCAGCATAAAATTGACACTGTGCCATGTCCTCTGCATTCTGTTAGTCAAAGGTCACAAGGCTGGATTCAAGAGGAGGAAAAATAGACTGCACCTTTCGGTTGCTGGAGCCACATATATGCACAAGGATAGGAAAACTTGTTTGTGGCCATCTTCACAAACAGGCAAAGCAAATAATTACTTTCCAAGGTAGAAGATAGGAAATATCATTAAAAGACAAAGTCAGAGAAATATCATGAAGGAGGTCATTTTTGAGCCTGGTCTTGAGTCATGGGGTAGTTATGTGGAGACAAAAGGACATTTCCAGTAAAAGAAACTGTGTGCAAAGGCTCAAGATTAACAATGAATTTTATTAAATTAGTTGATATCTAAGGCACATGCCAAATAATCTTGAGGAAGCACCCAAAAACATGCTCAGGAAGGGAAGAGTGAAGTTATTTTCAAACTACAAATGAATAAGAGGAAACCACCAGGAAAGGCGCTACTATTCTGTTGGCAAGCAGACGCAACATAGAGCACATATATTAATGGCATTCTTTCTATTTTAGTTCCCAAAATTTATACATTTTGCATGGGTAAATGGAATATTCACATTATGCTACTTGGTAATTTTTTCAATTTGGGTATATTTTCCTTAAGACATTCATCCAGAAAATATGTATTGAGTGCCTACTGTGTGTCAGACACTATTCTAGAAACCAGAGCTACAGAGTGAACAAAACAGACAAAAATCACTGCCCACATGAGCTGACTTTCTAGTTCAGGGAGACAGACACTAATCAATGAGCATAAATAAGTCTACTGTATAGTAGGTTAGAAGGAGAAAAGGACTACAGGAAAAAAATAGAGTAGCAGCAGTCAAAGGAATAGGGACTGCAAGACAAGGAGTTGCAATTTTAAATTGGGTGATCAAAGCAGGCCACATTGAGATGACATCTGAGTAAGGACTTGAAGGAGCAGAGAGAGTGGGCTAACTGATGGGGAAGGAAGGGTGTTTTGGCTAAAAGGAAAACCCAGTGCAAAGGCACTAAAGCAGGAGTATAACTGACCCTACCCACTCGCCAGCACAGTAAAAAATCCAAGTATAACTCTACTCCAGAGTCAGTCCATCACATCCATGGGTTCAACCAAACATGGACTGAGAAGAGATTTTTGATACACAGTTGGGAAACCCCAGTAGGGAATACAAAAATACTGTTTTTGATCCACAGTTGGTTGGATCCCCAGATGCAAAACCCATAGATACAGGAGGGCTGACTGTATTTATTGAAAAAAAATCCACATATAAATGGACCTGCACAGTTCAAAACTATGTTGTTCAAGGGTCAAGTATACATTGCTTTGCTGATAATACATTGAATAGGGGCTCAAGGGTGGAAGCAAGGAAACAGGAGTTGGACCAGAGTGGAAGCAATGGAGGTGGCAAAAAAAGTAGATTCCAGATATATTTTGGAGGTTGTGTCAACAGGAACCCAAAGTAGTTTCATTCAGGAAATTTTTATAGGGATTTTTCAGTGTACTGGTTATTATATTTTTATATGTATTGACTTTAGAGAGAGAGAAGGAGAGGGAAAGAGAGAGAAAGAAACATCAATTTGTTGTTCCACTTATTTATGCATTCATTGTTTGATTTTTGTATATGTGCTGACCTGGGATTGAACCCCCAACCTTGGCATATTAGTACAACACTCTAACCATCTGAGCTACCAGACCAGGTCCCATAGTGGTCATTATAAAACTTTTCTAACGTATTTCACGTGGCTAATAATTTCAAATTTCACTTGATGTGGTGTTAATATTTTTGCTAATAAAGCAGTCTTTTAGCTTTTCACATTCAGATATATAGTCAGTGACTTGAATGTATATAGATTGCATTGGATTTTGAGTTTTGTATTAATAGTTAAAGTTTTTATGAAATTTTTTTAACTTAGTAAAGAAAACAGAAGAGCAATGTTTCATTCCTTTTAAAAATTTTTAGATTATTTAATCACCTGTTACATCTAGCCAAGAATATTCTGTCTCTTCCTCTTTTCTTCTCCCTCTCTCCATTTTCCCCTCACCCACTTTCCCCCCCTCTACATTTCCCTCTACACCTCTCCCTTTCCCATTTCCCTCTTTCTCATAATTCTTGGCATTGATCCAAAAGCATTAGGTGTTCAAAGGTCCCAGCGTCATATTGATTAATAATGCTTTTTATCTTGCCCTGGCTGGTGTGGCTCAGTGGATTGAGTGCCAGCCTGCAAAGCAAAGGGTTGCTGGTTCAATTCCTGGTCAGGACACATGCCTGGGTTGCAGGCCAGGTCCCTAGTGAGGGGGGTGCACAAGAGGCAACCACACATTGATGTTCCTCTCCCTCTCTTTCTCCCTCCCTTCCCCTCTCTAAAAATAAGTAAATGAATGAATGAATAAATAAATAAATAAAGTCTTTTTAAAATAATGCAAAGGTTGTGATGATTTGTCTTTATATGGTAGGCATTTCTTTTTGAAATCATCATAATTGAGTAAAAATTTTTGTTATATCAGGTTAGAATTGAGTTTATGATGCCACATGACTTGTAGTGGAATGGATTGATTTGGAGAAGCAGTTCCCCATGAAAATTGGGGGAAATTAATTGTATAAGCCTTTGAAATTTAGGGAAGTATGTGATCATAGTACAGAGTCTCCCAGAAGCCACCCTAGTGACACTTAGACTTGGGTACTTTATTGTAGGAGTGAGTCTGTCCTATGTATTTTTGCCTCTACCTACCTAGCCTCTACCTACCACATGCCAATAGCCTTTCCCCCAGTTATGACAGCAGGGATGGAACTGGAGAGCATTATGCTAAGTGAAATAAGCCAGGTGGTGAAAGACAGATACCATAGGATCTCACCTATAAGTGGAATTTTCTTAATCAACAAAACAAACAAGCAGGCAAAGTATAACCAGAGATGCTGAAATAAAAAACAAACTGACAATAACCATAGGAGAGGTGGGAGAAGATAACGGGGGCGGGGGCAGGGGAAGGGTCATCAAGGAACGTGTATAAAGGACCCATGGACAAAGACAACAGGGGGCTAGGATAGAGGGTGGGAGGTGGGGATGGCTATAGTGGGTGGGAGTGGTGGGGGAGAAATGGAGACAACTGTACTTGAACAACAGTAAAAAAGAGAGAAAACATAAATAAATAATTTCATACGTGGAAAAAATAATGATTATGTATCCATTGAAAATAATGAGGTAGATGTGGGGAAGTCTCCAGACATTGTCAAAAATCACCCCCAGTTAAGATCCAGCCATAATGTCATGTTATCTTTCTCATGCTTTGCCTCCCTATAGGCATATATTAACACACACGAAAATTCCTTTTTCTTCTCTCACCTTCTTCCTTTTATTCCTCTTTTTCTTGTGAAGGATATGAAAACTTTGTGTTTCAGTTTTTCTCTTTGCTTCCTCTCACCCCTAAATTAAAAGTACTTTAGAAAGAAATGGTACAGCTGTCAAGGTAAATGCAACTCCTGGCTCCTTGCCTGCTTGCATTGGCTCTGTTAAAGCGCTGAGTGTTGGTGGAGTTCTCTTGTCTCTCCTAACTCCTGGAAACGGCCTCACAGTGCATCACCTGGGTGTAGGGAGACAAGCAATCCTCACACCTTTCTATGGCTCTCTGACCTACTGACACACAATTTTAATAATTAAAGTTGAAGTTCAGCTTCTCTGAATGCAGTCTGCTATCACCATCATTTTCTTTTCCGAGTGGGGCCTGTGTGCAGGAGGTTTGAGGTATCAGTTTTTAGTTCTCAGAACTGGGCAAAAACCCCAGTCACACAGATGCAGACAGAAGCCTCCGCCCAGCATTTCTGTGTGCGCTTCCCTTAAATGGTTTTCCTTGCTAACCCATGAACACGCCTGGCTGGCCTTTGGTCCCCTTCTGGTTTCAGTTCTCTTTTCACCTGCTTCGGACCAGGCTTTTATGATAAACGGGTGTTCGTCATATACTGGTTGCCATAGCATTGTGGATTTCCTACAGTATTTCTTCCTCTATCGCTCTTGGTTGCTGATATTTCTTTTCCATCCCTTACCACAGCTCCCAAAAATCCCTCATGTTCTATAAAGAAATCAAAATTTTCATTAAAATGAAAAGTGACTTATTTTGCTCTTTGTTATAGGAAGCATACTGGTTAAGCTTCTGCATTACTTTTGGAATGTTGTTGAGCATAATCTGCATTTCATTCAGCTCTCACGTGGGGTTTTAATAATTGTACTTTGAAAAACCTCATGAATTATAAGATCATCTTAAAATTACCTTGAATTTCTTTTTTTTTTTTTTTTCAACTTCGAATACATATATTTAATTTTTTTTTTATTGTTATGCAATTACAGTTGTATGCCTTTTCTCCCCATCCCTCTACCCCACCCCAGGTGAACCCACCTCCCTCCCCCCTCTCCACCCTCCCCCTTGGTTTTGTCCATGTGTCCTTTATAGTAGTTCCTGTAATACCCTCTTCCCACTATAAAATTACCTTGAATTTCTAACTGCTGTGCTTCTCCTCTCCCACTCCACCTTTCGAAAAAATCAACTCCTTGATTTCAAAAGAAAAGAATAACTGTTTCTTTTGCTAATGAGATGTGAATCCTTTCACTGCTCTGTGTCTTCTGAGCCAGGGGCAGCAAGCATGTATGATGTAGCCAAAACCTGTTTTTCTGTCAGATGTATAACCTTTCTAGCTGTAGTAACTCTTCCCTCTGATATCAATTCAGTTTGAATTTGGGAGTAGTCTGAGGAAGGTCTATGGCATTAGGCTGCACAATTGAAATGCTTGGCATATGACCAGTATCCCTCTGTGCTCCCTTTCTGGTTTGCCAAACAAGATTTCCTTTCAGCGTATTTTCCCACGTTTGTCCATACAGTAACATCTCCACCCCGTACATGGCAGGGCCAGGAATAGGCTGTGGGAATCCTCACCAAATCAGAGCAGGGTGGACATCCTCCTCGTCTACCCAGGGAGTAGAAACTCACTTCCAGGTTGAGTAGTCTATTCTTAATTTTGCTTGTCTAGTCTTAATGGTTTGTGTTCCTGATTGATAGTTTGAAAGCTTGCCTTGATGAGAGGTGTGTCTATGGAAAGGATAATAGGGGAGTGAACATTTCTCATGGCCTGTTTTAAGATATACTCTTGTTGCCCTGAATCAAAATTCAGTGTTTTTGAAAGTGTTTGGCTATAACTCATAGGCACATTAAAAGTACTGTTTTCCTGAAATCCACTCCTTAAATTTAGGGTAAATTTAGAAAGTGATATTCTATATAAAATATTTACCATGACATTAAATAGCCAGTTCTTCAGTCACACCTAAAATTCAACATGATTTTCAATCACCTGTTCAAGAAAGCTTATATGGTGTAATGACAAACGTGATGAGTTTAATAAGCTCAGTGCAGAGAATTAAATGGGAGTTTTCTCTCAGAATGAGCAACTCACAGAGAAATTGTATAACTCTATCACTGCCTTTTTTAAATGCAAGAAACTCTATTTTGGCAATATCTTTTACATTTTATTTAAGTAGTAGCAATGTAAAGAGTGACTTTTTAAAATAATGATTTTTATTTTATAACTTATATAAGAATAAAACTACTGGTACACCTGTGGAAAACCTACATGTCTTAGGGAACTAGCCTGGTCAACTTTGAGCTGTTCTGTGATTCTCATGTCTATGAGGTTACTAGCTTGCACACCTCTGTTTACGGCCAGCGTGCAGGGAGTCACCTGGAGTTCCCAGGTTTGCCTTTGTCTGTGCAAGTCAATCAGCCAGATATCAGATTGCTACTATAAAAGAATAAATGTACACTGTAAATATTTGAAGCTAGCATGTGTTTTTTCATACTTTTAACATTTTCTTCTGTCAACTGAACATTGAAATCAAACAGGGGAAAAAGCACTTACTGTTTGTTTTCTATTCTTTTTAAATTAAAGTTGTGCAGACATGTTGGGAAAACCTCTAGTGATACTGATTACATGGCCCTTGGGGAATCTGTAGAGTGAATTGTTTCTGCATTTTTAATTCAGAAACAAAATATGCTATGAGTTTAAAGGCTTGGAAGTGCTATGTGAACTTACTTGAAACTTCTTTTGAGCACTGAAGAAATGACCATGCAGAGGATAAATGAGTCTTTAAGCAATCTCTAAGTAGCAAGTTACAATTAATATTTATTCAACTTTCTTTTGTGTGTTTCTTATCTGAGCAGAGAATGCAGGTACCATGGGAGTAGAAATAGAAAACAGACTATAGGTCTAAAGGTACTTATCATCTCTTCAGAAAGATAAAAAACAATAATTATAATGCATATGACACAGAATACAGTCACCATCTGACAAGACTACATGGAAGAAAGAAATAACCATTAAGAAATGCTTACTCTTTAAATATTTACTTAGATATTGGAGAAATTTGGGGCTTCAGTTTTTCATCATTAAATTGACATACTTTAAGGTTGTGATGATTTAAATAATACATGTAAAGCATAGAAAAAGAATGCCTGACAGATAGCAAGTGGTAGCTACTCATAACAGTAACATCATCTGATTTAATAATAGTACCTATGAATTATGTAGCATTTTTCCATTCCACAAATGAAGAAATTAACACTTAAAGAGGGTAGGTTGCCTATGATTATCCAGCTAAATAAGAGGTGGAGCTAGGATTGAACCCAGAGATTCCAGCTCCAGAGACCAATCTCTCAACAGTGATGCTATCATACTGTTTTATCATTCATTCATTCATTATTTCACAAAAATTAATCAAACATATCTACATGCCAAGTACTATTTGTCATTAATAACAACATATTAAATGCATAGGAAAATATACTAAATGTGATGGAGATTGGCATATAATGACATTGTATTAACTTTTTATTTTGACAAAGCCTAATCCAAATATTCAAGCATATTTATAAATAACATCTCCTTAATAAATACCAGAATCAATGACTATTCCTTCTCCTAGTAACATGAGCTAGATTATACCAAATAAATAACTGTGTTTATAAAACCTTGGATTGTTACTCTGTATCATTCATACATTTAGATAGGACTCAACTGAAGAAATTTCATATTCACTTTTTTTCTTTAACTCACTCTTAAAGTTACCAACAAAACACTACCTGTAGATTGACCCTTGTACTCTAACTACTAGAAAGCACAAAAGTCATACACCATTTGCTTCTTTATCCTACAGTCACAAAATACTGTGTTCTGAATAGAAGCATCCAACGGTTGAGTTTAAATGGAAAATTGTCTCTTAGATTCATGTGCAGTGGGATCCTTTCAGTATGCTTGACTTTTGCCTCTGTTCAATCTCTTCCATCTCAACCTTCATTATAAGTGGAACTGTAAAGTGAGTTTTGTGATTATTTATTTTTTAAACCAAAGAGGTTTTCTTGGTTCCTGTTATCAGCTGAGCTGTGACCTGTTGATCATGTAGTTTAGCGTCCCCAGTAGAGTCATATGAACACTTTTATATTTGGTGGTGTTTTCCATTCAGAGGTCAACCACAGGATTATATACGTGTGGAATCAGATTTTTTAAAGAGATTATATATCGTCTTCTTGAATGTTTTATCTAAAAAAAGAAATATAATGGGGTCTGTGCTACTTCTAGCTGATGCAAGACAGGTGAGGATGTTTTTTATCTCAATTAAATAATTCAGTTGCTTACAGTTATCTCTTTGCTGTAGAACATAAAAAATGGGTTTAAAAATGCTAAATGGGAGGAAACAAACTATTAGTAGAATCTGGATGACCAAAAGATGCTTCCTCACGGAACTGTAAGTCAAATCTTTCTCCGTAATGGATGTACAGGTCCTTATTTTTCTCAGATGACTGACAAAAGAGTAGTATGATGTTAGTACAACTAAAAATGAAAATCCAATAAATGTGGTTCCAATGAGGCCTGCAGTCTGAGAGATCATGGCTCCTAATTCCATATTCCGGTTATAGCACCTGATCTCTTCTCCTTCTGTAGCCTCCACAGCTGAGTAGTATATGATAACTGGAACAATTAAAACTAGTACAACTCCCCATATGTAAACACACAGTTTTTTTGCAAAGTTGGGCTGGCGGAATTTTTTCAGTAACTGACCATAAAATACTTTCTCATAGCACGATGTGGTCTCTTGTATGGAATCCTTTTTCATTAAGGTGGCATAGCGGCTTATGGCAATCCAACTTAAAATTAAGAGGCTGACAAACATACATACATGCATGGATAGAGTTCCCAAAAAATTGACCACCCTGCATTGTGTTGATTGATATTCCCATTGAAAGCCTTTGAGGAAATAGATGCCCATGAAAGGCATGGCACTGCACACAAGTAAGTTTGCAGTCACAAGATGTGTTAGGTAGATGTGAGTTGATGTTTTCTTACCTATTTTTGCTAAAAATACCCATTGAGCAAGAGAATTTCCAAAAAGACCAATGATACAAAGGAAGATATAAAGGACTGGCAAACCCATGGAAGAGATCATGGATGGTTGAATACATGTTGAGTTGTTACTCATTGATACCAGATTTTCTTGCATTATGTCACAGGAGCTAGAACAGAATTACAGACATTTAATATTAAGATTATAGATGGTATTTAAGCTGAGTATTTTTAAAGCATTGTATAAAATAGTAACATAAATTTATTGGATGGAAAAGGAAAGTACAGATGCCTTCTCACCTTTTATGATCAAAATTGTCCAGTTGAAATAAAAGCAAAAAGTTGATTGTTGTTTAAAGTACCTTTGTCTAAAAGATAAAATTTGATACAAATAGTTAAATGCCTGAGTTTTATCATTTTATACTGGAGGAATTTATAATTCTTATATTGGATTGTAAAGCAATTTGTACATAACAGTTGTTTTTTGCCTAGAAAGGTAATTAAAAATTTTTTTAACACAATGCAAACAATACATACTGGCCAAAGGAGAGTGGTGTGAAAGCATTTTGTGGCCACATTAATAGAGAGAAGACTGATTTTTAACTATCGCCTCAATTGTACATGAATATTTTTCAAAATGGTTTCTTTTCATGGCTAGGTCACAGCACTTCTCCATAGTCCAACACAATTAGAAGAGTCTCTTTTCATTATTTCAGAAGTAAATTTAATTCCACATAAACAAATACTCAGGCAGGGTCCTGAATTGAACAGAAGGAAAGTGTAGTAAGCAAGGACAAACACCAAAATCCAAGAGTCTTTACCAACAGTCATCAGTAGTTTCTTATTTCAAATATTTAATGCTAAACTATCGTGCTTGAAAAGTTTAAAATTCTGTGTCACAACTGTAGTTGCTGTGCTTGTTGCTTAGAGTGCCCTCATGTGTCCGTGTGTGTAATTGACTATCTTGGTTTTTCAAAGTGTATGTTTTTTAGAAGCTATTTTAATCACAGCATACATGCAGGTATAGTTTTTGCTTTTTTATGTCGTATTTTTAAATATTTCTCCAAAGGGTATGTATAAAGTGTTGAAGAGTCATATACAAACTGCTTTTCATTCTTTCTTTTCTCATATCCTCATTTCTTTCAAGTGGGAATAATAAAAGTTATTGGATTCTGGTCAAATAAGAATCATGAGCTCTATTCAGAATGTGCCATACTATGTTTTTCATGATAACTTTCTAGGTTACACATTCTTTATGCTTTTTATAATCTGGAGTGTGGATTCTCAATCTTATTTTATAATCATATTTTCTCTTTTGATAAACACAACATTTTTTACCATATACTGCCTTCTGAGATTCTTATATACCCCCAGCCCCTTGGGGCTGTTTACTCTCTATCCCTCTCAGAATCATGGCTGTCTTTTTACCTCTTGGATTACAGAAAAAGTATATTTGAAAAAATCCCTATTACAATTTTGAGATATTTTTTAAAACCAAATAATACCCACCTAAAGACTTGAAAGCTTGAGGGCTTTGCAGTGTCTATACATTCAAATACTGCAACCTTTAAGTAATGTCTACTGATATCTTTGTCATTTTATTTTCTTTGCGATTTTTATTTAGAAAATAGTCGATGTGCTGCAAAGTTAGTGTATATCTAGTTGTAAATATACATTATAACCTGAAC
Organism: Desmodus rotundus; assembly: GCF_022682495.2. NCBI lineage: Eukaryota > Metazoa > Chordata > Mammalia > Chiroptera > Phyllostomidae > Desmodus > Desmodus rotundus. The sequence continues at coordinate 72,609,188 of NC_071400.1, forward strand.
TGTAATGAATCGGTCATCTAGAAAGTAAAATAAACCAGTTTATTTCTTAAGAAAAATTTATCTGATAAAAGTAGTTTTTACTTTCCATAAGGAATGGAGCTTCCATTTATGATGTTATTAAAGAAAAACACTAACCCCCTGCCTTGTATAGATAATACATTATATACTAAAATCTCTAAAAGTAATAGTGTTTCTGTATTGAGTACTCCTTTTTTTTTTAAGTAGACCAACTCATACAGCATCTGATATCTCATATTACTCATTACCATTGCCTTGCTTTTCTATTTCACACTAGCAAATGTTTCAGAACAGAAGGGAGGTTAAAAAAAAAAAAAAGACCTTCACAGAGTCTAGCATTATCAGACAGATGACAATGAGACTCTGTAGAACTTCATTCAGCATAACAAATGACAACTAGTTCACATCTTTAGCTTTCCAAATATCAAACTCATATTTACTATGTACCTCTCCTTTAAAAATAAACTTGGATTATAAAACTTTTGGATAATTATTTTCTAAAATTTGGAAAATACTGTAAAGCTTAAGAAATCAAATGAAAATCACCTATTATATATACAGAATTGCTCTCCAGAAAATGTCTACAAGTCTGCATTCCCCTCAGTAGAGTGTCTTTCTCGGGTCATGTACACATTGTGTCTCTGCTAATTTGACAAATGAAAAAAGCTCTACAACTCTAACTTCAGTTATTAATGATTATCTATAGAATATGCTGCCTACCTTTCTTGATTTGTTTTCAACATTTAAACAATTTAGCTCTGTTAGAATTTTTACACAGTTATCTTTTAAGGTAAAAGTAAGTGATTAGTCTTACCTGTACAAGTAGTTTACGCCAGTCAAGGCTCTGTTTTTCAGGGCAGTGATGTGATGCTAAAAAACTTCACACTTAAAATTCTCTGATCATCACTCTTTCAGTACCCTTCAGTTTTTATTAGTGTGAACAGGTTCGTGCATGACACCGACGACAGAGGTGAAAAGAAAAAAAGGAAATTAAACAGTATTATAGAAATTCAATAGTTGTAGTATGTGTAGCAACTATCCCCACCCACAAAAAAGAAACCCTTATTTCTCTATTTCTGCAGTGGGAGGAAGTTGGTGGACCATATATATATACTGGACTAACATGTGATTATTTTATGACCTTTATGACCCAGTTACACATCAGTTAGCTTTATTAGCATGTTTGATTGAAGTTCATAGGTTTAATTCCCATGGCTAGTTAGTTTTATACAACACAGTGGTAGAGGGAACCACTCCATACTGACCCAATAAAATATTGTTACAAACTCTTATGTAAAATTATCTGCAGATGACTTATTTACAACTCATCTTTGTCAAGAATAAAAAGAAGCAGAACTCAGTTTTCTTACCTACAGAAGCTTACTAGACTCAAGTATCATAGAACTAGAATAGAACTTCATGATCACCTATGAGTGTAAACCCTTTATTTTAAGGAAAAAGAAATGAGGCCCAGTGCAGCACACTTTAAGCACAGAGTGCACCCCAGAAGTTTCGGTCCCAACTTGATTACTAAGATCTAGCCCATTCTAGTTTGAATTGCCCTGTGCTGCCTCCATTCAGATTTAGAGTTGATCTGGAGCATTTCATAATGGATTTGGGGAATCCTAGAAAGTGCTAGAATATGAAGACCAAATGTGCCTCAGATGATATAGTTACATTATGATACAAAGAATTTTGAAACTGATTTTATGTCTAAAATTGTTTAACCAGTCTGCACTAGTAACTAAATGAAAGCTAAGTGTGTACAGCTAAGTGTGAAAGCTAAGCTGGGGAGCCAGACCTGAGTCACACACTACCCCTTTCTTGGGAAGTTAAACCACTGGGAGTCTGGGAATGGGAACAGAAATCTAATGTCATCAAGTCTGGGTACTTTATCAGTAAGTCTCCATTTAAAATTAATAGTGCTTTGCCATTTCTCAACCCCCAATGCTTACCCTATTTCATGTTGATTGCATAAATCTTCCGTAACATTTGCTAATATTTCTCTCTAAACCAAGTGAGAACCACCTTAGTGTCTGGATTTTGTTTGCTGCTGTTCATCTCTGCAATGCTTACCTTCATTTAATTAAAAACAGTGGCTCATCCAGGGTTACATGGCCATCGATAGCAGAGTAATTTGATCTCTGGAATTCATGTCATTATTACTTGAACAATTTTTCATGTTCCAGGAAGGAATTACTTAGAACAAAAAACAGTTTGAAGTAATTTAGAGAAGAAAGAATGGAATGCTGTTCATAAGTGATTGAAAAACAGTTTTAATATTATCTGTTTGAGGCTTAAGTACCTTTGGTCCAAAAAATAATGTCCTTGTTCTCCAAAACTTTTCTTCCATTGTCCCCAAACTCAGTAAAAAATACCACTACTTCTTTAGTTATTCAAACTAAAAACCTAGGAATTAGCTTTGATTCTATTCTTTCCTTCACATTTCACATCCAATTCCTGCTACTGCAGCTTCTATCACCACCACCACCACTAATTAGCAGAAAATTGGTCCTGTCCAAAACATGCAGAGACATTTGGTCCATGCCAAATGGTCCTTGAAATTTGGTCCTGTCAGAAACATCCACACTTACGAAATGTCCTGGGTTCAAACAACCCATAATGTTTATTTATACTTTTGGATTATAGGATTAACACATTAAAAATACCATCAGGAGGTTTTGGCCAAGATGGAGGCATCGGTAGATACTCTTCACCTCCTCATACAACCATAAGAAGAATAACAACCAATCTAAAAACAAAAAATAATCAGAACTGCCAGAAAATCGAACTGTATAGAAGGCCAACAAGCAAGGATGTAAAGAAGAAGCATTCATATAGATGGGAGGGAGGGGCAGAGACAGGCAGCCAGGGTGGAGAGGACTCGGTGTGGTGCAGCCAGGGGGTGGCAGCGGCAGCAGGTGGAATGGACAGTCCCACATTCACATGTGGCAGATAAAAACCAGGGGGGACAACTGGGAGCAAGTGATCCCAGCCCCAGACCAGACTACACAGTCCAGGTTCTTGCACTGGGAAAATAAAGCCTCATAACCTCTGGCTTTAAAAACCAGTGGGGATTGGGACAGCAGAAGAAATTGCCTGTCTCTGAGGACAGTCCATCTAAAGGGTCCACAGGGTCCTAGAATGTATGCAAACCCACCCACTCGGAGTCAGCACCAGGGCGGCAACTAGAAGGAAGCCAATTGCTCACGGGAAATGAGGGAAGTGACTGGAAACAGGGCGAGAGCTGAGCAAGCAGCATTCTTCCCTCTCTGACCTCTCCCCCACATACAGCACTTCAAAGCTTCAAATCAGGTTGCCCCACCCTGGCAAATGCATAAGGCTCTGCCCCTTACAACATAACAGGTATGCCAACACAGGGAGTCAAAATAGCTCTACTTAATACACAGAAACACAGGGAGGCTACTAAATTGAGGAGACAAATAAATATGGGCCAAATGAAATGGATCAAAACTCCAGAAAAAGAACTAAGTGACACAGAGATAGCCAACCTATCAGATGCAGACTTCAAAACACTGGTGATCAAGATACTCAGAGAAATGACTGGGTACGGCCACAAAATAAAGGAAGAATTGAAGGCTATACAAAGTGAGATAAAGAAAAATATACAGGGAACCAACAGTGAAACAAAGGAAGCTGGGATTCGAATCAACAATTTGGAACAAAAGGAAAAAACATTCACCTGGAACAGAAAGAAGAAACAAGAATTTGAAGAAAATGAGGAGAGGCTTAGGAACCTCTGGGACAACTTTAAACATACCAACATTTGCATCATAGGGGGGCCAAAAGGAAGAGGAAGAAATTGAAAACTTATTTGAAAAAATAATGAAAGAAAACTTCCCCAATTTGGTGAAAGAAATAGACATAAAAGTCCAGGAAGCTCAGAGAATCCCAAACAAATTGGACACAAAGAGGGCCACACCAAGACACATCATAATTAAAATGCCAAAGGTTAAAGATAAAGAGAATCTTAAAGGCCACAAGAGAAAAGAAGAGTTACCTACAAAGGAGTTCCCATAAGACTATCAGCTGATTTCTCAAAAGAAACCTTGCAGGCTAGAAGGGACTAGCAAGAAGTATTCAAAGTCATGAAAGGCAAAGACCTACATGCAAGATTACTCTATCCAGCAAAGCTATCATTTAGAATGGAAGGGCAGATAAAGTGCTTCCCATATAAAGTAAAGCTAAAGGAGTTCATCATCACCAAGCCCTTATTATATGAAATGTTAAAGGGACTTGCCTAAGAAAAAGATCAAAACTATGAACAGTAAAATGACAAACTCACAACTATCAACAACTGAATCTAAAAAAAAACAAAAACAAAAACTTAAGCAAACAACAGACACAGAGTCACAGAAATGGAGATCACATGGAGGGATATCAATGGGTAGAGGGAGTGGGGAGAATGAGGGAAAAGGCACAGGGATTAAGAAGCATAATTGGTAGGTATGAAATAGACAGGGGTGTGTTAAGAATAGTATAGGAGCCCTGGCTGGTGTGGCTCAGTGGATTGAGTGCTGGCCTGTGAACCAGGGGGTTGCCGGTTTGATTTCCAATTGGGCCACATACCTGGGTTGCAGGCTGATTCCCCAGTGCGGGGGCGGGGGCGGGTGCATGTGAGCCAGCCACACTTTGATGTTTCTCTTCCTCTGTTTCTCCCTCCCTCCCCCTCTGTCTAAAAATGGATGAATAAAATTTTTATTAAAAAAAGTAAAGGAAATGGAGAAGTCAAAGAACTTATATGTGCAGCCAATGGACGTGAACTAAGGGGGTAATTGCTGGAGGGAAGGGAAGGTGTCTGGCAAAGGGGGGGAAAGGGGAAAAAATTAGACAACTGTAATAGCATAATCAATAAAACATACTTTATAAAAATACTATTATATATTATTGGTCCAATAATTGTGTTGGGGCTGTACTGCCAATAATAACCCTTCTAGCCTCAGTAGCCTAGCTGGTCATGGCACGTGGGGTTAGGTAGATGGGTTTGGTGTAGACCAAATGTCTCTGTGGACCTTTTGGACAGGACCAAATGTCATACAAGACCACCACCACCAGTATTGGCCACATATAATGAGAGCTTGTTATATGTCAGACCTCCTGTTATGTGCTCTTACATGCATGTCTTATTTAATCTTCGCAACACCCTCTGAAATAAATATCTTCATTTTAATTGTGAGGAAAACTGCCCTGGCCAGTGTGGCTCAGTTGGTTGGAGCATTGGTCCATAGACCAAAAAGTCACGGGTTCAGTCCCCTGTCAGAGTGCACATGAAAAGGCAACCGATGATATTTCTCTCTTACATCAATGTTTCTCTCTCTCTCTCTCTCGCTCTCTATCTATCTCAAAGCAATGAAAAAATGTCCTCGAGTGAAGATAAATAAAAATAAAGGTGAGGAAAACTGAGCCTCAAAAAGTTCACATCAGTTGCCCAAGGTCATGCAGCCATCTGTCACTTTTGCAGTATTCTGCTGGTCACACAGAACGTGGGAAAGGTGAATATCAGGAGGTGATGATTATTGGGAGCCATCTTGGAAGCTGGCTACCACAGATGTCAATCAACCACTGAACTGAGGAAGAGTCAGAAGTACTGCTTGACATACTTGTCAGAGAACTGATCATTTATGAAACAAGAATATCTAAACAGGTGTAACTTTTGCCATTTTTTCCTCTACTTTGATTTTTTAGTGCTTTCTATTTTTCTTAAACAGTGCCATTCATTTAACAGATATTTATTAGAGTTCCTAACCATGTTTCTAGTGGCATGTGGTGGTCACAGTATATTAGCCACAAGCTAATTTAGGGTCTGTGGAAGTTTGAACCCAAGAATTCAGGTTAATATGTGACGTGTAGCACAGACTTTAAGTGCTCTCTATGAGCTAGAAAAGGGGGAAAACAGTGCATCAAAGTGGTTCTGAAAGGCCAAAGGAGCTGAAAGGAAAAAGAAGAGAACTCATGATGAGCAACAACCCTGTGCCGGCACTGCACAGGGCACGGAAGAACCCTAGCAATGGGTGCCGGTCGTCCCATTTCACACGTGAGGAAATTGGGTCTCAAAGAGGTTAAATAGCATGCCCAGGGTGACACAACTAGTAAATTAACTTTGAAGCACATGTCTTTTTTTTTTCAACCTCACTTTCTGCCTTAGAAACCAGAAATTACTGGTTTTTCTAGGGTCACTAAGGGTCCCTTATAATACTTAGAGTAAGTGAACTGGGGTCAAGTTTTGAATTGTTTTCACTTCATTCAGACAGTTTCCTGTTCTAGGCTCTCAAGTAGCAGAATTGACTATGAAAGAAATCAAGCCAAAAATTTTTTTTCTATCTTTAAAAATTTCGGACTTCATTAAGCTAATTTTTATCCCAGCAGTATCAGTATAAATTCTTTGTGATTTAGGTGATTTTGAGTTCCCTCATTGAAATATGAGGCAATTTTTATTTATATTTATCTAAGACACTTAGAAATATTGCAATTTTTAGAAAAGCATAAATATCAGAGAATACTAGATTAATGAAATATAACTCATCAGGCAAAAACTTCAAGAATTGCAAGTTCTCTATAAAAATAGCCCCTTGGACTTTTCACATTCAGGTCACCAGTAATTTTCTTTGGTTCTCGTGCCTCTTTCCCATCCATATCCTTTTCAAAGTTCTGCTTTTGTTACACAAGTCCAAATGCTCTTGCATAACATTTCTAATTACTTTGTGTATTATCTGCCAAATACTGATCTCTTAAGTGTCCTCCTCTGCCCCCTATCATTTACTCCTTGAGGTGTTAGAGTAGTACCAGTGTCAGTGGCAGTCCTAAGAACTGGAATGACCTCAGAGGTAGCAGTTGGAAAGCACATGGAAAATTAGCAGGCTTAGGGAAGAGAAGAAACTTTAATGTTGGGTTAGATGAGGCAAAATGTAAGTCCTGCCTTATGCTAAGTTGCCTGCTTTTGAGATATTTGTGTGTGTGTCAGCTGTGTGTTTTACTCTGACTCCAGAATTCATTTGGAGTGGCATAATAAGAATGGCTCAAAGGATAGTCCTGTGGTAATTTATTTTGACAATCCGTGGTAAGCTATATACAGCAGGAGTACATGAGAGCTCTCCTGACTCACATGGATTATGGGGGTTAGGATTAGACTCCCTTAATAACTTCCCTCAGATCCAGAACCCAGAGGACATAGCACAACTCAGTTATACCTGAACCTTTGTGCTTCAACTAGACAGTTATTTTAGGCCATCCAAGTTAGTGTCTAGCTGGCCACAGTTGGCCTTTTCAGGACTCTCTCTGACCATTCCAGCGCTCAGGGCCCTGAGAGGCTGGTGTGCAGGAAGAGGAGACATGCCGTATGTAGTCCACATTACAGAATCACATTCAAAAGATGATTATTTCTCCAAAAGCAGGGATCGCAGTAGAAGCCTTCCTTTATTCAGTTCGATGCACACCCAAGCCAGTGGTTACCTTTAGGAGTGAAGCACAGACCTGTTACTCAGTGCTGTGGCTTGTTCAAGGTTTGCTGAGCCCCCTGCTCTCTTCAGGATGTGGTGTCTGGCCACAGCCCTGTCTCCAGTTGCACTGCTCTCAGGCCCTCACCACCTACTATGAACAGCTACAATCATGACCATCTGTCCTTACTCAGGGTGTGGAGAAGAACCTCTACTTACTCCTAAGAGCTGGTTTCTCAGCAAAGCATAGGAGTATTTCCCTAAAGAACTATTAAAAACAACAATTACAGCCCAAAGTTTGGGAATTTATGATAGCACAGAAAAATTATTAGCTTTGTAAGACAGGTCTAATGACAAAGCTTAAATGGGCCAGCTAATCAATATTCCACTCTACTTCACCTTTGGCTTTTATCTTTTTTTAAAATTTTTATTGTTATTCAATTACAGTTGTCAGCTTTTATCTTTTCAACACAAGCTTGAATTTAGTGGATAGACATTGTCTTCCAGAAATGCACACCACAGAAACACTACCAGTGTCGGTGGCAGTCCTAAGAACTGGAATGACCTCAGAGGTAGCAGTTGGAAAGCACATGGGAAATTAGCAGCAGGCTTAGGGAAGAGAAGAAACTTTAACATTGGATTAGATGAGGCAAAAAAACTTTTTGAGGACAGGCAAATTTTGAATTTCACCATCTTTGAGTCGGTCAAGTTTGGTTCATATTATGCTTCAGAGCCTACCATTCTTTTTTATATATACACGTTCTTGGAAAGGCCAAAAGTAAATAGTTTTCTGAAAATGAAGCATTTGATGATAGAATTCTAAAAATAATTTAGGCCATCATATCACCACAGGTACAAACCATATGCACCTACCTATATGCTGTGAAACAATCACTTGAATTGCAATGAAGTTTAGAGAATTTAAAAGACATCCTATATTTTATATACCTGGCTATTTTATTATATTAGCAACCACTCCTTTTGCATTTCTAAATAAAATTGTCTTGAGGTTAAGTCCCCTGTTCCATGTCACTTCCTGTCCTTATTGAAGGTGAAAAAAGAGAGAGAAATGGCAAAGGAAGATGAGGAAGTTTGGTGTATAAAGTCTTACCTCCTGTACTTATTAGTGTCTATATTCATTTTCTCTTAAGAGCCTTAGATATTGAAGTAACAAGCTTTCCTTATAATTACTTTTAGAAAATTTAGAATAATAATAATAATACAACATGACAGACACTGAAGTGTTTTTATATAAATTCATTTAACTTAAACTATCTTTGAGAGAGATACTATTATTACTATCATTTTCTGGATAAGGAGATTTAAGTCCATGGAAGGTAAATAACTTGCCAATAGTAATATATCGGGTATATTGTAGGGTCTAGATTTGAACCCAAGTAGTCTGATTTCAGAGCCCATATTCTTACTGCTACCAGAATCTGGTTTATTTTTTTGAATTAATATGACCAAGTATCCCCAGTAACCAAAAATGTACCATACTTATATACCTGTTTGTTGTTTTAAATCTGCAAATTTATTAATTTCTGCCAACTCCCCATTGTAAATGTAGTTTTTCCTCTTTGTAATTGATAAGTAATCTGAGGGCCATATTTTGAGCCTCTGAATATATCGTTTCCCTTTCACCCAATAGATTTTAGCACTCACTGATGATCCTTGCCTAAATCAGCTCCATGTCGGTGGTTGCATCTTGGTAAACTTTTGATGGATGGAGATATACTAGACTTGAGGTAGTCATTTTAAGGCATGTAAGCAAGCCTTGGTGTTTTAGCTATTTCTGAAATTGCACTATCCATGACATAGCTTGTAATATTGCTATGTTATCTCTTCTTCCCATTCCTCCATCAAAAACCAGCCTAAAATGTATTGTTTTAATCAATCTGCAAATAAGATTTTGAATCAAGGAAATATAAGTCCTCTGGAGTTCCATATCTCCAGAAATATCTGGTAGAGAAAATTGGAAAGAAACCACAGTTAAATTTTAACCCAGAAAAAGTATGGCCCTGGCTGGTATAGCTCGGGATTGAGCAGCGGCCTGCAAACCAAAGGGTCGCCAGTTCGATTCCCAGTCAGGGCACATGCCTGGGTTGTGGGCCAGGTCCCCAAGAGGGGACGTGCAAGAGGCAACCACACATTGATGTTTCTCTCCCTCTCTTTCTCCTTCCCTTCCCCTCTCTCTAAAAATAAATGAATAAAATCTTTAAAAATAAAAAGACTGCCTCTAAAAAAAAAAAGAAAGAAAAAGTCTAAAAGACTCATTTCTTTGGTGGTGCTTTGTCCAGCAGAGGGCAATGTATTACCAGTCCTGGTTAAAGCTCTTTTGGTATTAAACGCTGAAGCTTTGAGTTGCCTGCATTGTACTATTTTCCAACCAGAAACTTAAAACAATTTAAAAGTTTAGTTTTTTAAAGCTCTAACAAAATGATAAACTTCTTTATTTTAGTAGCTGAAAACCACTTTAAACATTATAGAATAAAGGTAATTGTACGAACATTGGATTTCTGTCCTTAAGATGAAAACCCAGTGCCATTCATCTGCCTTTAACAGGAAATGTCCTTTGAGGATTGTTCGTTTTGCTTTGTACTGGTGATTATCACAAGAGTCACCTTTGTAAAACCTTCATAACTATAATTATTCTAGTGGTAAAAAGAAAGTCTGACATTGGAGTATGTGAAAGCTTCTGTCATATTTTTACTTTTCCTTTAACATTTTTGAGTCATAGCAACTGATAGACATAAGTTTAAAAATCAAATAATACTAAAAGTCTTGTAATAAAAAACATCACGACTATTAATCAGTGTAATTCAAAACACATTTCATCTAATGAAGAACGTATAGGAGAAGTCACCTTCATCATCCACTATAGTCATTTCCTCCTGTCAGCCTAATAACAAACTGTGCGGGTTGCTTCATCTTCAGTCTGTAACCAGTTGCCTCCTGATCTCCATCAGGGGGAGTTACAGGTTTGTTTTTATCTATGAGAACACATGGTTTATTACTGAATTCAAAAACCCTACCACTCCCCACCCTGCAGTAGTTTGAAAGATATCTCTTCCTCTCTTAGATACACACACACAGAGAAGGGACGGGGAGCTTTCAAGTAAAATAATTCCAAGCATTGTCTTTTTTGTTAACAAAATAAGTAAATTTGTTGCACCTTTTTAGAAATCAATGGCACACATACTTTCCATTTATATTTTATATGCCTCATTTATCTATTGCGTACCAAACCACCTCCAGACTTGGTGGCTTATGACAACAACCATCTGTTCGTTGTCAGTTCTGCAGTTTGTTCTGTGCTCAGCTGAGCACTTATTCTGTCAGTCTCACCTGGAGTCATTCCCGTAGCTTCTTAGTCATCTGGCAGCTCAGCTGAGGTGGCCTCACTCACATGTCTGGAGCCTCAGCTGGGGTGGTTGTGCAGGCCGAGCATCTCTCTCCATGTCATCCATCGTTCACCCTGGGTTTATTTACAACAGGATGGTCTCAGGGTTCCAAGAGGGTAAAACTGAAAGCTGTAAGGCCTGTTAAGGTCTTGTTCTGATGTCGTACAACATCCACCACATTTTATTGATCAAAGCAAGTCACAGTACCTGCCCAGATTCAAGAGGTGGGCAAAGACTTCACCAGTGGATGGGAGGAGCTACAGAGAATATTAATCTACCATTTTAATCTGCCACTTTTTAATGTTTTTGCAATTGTAATGTTCTAACTAGCTTTTTATATTTTTTCCTTAAAGTGCAGTGCATTTGGCTTTTTTGGGGGGAAGATCAATATAGTATGTATACCTCAGAGTCCATCATTTCTTGGGTAATATTCCAAAAAGAAAAGTTAAATGTACTTGCAAAGGGACACCCACCATGTCCTACTTTGGTCTTGGAGCTGTCAAATTATTTTCATTGTTTCTTATATTAAAAGGTATATTGAAAGTATCATGAATCCATACTGTTTCCTTTGGACTTTTTATGCTCTGTAAATAGCCTCTCCCTCTCTTTGCAATTTACATGCTTTTCTGAGTAACAGAATGAAATCGCTCACCATGTCCCAGACTGTGAACCACCTCTTTGTCCACCATCTCTACATTGTCTATATTTCCTACCTGTTACCCATCTTGGTTATCAGATGGGTTATCAGAGAGGGAGAGAGGGAGAGAGACCATATTTACATGACTTTAATACTGTATGTTGTCATAATTATTCTATTTTATTATTATTGTTGTTAATCTCTTACTGTGCCTAATTTATAAATTAAATTTTATCATAGGTATGTATGTTTAGGAAAAAACATAATATATATAGGGTCCTATCCAAGGTTTCAAACATCCACTGGGGTCTTGGCACATCGCCCCCACAGATGGGGCCCTCTAATGTAGAAAGATGACCATTCTTGCTTGCCCCTTGTAGCTTGTCTCCCCACCATGCTAGGATATACTCATTTCTCAAGGTTTCGCTATTTTCAGGATCACAAATGCAAACTATCAGAGCATAAGACCCACATTTACTTACTAAGCCGACTTTTCTCACTACTTGCCACATATATTTGGAGCTCTCTAATCAGTCCCCACAAGAGCTGACCCTGTATGTCCCAGTGTTTTTCAAGTCTCACTGGCCACAAAGGGGAACTGAATATGAGCATGCATGCAAACCTCATCAGTTCCCTTTGCAACCAGCTGAAAGTTGTTTTTAATATAGAGGAAACAGTGTTTTTTCTTTTGAGTACAAACTGAATTTCTACAGATATGAAGCATTTCTGCTTCTGGCAGATCAGGGGACGCACAAAAGAGGAGGGCGCTAAGTTGCGAGAAAGGCAATTAAAAGAGAAAGTAGGAAAACAGAAATTGGGGAAGAGAAAAAGGTGCTGCTGAGTGCCGGAAAGGAAAACAGTGGAGGTGCAGGGTGTAATAGAACAGGAGAAGAAACAAGAAATGTAGAAAGGAAATTGTAACAGGAAAGCGCCTGTACTAGCATGGCCAGCAGTACTAATGGAAGGCATTGAGATCTTTTGGTCCAGAAGTTTGCCATTGCATAAAATGTGAAAATATAGCAAATCAGAATGATTACCATTTCCACCTGAGTTCGTACTATTGAGCCAAGTCTACAGGGAAGGTGTCTTGTCCCCACTTCAGGATATGATATGCTAACCTGTTGGACCACTCTGATTACACAGAACAAAGCCAGGGGTCAGTAAGAAAGCAAAGAAACCTGAACACCTAACATAAAAATCATAAACATCGCAGAATCCATCAACTTATTTTATATATAAACAATCCCTCAAGCAATAAACACTTATGAATGCCTACTCTGTGCTGAGCAAGGGACATTGGCAAAAGAAGATTCAGGGAAAGTGCTTGGGGGCCATTGACCATATGGCGAGTAGCTACCTCCCCCAAGCTGCACACATTTGAGTAGCCCTGCGTCCACTACTGCATTGGCATATCATCGCAGGGCTTCTGGTAGCCAATCATTATTAAGGCATTGAATGTTCTGTAAAATACAAAACTTCTGTTAAAGGGATCTAAAGAACATCTCAGCCAAACTTTGTTAAATGCTTTGCTACCTTCCGAGCCTGCTGGGGATCCAAACTACATTGAAACAGTTCTATTAGCAAATAACTCACTGGCTTTCTACTCTATTTAAGATCTGTAATTATTAGAAAACCCTCTCTTACAATCCAGTGAAACATGCTGCAACTCCCATCTTTCACTGATCCTCTTTATGCTTGCTCTCCGAGGCTACACAGACACACACACACACATTTTTGTTCTAATAGCTTTCCTTTAGTTTTTTGCTTCAAGGCTAAATAATCCCATTCTTTCAGCTGTCATTCATCTGTCATCCTGTAAGGTACTCTCATTCCCATCTTCTACTTGCTCAAGTTTCAGAGTATGGTTCTGACCAGCACAAAATAAAATGGGTCTGCTCCGTTCCTGGCCGGGACATTACTGTTATTAACAAAAGCTAAAGTTAAATTACCTTTATGAGTTACTCCCCCCCCGCATTTGATCCAGGTCAGCTTCCACTGCATATCCTCCTAGTTCTGATGTTTACCTTCATCTGGCAATCCCATTTTATGTATTTCCCCTACCTTTCCCTTGGCATTTGAGTATTTGGATTACATACATTGACTGTTTTCTGCAGACCAAGTACATTTACTGATTCATTTAGTCCTCATAACAATAATATGAGTTACATACTCCTGTTATTCCAATTTTCTCATTAGAGGAAAGATTACATAGTAAGTGGTAGAGCCAGAGATTGAACTCTGGTCCAACTGCAACAACCGCCCTCTTAACCTGTATTGTGATGCTGCCCTTCGGTTCATTATTTAATAATGTTTAATGTCATTGGGCTAAGAAGACCTGTTAGATCCAGACCCACTACAGTGCTTGCCATGGCCTTACCAGTGGGATGATAACACTCCTGGTCTGTTGCTCAAGACTCTTCCCCTGGACTGTGTTTGAGTGGGCAATGCCAACATCTTCCTAATCCCCCCTTTTTCTTCTAATCTTCCCTCAGTCTTGCCCCCTATTGTACAGCCAACTCTTTCTTTAAATATGTTCATACATTTAGCAAGTCAACTCCTGGTGTAGGAGATTTTCTGTGCTTTAAAATCACTTGCATATCTGTACTCAGATGTTTTAATTTTGTAGTTTAACTCTCAGAAAACATTTCTATTTCTGTGTTCTTAGGGAATACTTCATTCTGATTCCTATGTACTATTTATGACTGAAATGCCAAACTGTCTTAATTGTAAGATATTTCATCTGCAGTTCTTTAGTGTCATCCTTGAAGGGGTGTATCTGCATCAAAGGGCCAGGGTCTACCTAGATTTATTGATTAGAAAATGTCTTACTTTGCCAGAAAGTGTCTGGCCAAAGATACCATAAGCAAAGTAAATGATAAGTTCCATATTGGTAAAAGTATTTGTAACCCACATGAACAACAAAAGATTAGTTTCCAGAATAGAGATTACTTCAACAATTTGAAAGAAAGAAAAGAGTAAAAGGTAAGCAACTCATTAACAGAAAAGGAAAGAGAGGTGTAGATATGAACAGGCACATTCACCCAAGAAGAACTCTGAATAGACCAAAAAAAAAAAAAAAACCATGTGATGATACGCCATTTCACTCATAATTATGGAAGTACAAATTAAAACCACAGGGAGACGCCATTTCACACCTACCGTGCTGGCAAAAGTTAGTAAATCTGAGAGAACCAAGTATTACTGGGGATGTGGGCAAAGAGGAATTCATGTCTTGCTAGTGGTGAAATAGGTATATAAACTAATGAAATTATTTTGGAGAGCAATTTGTCACAACTAAGATAAACTGAAGATGTGCGTGCCCGTACAACCAAGCATTTCTACTTCTACATGTTAACCATAGGGAAATTACACACATGTGCACAGAGCGTACAAGAGACTTCACTTGAGCATGGTTTCTAATAGAAAAAAAGTGGAAACCACCTAAGAACCCATTGTTAAGGGAAATGGCGAAATGAACTGTTGTTTATTTGCACAACAAAACATTTTGTGTAAAAATACCACGGTGCATCAGTGAAAATGAATGAGAACTATATATGCCAACATAAACTAATTTGAGTGAAAAAAGTTTACAAAAGAATGTAGTAATAAGATATTATTTGTGTAAACTTTTTAAACAAAAACTAGTGTGTAGTGTTATGCATACATATGTTATAAAACTGTAAAATTATATATCAGAATGATATACACTAAGTTCAGGAATGAGGCTACCTTGAGATCAGCTTTAGTATCTCTAAACTTTTTGGATTGTGTAGGTACAAGGAAACAGTTAAGCAAAGAAGCCAAAACGTTAACAACTGTGTACTTTGGATGATAAGTGTTTAGCTGCCTGTTAAGTTCTGTTTTCTCTTTTTTGTATATTTGAAATGTTTCATAAAAAAGATTATATATAGAATTACCAAATCGTAGTATAACTGCAGCAGTTTATTTTTCCTCCTGAAATAACTTGCATCATCAACACCGGTATCCAAAGCATAAGTAGAAATCTTTTTCAAATCTCATCTTACAATTGTTCCTTATGCATTTCCTAGGCCAGAAGCAAAATTAGTAAGGGTGAGATGCTCTGACTTGATTTTTTTTTCTTCTGTTCAACCTGTATTCTTTTTTAAAAAATATTTTATTTATTTATTTTTTGAGCTAAGGGGAAGGAAGGAGAAAGAGAGGGAGACAAACATCAATGTGTGGTTGCCTCTCGTGCGCCCCCTACTGGGGACCTGGCCTGCAACGCAGGCATATGCCCTGACTGGGAATTGAACCGGTGACCCTTTGGTTGGCAGGCCCACACTCAGTCCACTGAGCTACACCAGCCAGGGCTATATCCGTTTGTATTGGATTATCATCCATATTTCAGGCATAGCTTTCACAGAGTGTACAAATGTTAATAGCTAGATAACTAATCTTTAAGATTTTGGTTATTTGACATCACACAATCTTGATGAGTAATAACCAGGATATTTTGCCCCAAATACATATTAATGCTAATTTGTGTTTAAAAAAAACCAAAAGACATCTCACCAATTACCACTGTGCTTAGGCAGAATGAAATGAAAATGAAAAGCATTGTTTTAGCAGAGACAATGTCTATGAAATAAAAGTCTACCAACTTGCATCTCCTCTTATAAAATACTGTTGATATATATATAATCACAATGCAATGAGGATTCAAAAATAATAATGCATGTCAAGCACCTTGCACAGTAAAGGGCACATAAATAAATATATTTTACTTTGCTTCCCATTTCCTCACATGTGAACTTGAAGAGGGGAAATGAGAAGCAAAGTAGAAGTTTAGGACAAACCTAGCTAGTACTTCCCTTCCAGTTCTGAGTCTACTGTTACCACCACCAGACCAGACTGAACTGAGGCACTACAGCAGCCACTTACAGGACTGTGTTCTCAACTGGGCCATGTAGCTTTGAAAAAAAGACACTGCTTCATCCAATGTGAGGATGTTTCTATCTCATCTGAGTTGATGTAATCCAGATTATATTCTGAGTTTCTAATACTTTCTTATCAAAAATACAAGTTTCTTTACAAGTTCATGGTGTCTGTTGGTGCCTGACATAAAAAGCTCTCCATCAATGTCATATCTGTTGTGAATATTTGTCCAGCTTTGTGCTTTGCTTTTATTTTTATGATTTTTGACCCCCCAAGATCTATCTACTTTTTTTAGTCAAATCTATGCATTTTTCCCTATGGTCATTTCTATTGTCTTATCAATAGAAATTTCTTTCCTGTTGAAATTAGGAAAGAAATAGAAACTAGTTTTCTGTCGGTTTTATTCCTGCTCCTACCCTTTTGAGAGCCATTAATTTGTCATATAATCTTCTCATGTATCATTGAAGGTCTGCTTAGAGATGTGTATTATGTTCCACTGATAAGTGTATCTTTGCATCTGTGCCACAGCGTTCTCCTTACTAAAGGATAAGAATAGATTTTAATATCTGGTAAAATGAATTTCCATTTATATTTCAAAAGGCTAAAAAATAATTAGCCCATTAACACGTTTCTGCAAAATCCAGGTTGCCTGTTGAGAACTCAATTTCATGCTGTTTTTCTCTTGTGGATATCTTTCAGTAAGGCTTTGCTTCAAACAGTTGTAATTATTAGTTCTACTTTTATAGTACTGAAAAATCCATTTTAAAAAGAAGTTGAAAATAAGACCTTCTGTACTAGAACAGAATTTTCTTTTTCCAGTGCCCTGATCTTAGAAATTCAACCACCATCAAGCCCAGCTCTTCCCAGAGTAATTTTTAAAACTAACAGCAATACTCAGCATTTAGGTCTCTCTCTGGCAGTCAGGCAGTTAACTTTGCCCTTGTTTGGTTTTGCATATGTGAGATGTTATCTTGAAACTTTTTCTGGAGGTTTTTTGTAAGGTGAGGATACATTACTTCTGAATTTCCTTTTTCTCTATGCTTCTAGAACTAAACCTTGGGTTAGAGGAAGTAGGGACAGTGTTTCCTGCTTGCAAACGCTAACGCTTAATAAAAAATTAAATTTGCTAAGTCAGCAGTATGTTTTTCTTCTAAAACTTTAGAAACATTCTCAGGATTTAGGTTACTCTAAGGCATGTTATTAGTGAAATTTCTATTGGTAAACAGACATGCTGACTTTCATCAAAATGTATCTTACCACAAATATTAAGATTTAACTCAATGTACTTTTTAATTTTTTAATGAGTGCCATTGTATAGGGCTTTATAGAGGACATCTCACTTAATAAAATTTTGAGACAGCTTCTAGAACTATGAGTGTATTTGTTTCTTTTAATATTTCATAAAACTAATAATAATAAATGATGTGATTTAACCATTCAAATTATATGTTTATAAGAGATGCATGTAGGAGTATAAAATATTTACCAGTAATATAAAATAAATTAATTTTGAGAACAGGGAAAAGCAATATTTAAATCATATAAACAGAAATGCTGAATTTCAGATAGGCAGTGTTAACCTTGTCAAAGCAAGGCAGTTAATAAAATTTTATTACTTTTTCTGAGCCTCTAATTTTTCTGCTAATTTTAATTTTTATTCTCAAATGGTTTTGGTTTTTAAATATAATTCTGCATTGACCTATTCTTTTTTCAACCAATTGTGTGCACTTATTGAAATAGTGAGCACTAATTATATACAAGGCAAATCTCATGAAAATAAATTTAGCCCTAACAAAATTCTTCATACTTTTTTTTCATACTCTTCAATATTGATTTCTCAGCCAGTGGTCTACCTGAGGTTCCAAGAAGTGTTCTGACTATAAATAATTCTCATACTCTGTGACACAAACTTATGAATGGTTCCTTGGAGTTTGTCAGAACAGGCTTTTACATTTCCAGCCAAGATGGAGGCATAGGTAGAAATGCTTCAGTTCCTTGCACAACCAAAAGAAGGATAACAACCAATTTAAAAACAATTAAAAGCCAGAACTGCCAGAATAGCAATCTGCATGGAACTCTGACAATAAGGAGTTAAAGAAACATTCATCCAGACCGGGAGGAAGGACAGAGGGAGACAGGCAGCCAGGTGGGTGGAATGGACCCGCAGAAAGCAGCAAGTCGAGCGAGTGAGGAGGGACTGACTCATTGGGAAACTAAAGACTCAAAACCTCTAGCTGTAAATAGTTTGGGGGTTGCAAAGGTGGGAGTTTGTTGGAAAGTGGGCCTAGAATGGAGCAAGTGGCATTATCCCCTCTCAGACCCTTCCCCCACAGACAGCACCACAATGCAGCAAAGAGGGTTGCCCTGCCCTGGTGAATACCTAAGGCCCTGCCCCCTAACAACTTAACAGGTGCGCTGAGACAAAGAAATATGGCCCAAATGAAAGAACAGATCAAAACTCCAGAAAAAGAACTAAGCAACAAGAAGATAGACAACCTATCTGATGCAGAGTTCAAAACACTGGTAATCAGGATGCTCACAGAACTGATTGAGCGCAGTCTCAAAATGAAGGAACAAATGAAGGCTACCCAAAGTGAAATTAAGCAAAATATACAGGAACCAACACTGAAGGGAAGGAAATCAAACAAATAATGAAGGAAAACTTCCCCAGTCTGGTGAAGGAAATAAACTTGCAGAAAGTCCCAGAAGCCCAGAGTCCCAAAGAAATCGGACCCAAGGAGGAACACACCAAGGCACATCATGACTAAGTTACCCAAGGTTACACTTAAGGAGAGAATCTTAAAAGCAGCAAGAGGAAAGGACACAGTTACCTACAAAGGAGTTCCCATAAGACTGTCAGCTGATTTCTCAAAAGAGACCTTACAGGCAAGAAGGGGCTGGAAAGAAGTATTTGAAGTCATGAAAGCCAAGGACCTACATCCAAGATTACTCTATCTAGCAAAGCTATCATTTGGAATGGAAGGGCAGATAAAGTGCTTCCCAAATAAGGTCAAGATAAAAGAGTTCATCACCAACAAGCCCTTATTATATGAAATGTTAAAGGGACTTATCTAAGAAATAGAAGATAAAAAAATATGAACAGTAAAATGACAACAAACAACTATCAACAACCAAACCTAAACAAATAAACAAACTAAGCAAACAACTAGAACAGGAACAGAATCAGAGAAATGGAGATCACATGGAGGGTTATCAGTGGGGAGGGGGAGAGGGGAGAATCGGGGGAGAAGATACAGGGAATAAGCATAATTGGTAGGTAGAAAATAGACAGGGGAGGTTAAGAATAGTATAGGAAATAGAGAAACCAAAAAATTTATATGTACAACCCATGGACATGAACTGGGGAGAAAATGCTGAAGGGTAGGATGGTACAGGGTGGAGGGGGAATAAAGAGAAGAAACAATTGGGACAACTGTAATAGCATAGTCAATAAAATATACTTTAAAAAAATAGAACAGGCTTTTACATACTCAGTCAATGGCATTCTGATTCTGTGTTTGAAGAACAAATGCCAGCCAAACTTTTGAGAACAGTTGCCTTAATGACATCTCCTTATTACAGCTGTATGATGTTCTCTGCAGCTATGACCAGGAGTAGGAAAAAAACAAAACATACCCCCTTTTTCTATTCTGTTAAGCACCTCTTCCCCCCTTCCTGTCTCGTTCATCCTTCCATTCATTCACTCATTCATTCAATTATTCAACAAATATGTACTGATATGTATGCCAGGCAAGGCACTAAATAAACTCTGGGGAATCATCATCTCTTTCTCTTAGATCTTACTCTTTAGTTATTTTTGAACATTCATGAAAATTTCAGAATTTGCTCCTTTTATTCTAATCTACAGTGTTCTTTATTATTATGAACTATTTCCAACACTCAGAAATATACCAAAAATAATATAACAAATACCCATATACTACCACACAGTTTTAACAGACATTAACATTTTACTGTTTGCTTCAAATCTCTCCAGATATAACCCTTTAACTTTTAGTGGGTGTGCCTGTTGTGTATATTACTGTGCATGTTTTTTTATTTTTATTGTATAAATATAGACCCATGAAGAATATGGTACTGTGTCATGTAGTTTTGTATTTTACTTAACTGCTTTCATATGTTACATACCCTTTTGCAGTTTGTTTTTTATTCAACATTGTTTTTGAGGATTCGGTTGGTGCATGCAGGTGTAGTTCATTTCATTTAAGTGCTGTGCAGTACTGTATTTTGTGAATAAGCCACAGGTTAGCTCTCCATTCATTGCTGATTCATGCTCACTTAGGTTCTTTCCAATTGTTTGCTATTATGAACAGTAGTTCACTAAGCATCATTACATGTGTGTTCTTCTATATGTGTTTGAGGTTCTATAAGTTGTTAGGGTATGCATATCTTCAATTTTACTTTGTCAAAGTGTGGTTAAGATGGCTAGGTTTTAAGTCCTATTGCTAGGCTGTGGAATTCTTAGCTTATCTGTTGTTTGATTTTACTGTGCAATATTTAAATTCTTTCCATTTTATCTAAGCAGTGATTTCATTTTTTATTAAAAGTTTAATCATTTCATCTGTTATAGAGGTTTAGGCATCAGTGAATACAGTGGCAAATTTACAAGCTTCTTAAGTGACGATCAACATATATTTTCTGACATTTTAAATCAGCCCTCCAATCATTTAACTTACTTTTAAACACACTTTAAATTAGAATTAGGTACTTAGTTTTGAGTAACTACTTTAGTGACTTGAGAAACTATGACATTTCCTTTAATTATTCTGTTGTTAAAGCCATAAATTTAACAACTTTATAATCTATGTTGAGTGTTAGCTTAACAGTATATTTTGAAAAGATTTACATACAGATTTAAAATCTAGTGATCAGCGTAAGCTTTTCAATATCACAAATAAGAGCTTTGCGAAGAACCGACCCTTGTAAATGCTTGAGGTTTGTTTCGTAATATTTAGTTCTTCAAGGAATTAAGAGGCTTTTTAATACGTTTACCTCAAATGCTTTAAGAAGTAGTCTGAATTTTAGCTGCGGTGGACATATCATGAAGGGAGTATCCTGGTTTAAATTCTGAAGTGCTTTCACTCCTGCTCGATTCCCCTTGAAATCCTCTAGAAAGAAGTTGGCACATTATTTTGCGGATATTACTAGACATCAGGAAATACATGACTGGATCTAAGCAGCTATTGAAAGATGAGAAAACCAGCATAATCTCATTGGTTTTGTGAATTATTTCCTTCCAATAACAAGATGGCACATTTAGCTGTAAAGAAATATAGACAAATCGGAAGGCATGGTAGGGAACAAAACATATAGTAAAAATGATAAGCACAATAAAGGAATTCCGGGCTGTAGTGGCATATTTGCCAGAATTAGGAAATTTTGACCTCCTTTTCGAAATCCTCATTAGATTCTTGCCGATCTTAATATATGAAAGGATTATTAGTAGGAAAATTAGCCAGAACATTACCACAAGAACTAAATTAAAAATTGCTTCTCCTTTTGCATTAAGCTTATCTCTATAATGGAAACACATTGTGGAATTGTGACCTCCTTTCTTAAGGGTTAAAATGATCATAATTAAAAATCCAGTAAGAGCAACTGTCCATACTATACAGCAAACATAAATACTTTGTTTGGTTGTTATTGCTTTCCGTTGTTGTACAGACCGATTAATTTTTATGTAGCGATCCAAGCTGATGAATCCAAGCAAGATAATGCTAATGTACATGTTCATATAAAATAGTGTTCCCACAACCTTGCAAAGAATCACACCTAATGTCCACTTGTTTTCGTTAATGTGATACATTATTCGGAAAGGGAGGCAGAAGATAAGTAAGAGGTCTGCAATGGCTACATTAAGGAGGTAAATCTGAATGGAATTTCTTTTACGGTGGATACCCAGAAATACATAGAGGGCGATTATGTTTCCAAACAGTCCCAAAATGAAAATAACAGAGTAGAATGCAGTTAACACACGAGACAGTAATTTTTCATCCATGGGGCAGGCAGTAGAATTCGGTGTCCCTGAGTTGTGTGGCACGTGGTCACTATGGTTAGTTACAAAGGTTGCTCCCTGGGAGGAGCAAGGCCATCTGCTGACTGAAGCAGTCGTCATTGTTATGGTGTGACTTCTCTTCTTCTGTAGGGATCAAAAAGTGAAGGTACCAAATGACATGTTCTTCATGTGTAGCTTTTATAAGGTCTTCAGATTTTTCCTACAACAGAATGCCAAACATTGAGTCATTTGCTATTTTAATAAGTTACTTTAAGCATAAATAATAAATAAATAATAAACATAAATAATAAATGATTTTTTTCAGACATTGTAAGAAGCTTTATTTTTATCCTACTTTGGATCATTTCAGTATCTACACTATGTATGTAGCAGCACTATGGTATTAAAATCAAGCAGCAAAAAATATAATAGAATCTTATGGAATATCCTGTTCTAACCTTTCCTGTATCTGTGATATATGTTCAATGTTTGTTTTATTTATTATATTAAAATTAACTGAAATACAAAATCATCTTCATTCAGGGAGGTTGTTATGGGAATAGAGATGGAGGTGAAGACAAATGACAGCTTATATTTTTCAAAGATAAGCATCAGTTTCCCTAAGGGTAGTTACAGCCATAATTGAGCTGGGCCTACTGCTGGCCTCTGCTCAGCTTTCTGCCTTGACTCATTCCCTGGTATGTGGCGTTCTTTCATTATGACATGCATTGCCACATGGCATATGACTGACTGGTAAGCTCTCATGCCATGGTGGGATGAGAGCAGTCTCTCATGCCATGGTGGGAATAGAGAAAAGGGTCCTAACTGTCTTCCTTTTCAACTTAAGACCAAGTCCGGCACACTAAAATCATTTGCCTACAGGGGCATGCAATTAACATAACAGACCCAGGGAGCACAGCACCTGCCTGCACAAAAAAGCGAAGTTGAAGGGAATTGAAGGAAATAGGTACCTTTCCCTGGAGATGTGAACGCTTACAACGACGTGGAGAAAAGGATTTCACCTTAAATATGTATCTTCAAAAAGCAGAAGAAGAATCAATGAGTAGAAATTGCAGAGACAGATGTTGCTTGCTTTTAAAGAAATGCTTTTTTTTTTTTTTTTTTAAAGAATGAAGCCATCTATCTTGGGAGGCACTAAGGGTCTTACCACCAGAGATTGTCCAGACTACAACCAATTGGGTACTTTGTGGAAAAGATTCTCAGTGGTTCTCAATCCTGGCTGCATATGAGAATCCCCTTGAGGGCTTTATAAAGACTCTGATGCCTGGCTTTATCCCCAGATCTGATTTAATTGGTCTGGAATGAAAGGGAGCCCGGATAGCTCAGTTGGTAGAGGGTCAGACTTTTAATTGGTCTGGAATGGGCTCCAGGCAATGGTTTCCTTTAAAAGCTCCTCGAAGAATTCTAATGTGCATGCAGAATTGAACCCTTTAGCTACACAGCTGAACCATTAACTAATTTTTATTTAGCATTTGCTGTGTACCAGGCAGTGTGTTAATCATTTACATAATCCTTATAATAACTGTGTGAGGTAACTATTACAAAAGAGTTCATGAAAGATCAAGGGGTTATGACCTTGACCTATGACCACACAGATCTTAAATGGCAGCACCAAGTTGGGACTCAGATCCGTCTATCTTTTAGAGCCTCTGATCCTTTCCGCCAAGCCTCTCTCCTCCTCATCACATATGATCAGCATATTCTTTATTAATGATGAGTTCTGTCAGCAGTGTTTTGAGATGATTCCTTTAACATTATTCACATCAGCAATTCTAAGAAGGGATTATGCCATTTAGCTTGACTTCTATGGAAAAGGTATTAATCTTTTTAGTTGCTATGTTCATTATAGCAAGTAATAAGCACAGTCAAACCTTGGTTCTCGAACATGCCCTGTCTCAAACAGTTCAGTTCTCAACCAACTTGTTCATGGAGAAAATGCCTTGGTTGTTGAACAAAACTTCGGTTCTCGACCTGACAACCCTTTCATGCTGATACCTGTATGATCAGTCATGCATCTCTCAGGGGACAGACAAAGGAGAGAATGTTCGAGTATGCATGTGATTCAGTTTTTGAACAAATAGCTGCTCAAACACTCTTCCAGAACGAATTAAGTTTGAGAACCAAGGTTCCACCACAAAAAGTTTAACAAATCATTCAGCACTTACCCCAGAACATATCTTCCAACTTCCTTCTAGGCCTGATATCCTTAATCAAGATGTTTCTAGAAAGCTGTTAGCACAAAATACATATCCTGAAACCACTTGCCTCAGCTCTAACCTGCAAATATAACAAACAATAGTTAGACAAGATCACCAGTAAGCCTTTCTGGTTTTACTTTATTTTCAAACTTAAAGAAAATAAGGCAAAAGCAATGTATTTGTTTAAGTAGTAATAGTAGCCGTCCTTTAGAACCATATATTAGATGACTAGTGTTCGGTCATTTACTGACAAGTTAAATTCTGTTTTAAATGTAATGGCTGCATTTTGCCTCCTTTACAATGTGTCAATAAGGTTAAATCTGATATTTAACCATTATCTGTGTTCTTAAGGGCATTTATTGATGTTTTTAAAACTACTTATTTGATTTATTAACAATTGCCAGTGAAGACAGGAAGTGAACCACTGTCTTCACATAGTAGACAAATTTCTCGGTGGATATTATTTGTGACTCGTGCTATATTGAAGTGGTCACAATAGTTTTCTGATAGGAGATGGTAAATGATTTTGTAATATTGTTACTTGGCAAATACTGAAGATTGCAACCCTGTGTTAGTGCTGCATTAGTGTTACCCACCAGCACCCGACCTTCGCCAATATTTTTCAACTGGTTCATGTAGGAGCTTCATGAACCAGACAGATTCCACTGTGGCCCTCAATGAGCAAAAGCTTTTTAAATGCAATTTGGGTATGTTTGTGCAAACATGACATTGCTATGTGAAAGGACATACCTGTTTGGCAACAGTAGCAACCTATCACCACTTACAGTTTGACTGAATCATGATAATGACTGAATCATTCAGGCCATGTGTCAAAAACTGCATTAATTACTGCATACAGACTGAAAATTGAAAGCATGTTACTTTGGAAATAATGCTACTAATAATACATTAGTAGTACATTAGGTTTTGTTATAAGCTTAACTATGTCTAAAGCCCCATGTTTTTAAATTTTAGTTAGTTGAATTAACTAAAGTGTATTGTGCTTTTGCTTTTCTCTAATATTCACCTTATTTCCTTCTGAAACACAAAACTTAAATTTTTTTTTACTTTTTTTTATTGTTGTTCAAGTACAGTTGACTCTATTTTTCCCTCAGAAAACTAAAAATGGAACTGCCTTTTGACCTGGCAGTTCCACTGCTGGGATTATACCCTAACCACCCTGAAACACCAATTCAAAAGAACCTGTGCACCCCAATGTTCATAGCAGCACAATCTACAATAGCCAAGTGCTGGAAGCAGCCTAAGTGCCCATCAGTAAATGAATGGATCAAAAAACTATGGTACAAATCTTAAAATTAATAAATCTGGAATTACCATAAAGTAATAACAATATAATAAAGAAAATACAATCATTGAAACTAGGGAGACAGCATAACTTTAAAGTTAATAAGTTAAAAAATCATTTATAATACATTGGAAATAAAATCTGTTGCATATGAAAATAACTTTTAATTTGTTCAAGTAGATCTGCAAGTCTTTATGGCAATGTACAAAATACAGTGCACACAATGTGACGGTAACGGGAGGATGAGCTTAAATACTTCCAGTGTCCTAAAGTACTTCAAGTGACTAAGAAGGCAAGGCAAGGCAGCTTTATTCAAGCAGTTTCTAAAAACAAAGTGTCACCACGAAGCAGGTTTCACTTTTAATATTCAGCTCTATCAAAGTTTAACTAAAATAAAGGATCATTTATGTACTTAAAATCAAGGAATACTCACAGTTCAGGCTCCCTTGAAGTAAAAGGCACTGAACCCCAAGCTTCCCTAGACACAGAGACTCTTCTTGGTATGTCAGCTGGTTTCCTCCATCTGGTCTGTGGTGTAGTTGGTTAGGGCTTTCTTCTTTTTCAACATTTGCATGCGGTAATAGTTTTTTCCCCTTTTCTTTCTTTTTTCAATATGACAACCCTCAGACTTCATGTGAAAATATTAAAAAGCCCTACCACTATATAACAACTTTATCTATAAACTCAGTGAACACTTAACTTTAGGAAACTAATCTTTTGTATGAATACTTTCACCTTGATAATTGTGGGAAGTTTTCCCTTATGCCTCAAAATAAAGAAGCTTTATAAATTCTAAACAGAAATATGCATTTCCTCTTTTTTGCTAAGAAATGATATAGAATATGCTATATAAACTTTTTTCTTTAAAATATTTTATTATTTATAAAACATAACAGTGGGGATAAAGATACATAAGTAAAAATATAAACTCACACATCACAAAATAATATCTGTGGTGTCATACTATTATGTGATACAATAAATATAACACTTCATTAATTTTATATCTGATCACATAATTTTTAGAAATTGATTTTCTGTTAATGCATTTTATATCCTGAAAATGTATAATTTCAGCGAAATAATGTTTAATCAATATAATTAAATACTAGTCACTTGCTAATTCAAGATTTCAAATAACTTTTAAATTTATTATGATCTTTATGATACAACTGTTATTAGAGCTCATAAGAGCATGTTTTAAGCTGTGATGATATTGAGATAAATTTCTGATAATTCTATGAAATTTAAATTGTTGTTTATAAGAGTTGCTTGTTCGTGGGGAAAAATTTTTCTTTTCTTTTAATGTCCAGAATTTGGACTTTATTTTGTAGATAACCAGGAAGCCATAAAGTGTGGTAAAAAGACTCTTGTTTGACCAGATTTATTGATGAACTACTGTGAAGAAGCAGAGCATGAATTGACTCAGACTTGTGTGGCTGTGTGCTGTATGGACTTTTAAAACACAGTCACTAAATTTGTTTCTTTCTAGATTTGTTTTAGAAATTTAGTTATTCACATAAAATGGCATTCCTGTATTGAATAATACCTTAGTAATGAATTATTTTATTCATTAATTTTTTAAGTTCTACTTGATTTATACATTACTTTAGTATATTTTCATGTATTCCTTTAAGACCTTGGATTTATTTTCTAAAACAATCTTATAATTTTATAACTAAATGAGGTTTGTAATGGTATTTTCCCTGGTTCATCACCATGATAAACTCACCCAAGTAAGTTGAAGTATCTCCTATATTTTAAAGAAAATAATGAAGGAATTCTACAGTTTTCATTTTGGTCCAAATCTGATATTTAACCACTATCTTTCCATTTATGTAATTGCTGGCCCTGCATGTTAATGTCCTTTTTTTTTGTCATTTAAAATGAAGAAACTTAGTTTTTATTTTCCCCATAATAGTTTCTCTGCAGCTTTGTTTAACACTTAATAATATTTAACTCATTGAGCTTTAGCTAACATTCTGATCATTTCTGGGTACATACACTTTTCTGAACATAATATTCTTCAGAGCTTTTAGTTATTTATAAATATGACACATGGGACAGAATATTTTTAAATTGCTAGAATAAAATTATTTTGTAGCTCTTAAACCTCCCACCCCCCGAACCTCTGAAAAAGAAGATGACTACTGCATTGGCCTGGTTTGATTACTGTATTAGACTGACAAAAATTTTGTGTATATATTTTGGTGATATATCTTCTAGGCAAGGGAAAGAAAGGAAAAATAAACCTAAGGGACTACAGCAAATTAGAAAGCTTCTACACAACAAAAGTAACCATCAACAAAATGAAAAGGGAACCCACTGAATGATAGAACATATTTGCTAATGATACATCTGATAAGGGGTTAATTTCCAAAATTTATAAAGAACTTATAAAACTCAACACCAAAAAAAAAATCCAATTTAAAAATGGGCAAAGGATCTGAATAGACATTTCTTCAAAGAAGACATACAAATGGCCAATAGAAATATGAGAAAATGCTCAACATCACTAATCATCAGAGAAATGCAAATTAAAACCTCAATGAGATATCACCTCACACCTGCCAGAATAGCTACCATCAATAAATCAGCAAACAAGTGCTGGCGGGGTTGTAGAGAAAAGGGAACCCTAGTGCACTCTTGGTGGGAATGCACAATGGTGCAGCCACTGTGAAAAACAATATGGAGTTTCCTCAAAAACTTAAAAATGGGACTACTTTTTGACCTAGTGATTCTACTTCTGGGAATATATCCTAAGAATCCTGGAACACTAATTCAAAAGAATACATCCACCCCCATGTTCATAGCAATGTTATTTACAATAACCAAGATCTGGAAACAGCCCAAGTGCCCGTCAGTAGATGAGTGGGTAAAAAATAGCCATGGCACATTTACACAATAGTATACTACACAGCTGTTTAAAAAAAAAAGGAGAAGGAGGAGGAAATCTTACCTTTTGCGACAGCATAGACCTAGAGAATATTATACAAAGTAAAATAAGCCAGTTGGTGAAGGACAAATACCATATGATCTCACTTATATGTGAAATCTAATAAACAAGATAAACTGACAAACAAAATAGAAACAGAGGCATGGGTACATGAACTAGACTGACAGCTGTCAGAGGGCAAGGGGGGAGACTGGGACTGGATGAAAGAAGGTGAAGGGATTGGCTAAAGAACATATGCAAACAAACTGACAGTAACCAGAGGGGAGGTGGGAGGAGATAATGGGGGAGAAGGGTTTTCAGGAATATGTATAAAGGACACTTGGACAAAACCAAAGGGGGATCAAGGGTGGGAAGTGGGGATGGCTGGGGTGGGGGTGAAATGGAGACAACTGTACTTGAACAACAATAAAAAATGTGAAAAATAAAAGAACATGCGCAATCCACAGACAAAGACAAAAGTGTGGTGATGGTCAGAGGGAAGCGGGGCGAGGGTGGGGGTAAGGTAGGCAGTGGGGGAGATGGGGGGGACATCTGTAATAGTGTAAACAATAAAAATATGGAAAAAAAGAATTTTGTGTGTATATGTTGTTTTAAAAACACATTAATTTTACCATCTTAATGATTCTTCAGTTTACAGTTCAGTAGTGTCAAGTATGTTTATATTGTTGTGCAACAGATCTCTAGAACTTTTTCATCTTGCAAAACTAAAGCTCTCTATACCCACTAAGTACTAATTCCCCCTCCCACCCTGGCAACCACCTTTCTACTTGCTTTGATTTTGACTACTTTGTGTAATTTCAATAAAATCATACAATATTTGTCCTTTTATGACTAGCTTATTTCATTTAGCATAATATTGCCAAGGTTCACTTACGTTGTTGTGCGTATAACAGAATTTCCTTCTTTTGAGGTTACATTGTATATCCACATTTTCTTTATCCATTCACCTGTTAATGGATATTTGAGTTGCTTCCACCTCTTGGCCATTGTGAATAATGCTGAGATACACATGGGTGTGCAAATATATTAAACATCCTGAGAGAATTTTTTATGACTGAATAGATGCTTATCTATTAAGCATTCATAAAATTGAATATAAATATTTTCTTCTATATTATGTTAGCTATTTTTCCACACCTAAGCCATCCCTTTTCAAAATACTAATTCTGGTTTTTAAATCTTCAGTTCCCTTGCCCTACTCTGACCAGATTTGAATATAATCTGTTTCTAGTCCTTCCTTTATATGAGCTTTTTCCTGTTCATTCTGAACTTTCTACTCTCTGTCTGTATGTTCTTAGCTCATTCCTATATATCCTCTTCCCCTTCACCCTCCCTTTCCTACTTTGCTGTTATCTTAACTTTTTATTTATGTAAAGATAAAAGTAAAAAAGAAGAAATAAATGGATATGCTTGTTTGGTGCCATGGATTAACTGACATGACTGTCCTCTCTTCATCTAAATCCCAACCCTGGTGAAATTCAGCTCACCACCTACTCCAGGGCTGAACCCTGCCAGGTAAAATCAGGAACTAGGTTCAGACACACAATCATGCTGATTGTTCTCACTTAAAATTCATGACCACAAATCTCGAGTGGGTTCATGTGCTGCCAGCAGTCTTGCTCTATTTCCTTAGTCTGGTAGTTCTCAAAGTATGGTTCCCAGACCAGTAGCATCAACATCACTCAGGAACTTGTTAAAAATGCACATTTTTTACTTCATCCCAGACCTTATGAATCAGAAACTCTGGGGTAGAAGCCAGTAAATCTGTGTGATTCTGATGCTGTGGTTTGAAAGCAACCGCCTTAGTCAATTCATGCTCCTATTCTTTGAAAATACTTTTTCACACCTTCCCTCTTCTCAAATTGCCAGTGATCCCCTCCCTTCCCAACTCCCACCTGATGATCAGTTTTATTTCAAAGTAAATGGAAAATGGAAGTGCTCAGAAGAGAACTTCCTCATCTTCCTACATCTACATCTGTCTGCATCTACAGGTGCTCCTGTACCCTGCCTTCTTTGCTGTCAGCAGGACCAACGCCCCACCCTACTTGTGCAGCTCATCCCATCTGCCTCTCTTTCCTGGAAATATATGTCCCTTCTGCAGATCTTTTCCATCAGCACACAAATGTCTCTCTTTAAAAAACAAAACAAAAACAAATCTCCCTGAGAATCTCTAGGTACTGCTATGGAGTCATCTATTGGACATGCTGTTATGTGAAAATGTTGAATATTTATATGTATTTCCCTATTTTCAAAAAAAAGAAGGATAAACCAAAAATTAATACCAATAGTTACCAATGAGGAGAGAGAGGTTGGGAATGAGGAGAGGGGCCAAAAGCTAGAACTCTCTGAATGGTTTTTGTTTACAGTTTTCACTTGGGAGCTATGTACATGTTTTATATAATTAAAATATCAAATTAGGTCAAAATCTAATTGAAACAAATTGATCTTACTATGTAACAAACTGAAAGGATAACCACAAGAAGTCTTTTACATGGACAAAGCCAAATAGGGGAAGGATTGAGTGTGGGAGGTGGGGGTAGGTGGGGCAGGGGAAAGTGGTGGTGGGAAAATGAAGACAACTGTATTTCAAACATTAATTAAAAAATGATAAAAAAAAAAGTATTTTAGGTGACTTTAAAATAAAATGGGGTTGCTTCTACATAATTTTAGACTTACAGAAAAATTCAACGGACAGTACAAAGAACTCCAGGCACCTTTTGCTCAGATTTCACATATGTCAACATTTTTCTACATTTGTTTTATTCTTCTCAATCTCTCTTCATCTAGCACTTTATCTACTGACTTATATACTTCCTAAAAGTAAGAAATCCTCTTAATAGTCACGGTAATATTATCAAACTCAAGGAATTTATATTGAAAGAATATACAGATATTTTTCCAATTTCTTAACTAGAGGCGGGCCAAGTATCTCCTTTCCCCCTTCTTGTTTCTCACCTCCCATTCCCACAGAGGAAGGGCAGGTTCAGAGAAAAGGCGTGCCCAGGGAGGGCAGTGAATTCCCTAGGAGCAGGGCTCAATTAGAGTCATTTAATCTGACTCTTCTTATGTAGGGATGAAATAAATAAAGAAAACAAAGAGGCTGGGAGGGTGGACCAAAAAAGGCCATCAGGGTCCCCCAAGGGCCGAGATAAAGTGTAGGTAAAGTGAGAGGTTTCAAGAAACGTTTTAGCACAAGGTGTAAAATATATTATTCCTTAAACAAATGTGGACTGTCACTCAAAGGAAGAAAACATTGCATGAAAAAGGCAGAAAATATATCTTTCTTGAGCATCCATGCTTCCT
This sequence comes from Desmodus rotundus, assembly GCF_022682495.2. Classification (NCBI taxonomy): domain Eukaryota; kingdom Metazoa; phylum Chordata; class Mammalia; order Chiroptera; family Phyllostomidae; genus Desmodus; species Desmodus rotundus. The sequence continues at coordinate 72,641,397 of NC_071400.1, forward strand.
GAGTAATTCTTTTTTAAATTTATGTTTAAATGATTGATGCCATACAATATTATATTAGTTTCAGGTGTATAACATAGTGATTAGAATC